>NC_084789.1:7245020-7562124 GCF_028858725.1 Colius striatus
TAATACTTACAAGTATTTGAAGGGTTTATATCAAGGGGATGGACAACACTTTTTTTCTTTGGTGTCCAGTCATAGGACTAGGGGTAATGGACAAGAGCTGTAACACAAAAAGTTCCACTTAAGGAAAAACTTCTTTAAGGATGATGAGCCCTGGAACAGGCTGCCCGGGAGGTTGCTGAGTCTCCTTTTCTTGAGTTTTTCAAAACCCGCCTGGATGTTTTCCTGTGTGACCTGATCTAGGTGGACCTGCTTTAGCAGGGGGTTGGACTAGATGATCTCTAGAGGTCCCTCCAACCCCTACCATTCTGTGATTCTGTTTCCGTAACAGCGATGATGTCACACTTCCCTTGGTGCACAATGGCTTCCAGAAGAAGTCCTGACCTCCACGTAATGATTTTCAGACATTTCCATGGCCTCTAACACATTAATCCTTCTACCCCTGATGCCACAAGTATTTCCATCCCCAGTCTCCACTGAGGCAGCAAACCAAAGGATATTGGCAGCAGACCATACCTCAGACACTGGCATGCTACCCCCAGGCTTATCTCTGTCCAGCCTGGTTTTGCTTCTTCCCCCTTCAAATCTAGTTTAAAGTCCTCCCAATGAGCCTCACTAACTCTTGACCCAATATTCCTTTTCCCTCTTTGTGACAGGTGTATCCTGTGTCTTTGAAGTAACCCTGGTGCCCTGTAAACTGGGTATATGATTGTGTATGGCGTATTTGACAATATGACAGAAATAAATAGGAAGACACCTCTGCTCTTTGACCACCTGTGAGGATGTACGTCAAATAGCTTTTCTGTTGTTTTTTCTGTGGTTTTGAATCTGCATCCACAAAAACAACCTGAAGAGCATTGGCTAGCAATTTTCTTGTCAAATTAGAATCATACGCAAGTTTTTTTTGACGCATAAGGCTATCCCACAGATTGTGTTCTCTTTCCTGAAAGCATAGTGTCTTTTTTAAATTGCAACATCATGGTTATGACTTTCCAGAGGAAGTAACTGCACTATTCCCTCTCTATGCCCTGTGGATACTACTGTGTCTTTTTCTTACATCATCCTAACAAGGGATTACCTTTTGAGCAGCTTCTAAAATTATATTGTACTAACTACAAAATGACCAGATGTTTTGTAAAATATGAATATGGAGCTTTCCACATGTCTTAATGTATTATGTATATCTGGCAGTTTTGGGTGCAGGGGTGACCTCCGTGGGAAGAGATCACAGGCTGCCTTGTGCTTGACACAACTGGTTGCAGCTGGCTTGGAAGTAGACCTACTGCAGGTCAAACCTGACAATCAGTGAAGTTGTGGCACCTTTGTGAAAACATCTTTAAGAACAGACAGAAAATACAGGGCAAGAAAAGGAGGGGGGAAAAAAAGAATGAGAAACAACAGAAGGAATACGAAGGTGTCTTGGGTTTGACTGGTGTTGTAGACGCCGAAGATCTCGGGCTGTAACGCGAGAGATGGAGAGTACAGAAGAAGCGGGCACGGGATGGAGTGAAAGGAGGTGCTTGTGTTAGCAGATAAAAGCGCATGGTGCAAGCAATAAGCTGGAATAAAGCATCATCCATACTGAGTATGCAGTGATCTTGTCCCTCAGCGGTGGTGGACTGAGTGATCCGTGCGGGCGACTTGGATATGTTGCCGGTAGAGGCAACATATGGTGACCCCAACGTGATCGGCGGAACGCAGGACGTCCGCGGCCATGGCACAGTTGGAACCGGTATTAAGGTACTCAAGGCGATGGCGCTTGAGGTGGCGAGTGGATTAATCACACGCCCATGGCCACGTGCATCCTATGGATGCGGAGGCGGGCTGTGGTACGGGCACCCACAGAGTTATTAAGTGTCCAGATATAGACAGTGGTAGAGGAAGAGATGTTACAGACTGCCTTAGTGGGGACCAAGGGGATGGATCAGCATCTTAAAGTGTGGGGGGAGATTAAGAGGACTCTGTCTAAGGCAGCAGAGGAGAAACAGTTCTGGAGGGGAGAGTAATATCGCAGGGGAGAGTAATATCGACTGCGCCGTCGGGGATGGCGCCGGGGCGGGCTGTGCATAATTTTCCCAGCGCTGCATAATAAAGAAGTGCCTGCTTATCTGCATTCCTGTGTAGATAAGTTTTTCCGCGATTCTACAAGATTTTATAAGATTTTTGCGATCTACAAGGAATGTGGCACATGAGTTTCTCCATGCAGCAGGACGAGCAGGGAGGACAGGCAGGGAAGTCCCCACAACCTGAACGGAGAGCCACAAATCGGCAGAGCGCTCCAGTCTCATTCTCCCAAGGTGGTGAGCACTTGCCTGAGAGCTAAAGACAGGTTCCAGAAGGAGAATACGCTGGACAAGATTGATGCATCCACCGAGATGGAGTTGGGTAGCAAGGATGCTTCAGTGCAGGCAGGCTGCAGTGGGTATTTAGGCACATCTCCTGCTAAGGCAAGCATGTGCGATAGGAACTGGAAATGTGAGTGGTGATGCTGGGGCCATGATCTCATTGTAATTACAGAGATGTCGTAGTGGCCAAGAATCACTCGTAGAGACAAGTTCAGTTCATGGTGCAGCAAGCACTTTATTGACAAAGCTTCCCCTAATATACCCTTATCCCCTGATCACATACAGTTTATTCTATGTTAATTGGGTAAGAGTCTCAAAGCATGTGCCTATGCTAACATAATAATTGGTCACTTTATATTACTTTATATCATGCACTGCTCTTACTGCTTCAGTCCTCACAAGTCCCCCATGAGGACTAGGGATTGTGATTGTGAGGCAGCTCTCAACTGTTTGTAGAAGGCCTCATCCACTTCCTCCTCCTGATCAGGTGTCCTGTAGCAAACTCCTACAACAATATCGCCTACCTCTCCCTGCCCCTTAATTTTCACCCATAAGCACTCAACCTGCCCCTCATCCCCACCCAGGCAGAGTTCAGTACACATTAATTGCTCCCTCACATAGAGAGCAACTCCGCCTCCTCACCTTGTCAGCCTGTCCTTTCTAAACAATACATAGCCTTCCATGGCTTTGTTCCAGTCATGGGAGCTGTCCCACCAAGTCTCTGAGACTGCAATGAGGTCGTAGCCCCGCATCCACATCCACATCTCCAGTTCCTCCTGCTTATTCCCCAGGCTGCGTGCATTGGTGTAGAGACAACACAGGGGCTTACTCAAACACACAGATGTCTTGAATTTCATTGCATTGATGGTTGCCCAGTTCTCCAATCTATCTAGATCCTTCTGCAAGGCCTCTTGTTCCTCAAGAGAGTCAACATCACCTCCCAGTTTGGTATCGTCAACAAATTTGCTAATGGTGTATTCAACTCGTCCATCTAGATCACTGATAAATATATTGAATAGCATTAGCCCTAGAAATGAGCCCTGAGGAATACCACTGGTGACTGGTTGCCTGCAAGATGTAGCCTGATTCTCCTCTGAGCTCTGCTGTTCACAAAGTTTTTCACCCAGTTCACTGTTTTCATCTCACAGTTGGACAACTTGTCCAGAAAGATACTGTGATGGACAGTATCAAAAGCCCTACTAAAATACAGAAAAAATACTTGCCATACCTATACATATTACTTTAAGCTTGCTCTTATCTGATGATGCTGATGCAGAGGGGTAGACTGGACGACAACACTTTTGGACAAATCACAGAATGGTAGGGCTCAGAAGGGACCTCTAGAGATCATCTAGTCCAACCCCTCCTGCTAAAACAAGTCCACCTAGATCAGGTCGCACAGGAACGTGTCCAGGCGGGTCTTGAAGACCTCCAAGGAAGGAGACTCCACAACCTCCCTGGGCAGCCTGTTCCAGTGCTCCATCTACCTTACAGTAAAGTAGTTTCTCCTTATGTTTAAATGGAACGTTTTGTGTTCCAGCTTCCTTCCATTACCCCTTGTCCTGTCACTTGAGACAGCAGAAAAAAGTGTTGCCCCCATCCTCTTGACATACACCTTTTAAATTCTTGTAAGTGTTCATGAGATCCCCTCTCAGTCTTCTCTAGTCTAAACAGCACTGGATCTCTCAGCCTTTCCTCATAAGAAAGATGCTCCAGTCCCCTGATCATCTTGGTGGCCCTGCTCTGGACTCTCTCCAGAAGTTCCCTGTCTCTCTTGAGCTGGGGAGCCCAACACTGGACACAGTACTCCAGATGAGGCCTCACCAGGGCAGAGTAGAGGGGGAGGAGAACCTCCCTCGACCTGCTGGCCACACTCTTCTTGATGCATCCCAGAATGCCATTGGCCTCCTTGCCACGAGGGCACACGCTAGCTCATATTTTGCTGTCAACCAGGACTCCCAGGTCCCTCTCCGCAGAGCTGCTCTCCAGCAGGTTGTCGTAGTTTTGCTCAGCCATCAATGAAGCACCACAACAGTCTCTTGCTTACTGCCCTCCATCCACTCCCACCCTCCAGTTGTTCTGTTTCCATTGTTGTAGTCACCCTTACAGAGCGTTTGCCGCCATCCACGAGTCAGTGTAGAGATAAAGTATCCACCATTTTCCTGGTTTAGCAATGTCTAAAGCCATCTGGATGGCTTTTACCACTGCAAACTGACTCGATTCCCCCTCTCCTTCTACAGCTTCTGAAACTCAGCATAGAGGACTCCATAGAGCTGCCTTCCACCTCCAATGCTTTCCCACAATGCGACAGGACCCATTGGTGAAGAGTACATATTGCTTCTCACTTTCTGGCAGTTTTGTCACCTCCTTCTCCGGTGATGTTTCACAATCTTTGCCTTCTGGCCAGTTCCAGGATTCCTGGATGTTGTGGTTTTGGCCTAGCCAGTCTCTTTCTCACTGCCCCACATCCACCCCCACTCTCATTAGAACGACGGAAGCCCCAGCGAAATGCAAGACAGAAAAGATAACCAAGGATGTTGTGGATTGAGACAAGGACAGGGAGGGCTCACTGCCAATTACGGTTCTGGGCAAAACAGACTTCACTACTCAACACAGAGAGATTCCTCTCTTCCAATCTGATCAGGATGAAGAAATCGAAGTCTGCAGAGAATCATAGAATCATAGAATGCTAAAGCAGGTCCACCTAGTTCGGGTGGCACAGCAGAGACCCTGGTTCTTATGTGGAACTTCGGCCTCCCTGATGTCCCCAATACAGTGCAACACAAGGGCAACACAGTGAGATGGTGTCATGGTTTGACATGATAGCCTTTTCTGGTAAGGGGGAAGGGACTGTAAAGATGGCTCCTGTAAGTAGTTGCTCCAAACTCCCAGCTCCCAGCTCCGAGCCAGATCCACTTCTGGGACTGAGCCAATTAGATGCCTCCACGATCACTTTTTAAGAAGAAGCTGGAAGAGGAGGCTTCTTCCTCCTTCTTCCTTCTTCTGTCCCTTCTTCTTCTTCTGGCAGGTGGTGGTGCAAGGAGTAGGAACAGTGAGAGAAACAACCATGCGGACTCCAAGGTCAGTGAGGAAAGAGAGGAGGAGGTGTGCTGGAGCAGAGACTCCCCTGCATTCTACGGAAAGAACTGGTGAAGCTGAGATTTATTTTCATTTCTTTAAAGATCCCGCATCAGTGGTAGAGACTCATTTTGATAATGATCCTGTATCAGGGGCAGAGACTCATGTTGCTAAAGCTGGCCCCAGACCAGGGGCAGCGATTCACTTCATTAAAGGCCCCGAGCCAGGGACAGTGACTATGGCCGGAGGAGGCCGTGTCCCGTGGGGGGGACCCAATCACTTCACTACAGACCCCGAGCCAGGATTTTCTTCTTTAAAACTATGGCCGGAAGAGGCCGTGTCCCGAGGGAGGGACCCTTTATCACTATGACCAGAGCAGACCGTGTCCCGAGGAAGGGACCCAATATCCACAGCTTTAACTGTGGGAAGGAACCCACGACAAAGCAGCTCATTAAAATTATGCCCAGAAGAGGCCTTGTCCCGAGAGAGGAACCCTGTAACTGCAGAAACTGCAATCGTGGCAAAGAATCCACACCAGAGATATGCACCAAGGACTGCGTCCTGTGTAAGGGACCCTGTATCGACAGAAGCCGCAGCTGCTGGGAACAACCCACACCAGAGAAGTTCTTTAAGGACTGTATCCCGGGGAGGAACTCCGTGTTGGAGCAGGGGAAGAATGCCAGGAGTTGTCCTCATCTGAGAAGACAGAAGCGGCAGAGCCCATCTGTGAGAGACTGACCACATCCTCCATTTCCTGCCCCTCTGAGTCGTTGTGGTGGGAGGAGGTAGAGATAGCAGGAGCAGTTTTGCTGGGCCCAGGAAGAAAGGAGGGATGGGGGAGGGAGATATTAAAGTGCTGACTGTAATTTTCTCATCATCCTACTCCCTTTTTGCTTTTATTCCGTTCTGTTTCTTGTAGAATAAACTTTCCTACCTTCCTCTCTAATTCGAGTACTGGAGTCTGTTTTGCCCAGAACCGTAATTGGCAGCGAACCCTCTCTGCCCTTGTCTTAATCCACAACAACCTTGCTTATCTTTTTACTCCCATTTCGCTGGGGCCTCTGCCATCCTAACGAGGATGGGAGTGAATGGGGGCACCGAGCGAGAGACTGTCGTGGTGCTGCTGTGCTAGCTGGGCCAAACCACGACAGATGGAAACAAGTCTAGATTTCTGGAGAGTGTCAGGAACAACTTCTTGATATAGGTGCCAGATGGGCCAACCATAGGTAACGCACAGCCAGATCTGCTATTCACTAGCAAGGAGGAACTTTTGGGGGACATGATAATCAATGGCAGCCTTACCTGTAGTGACCATGAACTAATGGTGTTCAAGGTTCTGAGAGGAGTGAAGAAGGAGAGTAGCAGAGCATAGACCCTGGGCTTTCGGAGAGGAAACTTCTGATTATTTAGAGGACTGGTAGGTTAGACAAGCTGATCTCCTGATACATCTGTTTCTTTTCCTGAGTATTGAGATTGACCATTCTTGTGCTTGGAGGATGTTTTCCTTCAAGATCTTTCAGCTCTCTGGAGCTCTGTCCTTCAGAACTGCCTCCCATGGGATCCCACCTACCAGTAAGGCTGCCATTGATTATCATGTCCCCCAAAAGTTCCTCCTTGCTAGTGAATAGCAGATCTGGCTGTGCGTTACCTATGGTTGGCCCATCTGGCACCTATATCAAGAAGTTGTTCCTGACACTCTCCAGAAATCTAGACTTGTTTCCATCTGTCGTGGTTTGGCCCAGCTAGCACAGCAGCACCACGACAGTCTCTCGCTCGGTGCCCCCATTCACTCCCATCCTCGTTAGGATGGCAGAGGCCCCAGCGAAATGGGAGTAAAAAGATAAGCAAGGTTGTTGTGGATTAAGACAAGGGCAGAGAGGGTTCGCTGCCAATTACGGTTCTGGGCAAAACAGACTCCAGTACTCGAATTAGAGAGGAAGGTAGGAAAGTTTATTCTACAAGAAACAGAACGGAATAAAAGCAAAAAGGGAGTAGGATGATGAGAAAATTACAGTCAGCACTTTAATATCTCCCTCCCCCATCCCTCCTTTCTTCCTGGGCCCAGCAAAACTGCTCCTGCTATCTCTACCTCCTCCCACCACAACGACTCAGAGGGGCAGGAAATGGAGGATGTGGTCAGTCTCTCACAGATGGGCTCTGCCGCTTCTGTCTTCTCAGATGAGGACAACTCCTGGCATTCTTCCCCTGCTCCAACACGGAGTTCCTCCCCGGGATACAGTCCTTAAAGAACTTCTCTGGTGTGGGTTGTTCCCAGCAGCTGCGGCTTCTGTCGATACAGGGTCCCTTACACAGGACGCAGTCCTTGGTGCATATCTCTGGTGTGGATTCTTTGCCACGATTGCAGTTTCTGCAGTTACAGGGTTCCTCTCTCGGGACAAGGCCTCTTCTGGGCATAATTTTAATGAGCTGCTTTGTCGTGGGTTCCTTCCCACAGTTAAAGCTGTGGATATTGGGTCCCTTCCTCGGGACACGGTCTGCTCTGGTCATAGTGATAAAGGGTCCCTCCCTCGGGACACGGCCTCTTCCGGCCATAGTTTTAAAGAAGAAAATCCTGGCTCGGGGTCTGTAGTGAAGTGATTGGGTCCCCCCCACGGGACACGGCCTCCTCCGGCCATAGTCACTGTCCCTGGCTCGGGGCCTTTAATGAAGTGAATCGCTGCCCCTGGTCTGGGGCCAGCTTTAGCAACATGAGTCTCTGCCCCTGATACAGGATCATTATCAAAATGAGTCTCTACCACTGATGCGGGATCTTTAAAGAAATGAAAATAAATCTCAGCTTCACCAGTTCTTTCCGTAGAATGCAGGGGAGTCTCTGCTCCAGCACACCTCCTCCTCTCTTTCCTCACTGACCTTGGAGTCCGCATGGTTGTTTCTCTCACTGTTCCTACTCCTTGCACCACCACCTGCCAGAAGAAGAAGAAGGGACAGAAGAAGGAAGAAGGAGGAAGAAGCCTCCTCTTCCAGCTTCTTCTTAAAAAGTGATCGTGGAGGCATCTAATTGGCTCAGTCCCAGAAGTGGATCTGGCTCGGAGCTGGGAGCTGGGAGTTTGGAGCAACTACTTACAGGAGCCATCTTTACAGTCCCTTCCCCCTTACCAGAAAAGGCTATCATGTCAAACCATGACACCATCTCACTGTGTTGCCCTTGTGTTGCACTGTATTGGGGACATCAGGGAGGCCGAAGTTCCACATAAGAACCAGGGTCTCTGCTGTGCCACCCGAACTAGGTGGACCTGCTTTAGCATTCTATGATTCTATGATTCTCTGCAGACTTCGATTTCTTCATCCTGATCAGATTGGAAGAGAGGAATCTCTCTGTGTTGAGTAGTGAAGTCTGTTTTGCCCAGAACCGTAATTGGCAGTGAGCCCTCCCTGTCCTTGTCTCAATCCACAACATCCTTGGTTATCTTTTCTGTCTTGCATTTCGCTGGGGCTTCCGTCGTTCTAATGAGAGTGGGGGTGGATGTGGGGCAGTGAGAAAGAGACTGGCTAGGCCAAAACCACAACATCCAGGAATCCTGGAACTGGCCAGAAGGCAAAGATTGTGAAACATCACCGGAGAAGGAGGTGACAAAACTGCCAGAAAGTGAGAAGCAATATGTACTCTTCACCAATGGGTCCTGTCGCATTGTGGGAAAGCATTGGAGGTGGAAGGCAGCTCTATGGAGTCCTCTATGCTGAGTTTCAGAAGCTGTAGAAGGAGAGGGGGAATCGAGTCAGTTTGCAGTGGTAAAAGCCATCCAGATGGCTTTAGACATTGCTAAACCAGGAAAATGGTGGATACTTTATCTCTACACTGACTCGTGGATGGCGGCAAACGCTCTGTAAGGGTGACTACAACAATGGAAACAGAACAACTGGAGGGTGGGAGTGGATGGAGGGCAGTAAGCAAGAGACTGTTGTGGTGCTTCATTGATGGCTGAGCAAAACTACGACAACCTGCTGGAGAGCAGCTCTGCGGAGAGGGACCTGGGAGTCCTGGTTGACAGCAAAATATGAGCTAGCGTGTGCCCTCGTGGCCAAGGAGGCCAATGGCATTCTGGGATGCATCAAGAAGAGTGTGGCCAGCAGGTCGAGGGAGGTTCTCCTCCCCCTCTACTCTGCCCTGGTGAGGCCTCATCTGGAGTACTGTGTCCAGTGTTGGGCTCCCCAGCTCAAGAGAGACAGGGAACTTCTGGAGAGAGTCCAGAGCAGGGCCACCAAGATGATCAGGGGACTGGAGCATCTTTCTTATGAGGAAAGGCTGAGAGATCCAGTGCTGTTTAGACTAGAGAAGACTGAGAGGGGATCTCATGAACACTTACAAGAATTTAAAAGGTGTATGTCAAGAGGATGGGGGCAACACTTTTTTCTGCTGTCTCAAGTGACAGGACAAGGGGTAATGGAAGGAAGCTGGAACACAAAACGTTCCATTTAAACATAAGGAGAAACTACTTTACTGTAAGGTAGATGGAGCACTGGAACAGGCTGCCCAGGGAGGTTGTGGAGTCTCCTTCCTTGGAGGTCTTCAAGACCCGCCTGGACACGTTCCTGTGCGACCTGATCTAGGTGGACTTGTTTTAGCAGGAGGGGTTGGACTAGATGATCTCTAGAGGTCCCTTCTGAGCCCTACCATTCTGTGATTTGTCCAAAAGTGTTGTCGTCCAGTCTACCCCTCTGCATCAGCATCATCAGATAAGAGCAAGCTTAAAGTAATATGTATAGGTATGGCAAGTATTTTTTCTGTATTTTAGTAGGGCTTTTGATACTGTCCATCACAGTATCTTTCTGGACAAGTTGTCCAACTGTGAGATGAAAACAGTGAACTGGGTGAAAAACTTTGTGAACAGCAGAGCTCAGAGGAGAATCAGGCTACATCTTGCAGGCAACCAGTCACCAGTGGTATTCCTCAGGGCTCATTTCTAGGGCTAATGCTATTCAATATATTTATCAGTGATCTAGATGGACGAGTTGAATACACCATTAGCAAATTTGTTGACGATACCAAACTGGGAGGTGATGTTGACTCTCTTGAGGAACAAGAGGCCTTGCAGAAGGATCTAGATAGATTGGAGAACTGGGCAACCATCAATGCAATGAAATTCAAGACATCTGTGTGTTTGAGTAAGCCCCTGTGTTGTCTCTACACCAATGCACGCAGCCTGGGGAATAAGCAGGAGGAACTGGAGATGTGGATGTGGATGCGGGGCTACGACCTCATTGCAGTCTCAGAGACTTGGTGGGACAGCTCCCATGACTGGAACAAAGCCATGGAAGGCTATGTATTGTTTAGAAAGGACAGGCTGACAAGGTGAGGAGGCGGAGTTGCTCTCTATGTGAGGGAGCAATTAATGTGTACTGAACTCTGCCTGGGTGGGGATGAGGGGCAGGTTGAGTGCTTATGGGTGAAAATTAAGGGGCAGGGAGAGGTAGGCGATATTGTTGTAGGAGTTTGCTACAGGACACCTGATCAGGAGGAGGAAGTGGATGAGGCCTTCTACAAACAGTTGAGAGCTGCCTCACAATCACAATCCCTAGTCCTCATGGGGGACTTGTGAGGACTGAAGCAGTAAGAGCAGTGCATGATATAAAGTAATATAAAGTGACCAATTATTATGTTAGCATAGGCACATGCTTTGAGACTCTTACCCAATTAACATAGAATAAACTGTATGTGATCAGGGGATAAGGGTATATTAGGGGGAAGCTTTGTCAATAAAGTGCTTGCTGCACCATGAACTGAACTTGTCTCTACGAGTGATTCTTGGCCACTACGACATCTCTGTAATTACAATGAGATCATGGCCCAGCATCACCACTCACATTTCCAGTTCCTATCGCACATGCTTGCCTTAGCAGGAGATGTGCCTAAATACCCACTGCAGCCTGCCTGCACTGAAGCATCCTTGCTACCCAACTCCATCTCGGTGGATGCATCAATCTTGTCCAGCGTATTCTCCTTCTGGAACCTGTCTTTAGCTCTCAGGCAAGTGCTCACCACCTTGGGAGAATGAGACTGGAGCGCTCTGCCGATTTGTGGCTCTCCGTTCAGGTTGTGGGGACTTCCCTGCCTGTCCTCCCTGCTCGTCCTGCTGCATGGAGAAACTCATGTGCCACATTCCTTGTAGATCGCAAAAATCTTATAAAATCTTGTAGAATCGCGGAAAAACTTATCTACACAGGAATGCAGATAAGCAGGCACTTCTTTATTATGCAGCGCTGGGAAAATTATGCACAGCCCGCCCCGGCGCCATCCCCGACGGCGCAGTCGATATTACTCTCCCCTGCGATATTACTCTCCCCTCCAGAACTGTTTCTCCTCTGCTGCCTTAGACAGAGTCCTCTTAATCTCCCCCCACACTTTAAGATGCTGATCCATCCCCTTGGTCCCCACTAAGGCAGTCTGTAACATCTCTTCCTCTACCACTGTCCATATCTGGACACTTAATAACTCTGTGGGTGCCCGTACCACAGCCCGCCTCCGCATCCATAGGATGCACGTGGCCATGGGCGTGTGATTAATCCACTCGCCCACCTCAAGCGCCATCGCCTTGAGTACCTTAATACCGGTTCCAACTGTGCCATGGCCGCGGACGTCCTGCGTTCCGCCGATCACGTTGGGGTCACCATATGTTGCCTCTACCGGCAACATATCCAAGTCGCCCGCACGGATCACTCAGTCCACCACCGCTGAGGGGACAAGATCACTGCATACTCAGTATGGATGATGCTTTATTCCAGCTTATTGCTTGCACCATGCGCTTTTATCTGCTAACACAAGCACCTCCTTTCACTCCATCCCGTGCCCGCTTCTTCTGTACTCTCCATCTCTCGCGTTACAGCCCGAGATCTTCCGGGCGTCTACAACACCAGTCAAACCCAAGACACCTTCGTATTCCTTCTGTTGTTTCTCATTCTTTTTTTCCCCCCCTCCTTTTCTTGCCCTGTATTTTCTGTCTGTTCTTAAAGATGTTTTCACAAAGGTGCCACAAACTTCACTGATTGTCAGGTTTGACCTGCAGTAGGTCTACTTCCAAGCCAGCTGCAACCAGTTGTGTCAAGCACAAGGCAGCCTGTGATCTCTTCCCACGGAGGTCACCCCTGCACCCAAAACTGCCAGATATACATAATACATTAAGACATGGGGAAAGCTCCATATTCATATTTTACAAAACATCTGGTCATTTTGTAGTTAGTACAATATAATTTTAGAAGCTGCTCAAAAGGTAATCCCCTTGTTAGGATGATGTAAGAAAAAGACACAGTAGTATCCACAGGGCATAGAGAGGGAATAGTGCAGTTACTTCCTCTGGAAAGTCATAACCATGATGTTGCATTTTAAAAAAGACACTATGCTTTCAGGAAAGAGAACACAATCTGTGGGATAGCCTTATGCGTCAAAAAAAACTTGCGTATGATTCTAATTTGACAAGAAAATTGCTAGCCAATGCTCTTCAGGTTGTTTTTGTGGATGCAGATTCAAAACCACAGAAAAAACAACAGAAAAGCTATTTGACGTACATCCTCACAGGTGGTCAAAGAGCAGAGGTGTCTTCCTATTTATTTCTGTCATATTGTCAAATACGCCATACACAATCATATACCCAGTTTACAGGGCACCAGGGTTACTTCAAAGACACAGGATACACCTGTCACAAAGAGGGAAAAGGATATTGGGTCAAGAGTTAGTGAGGCTCATTGGGAGGACTTTAAACTAGATTTGAAGGGGGGAAGAAGCAAAACCAGGCTGGACAGAGATAAGCCTGGGGGTAGCATGCCAGTGTCTGAGGTATGGTCTGCTGCCAATATCCTTTGGTTTGCTGCCTCAGTGGAGACTGGGGATGGAAATACTTGTGGCATCAGGGGTAGAAGGATTAATGTGTTAGAGGCCATGGAAATGTCTGAAAATCATTACGTGGAGGTCAGGACTTCTTCTGGAAGCCATTGTGCACCAAGGGAAGTGTGACATCATCGCTGTTACGGAAACAGAATCACAGAATGGTAGGGGTTGGAAGGGACCTCTAGAGATCATCTAGTCCAACCCCCTGCTAAAGCAGGTCCACCTAGATCAGGTCACACAGGAAAACATCCAGGCGGGTTTTGAAAAACTCAAGAAAAGGAGACTCAGCAACCTCCCGGGGCAGCCTGTTCCAGGGCTCCATCATCCTTAAAGAAGTTTTTCCTTAAGTGGAACTTTTTGTGTTACAGCTCTTGTCCATTACCCCTAGTCCTATGACTGGACACCAAAGAAAAAAAGTGTTGTCCCATCCCCTTGATATAAACCCTTCAAATACTTGTAAGTATTAATGAGGTCCCCCCTCAGTCTCCTCTTCTCCAGGCTGAAGAGTCCCAGATCCCATAGCCTTTCCTCATAAGACATAGGCTCCAGTCCCCTGATCATCCTGGTGGCCCTGTGCTGCACTCTCTCTAGAAGTTCCCTGTCCCTCTTGAGCTGGGGAGTCCAGAATTGGACACAGTACTCCAGATTAGGCTTCACGAGGGCAGAGTAGTAGGTGCCCTGGTGTGAGATGAAGTAGTCAGCGGCATGCTCATAATGCCAAGGAGGGATGACATCCAGACCAAAACTTTTTTTCTTCTGCACCTGGTGAGTACCAGACAGCAGCACCTGTCTATGGGAAGCTATCAGCATACATAAGTTCAGAAGGGGTTTTCTTTTCTTTTGTCTCTTTCTCCCATTGGGCTTTTGGGGGAGCCAGCGCTCCAGGCCCTTGGCGTCCCCCGACCAGCAGCTCCCAGCCAGGACCCCTGCGGCACACAGCTTGTCCATGCTGCAGCCCCCCTCCCGCCGCCATCAATCCCGGTCTATCCACCACTCTCTCTCTCTCTACCCCTCTCTCTTAAATCATGGGATCCAGCCTTTCTAAGAAACAAAAGTCATATATGCAAGCTTTAAAGCAGCTACTGCAGGCTGCTAACTGTTTGGTAAGAGATGATCAATTGCGTGAGTTCTTATGCTGTATTTGGAAACATTGTACATGGTTCCTGGCAGAAGGGAGCGTAGATTTAGCATTATGGTACAAGGTTGGGTAAGAGTTTAAACCTAAAAAGGCACTAGGGCTTGCAGTTCCTACCTCTGTTGTGATTACATGGTGATTGCTTTATATGACTTTACAACCTCTGGAAGGAGAGATAACAGAATCCTTTGAGATCCTATCTCTACAAGAGAAAGAAGTAACACCCAGTGCCCCCCAGAGAGAAACAAGCAGGGGTTCAAATGATAAAGATGAGAAAGTAGAATCCAAGCCCCTAGATTATTCACTCCCCTCCTCAGACACGTGTAGTGGGTCTGGGATGGTAGATGCTCTTGCAGTGCTGTGCTTACTGTTGGTATCAATATTATGACTACTGCTCGCACAGCATCAGGGCTGTCCCTCCAGCATTCCTTCCCCCACCTTCACCAATAGCTGTGGGTGGGCACAGTCTTGGGAGGGACCACAGGCAGAACAGATGACCCAGGCTGACCAAGGAGATATTCCATACCATATGACGTCAGCTCAGTAATATAAACTGGGGGAGAGGAGCAGGAAGGGGGGGCAAGATTCATTTTTGGCCTTCCAAAAGCAACCGCTACGCGTACCGAAGCCCTGCTTCTAGGGAGGTGGCCGGACATCGCCGCTGATGGGAAGTAGAGAGTAACAGCTTTATTTGCTTTTGCTTTGCTTCTCGTGCGTGCGGCTTTGCTGCTTCTTTATTCAACTGCTTTTATCTCAACCCACGAGACTCTCATCTTATTTTCTTCCCTTCCCTGGCTTGCTGAGGAGGTGGGTGATAGAGTGGTGTGGTGGGCACCTGGCATCCAGCCAGGGTCAAACTACCACAACACGCACGCAGTGGAGCTGAGCGGCCACAGTTTCACTCGCCTCCCACCACATCTTCCCCCCCTCCCCCCCGAGGCATCATCCCCACTAGAAGTCCAGGAAAAAGGGTCTGTTTTAGAGGCATGTTTTAGGGAAGCATTAAAAATTGGGGATCCCGTGGCATTTTCGGTGATTTTAATGCCCAACAAACAGCCGCAACATGAGCCCCTGCTATATGAGGTTTTTAAAGAATTGCAGAAAAGCATCAAGGAGAATGGGCTTCACAGTCCATTTACAATGGGTACGTTGGAGGGAATCTCTAGAGAATATCAAATGGTCCCATGGAACTGGCAAGCACTTATACAGTGTTAACATCAGCACAACATTGCATTTCGAGGACTGAGTATGTAGGTCTTCGTACTTGGCAAGCTATGAAAAATTTGACTGACAGCATACCAATAGGTTATGACATGCTAGTTGGTGAAGGGCAGTATACGGACCCTCACATTCAAGCCCGGCAAGATCAGCGCTTATATATCCAGGCTTCCCAAGCTGCACTAATAGCTTAGAAAAAGGTACCAGATGGGGAACGCAGAACAAGTTCCTTTGCAACCATTCGACAAGGGGTGCAGTGTTGTGATGAATGTGAGTGATGCTCATTCAAAGACGTAGAAAAGCTAGGAAATGTATGTACAAAGACACACACAGGCAACACAGTGCAACCAGAAAGGTTAACTCAAAGCCATCCTTCATTTGCTAGCTACTTCCTTATATGCTGCTTCTGCCCATGTGATCACCCAGGACTCAAACCTGCAGCAGCTGTTTCTGATAATTGGAAGCAGCTTGCCAGCTGCAGGGACTGCCATCTTTATTCAAACTGAGGAAGTATCTGGCTGGTCCAAGTCATATTCGTATCCAGAATTCCCCCATTTGTCTTTTTGGACCAGCCAGCCTTCAGCAACACATTTCAAAATCAAAGGTACATCAAAAAAACATAAGTACTTTTACCCATGGCCATGAGTTTACAACGAAAGATCAATAACAGCTACATTGCTGAATAATATAACATAAAAGTCCATTTTATAAATTCAAAATAAACAAAATCTAATATGTGTTGCCGGAAGGAACTCATGCTGGCGGGAAAGGATGAATTTCCTGTGCCTCAACTGATGTTTTTCACTTTTCAAATGCAGTTTCA
The DNA here is from genome assembly GCF_028858725.1 of Colius striatus. NCBI lineage: Eukaryota > Metazoa > Chordata > Aves > Coliiformes > Coliidae > Colius > Colius striatus. The sequence goes on from NC_084789.1 coordinate 7,261,457, forward strand.
GATTATTTTTTTTTAGCATGTTTATTAGGCTGTCGGAGATATCTTCTTCATCATGAAAACACACTGCTTTTGCTTCCATGTTTCCATTGGCAGTCCTTCAATTCTCCTTAATAAGATACGGATTGCTGGAAGAATTTACAACAAAATGCGTGGTGCCACAGTTGACAGGTTTTACATTTTGGTGAGATGATGGATTGAGAGTGGATCAATTGATTTTTTCCTCAGGATTGTTTTTTCCATTGTTCTTACAGTCATGCAGTCCTTTAGGTTGATATGGCTTGATCCATTTTGCTGGAATCCACCGGGGACCTTAATCTGTAACAACACAAGCATAACCTCTTCCCCACATTAACAGATCTGCAGGTCCTTGCCACTCTCCAGTAGTGGGGTTCTTATACCATACTTTAGGTTTATTAGTAAAATCCAGATCCCGATTCATTTGGGCAAAATGTGTAAATGCTGGTGGTTCATTCCAGTTTGCCACGATTCTTAAATGATTCATAGTATAAATGGCCTTCATTAGTCTATCTTGAGGGCTCACCCCCTCTTTCCCCATTTTTTGTTTTTCTAGCAGCCCCTTTAGAGTTTGATGAGTACGTTCAATAATGGCTTGACCAGTAGAGTTACCTGGGATCCCAGTAGTATGTTTGCCACCCCACAAATTCAGAAACTTATGAGTCATACTGGCTATATGTCCAGAACCATTATCGCTTTTTATCTCCTGTGGAACACCAAGGACTGCGAAACAACCTCCGATGTCTTATAACATCTCGGGCGCTGTCGCTCGTTAAAGCTGTGGCCCATACCATTGCTGAAAAGGTATCAATGGTTACATGTAGTCGTTTAAAGCGTCCAAAAGGAGCATAGACTGTCACATCAGACTGCCATGTTCCTAATGGTGCCGGATCCCTGAGATTGACTCCTACTCCTAGACTAATTTGATTCTGACAAGCGGAAACGATATCTTGAGCGTCTGATACTGTAAGGTCAAATTGCTTTGCCAGCATCTTTGCACCTTGATGAAAAAAGTCGTGCGATCTGTAGGCTTGAGAAAATTTGTCAATCATTGGCCCCATAGGTATCAATAAAGGAGCTGCCACTATCTTGTCAACAATTTCATTGCCAACTGATAGGCCATCTTTTAAGCCCGAATGGCTTCGAATATGTCAAATGTAATAAGCAGTTTGACGTTCATTTACCCGATGCCAGAGCCATACAAACAAGTTTTAAAGATTCTGATTAGAAGTTTCTTTCAACAATGCTCGTTCTAATTGAGTGACAGCATCGACCACATATAAGGAGTCTGAGATGATGTTTAATGGGATGTCTGGCCATTTGTCGTAAGTTGTAACCACAGCTATTAGCTCCAACAGTTGAACTGAGCTGCCTGGGGAGTGAACAGTTAGGTTTTGCCATTTTCCATTCTCCCACCAAACCACTCCTGCTTTAGCTTGTATCTTACTTGCATCAGTGAATACAGTTAGGCCTTTAATGGGTACTGTTGATCTCATTGTCCGGTCTTCCATTTGAAATTTAACGGAAAACAATTTATGGGCCGGATAATGATTATTTATAGTCCCCGGGTATGACAACAAGGCCCATTGCAATTCATCAGACTGTTGCAATGCCCAGTTCAAAAATTCATCTTTAAGAGGAATGAAAATGACATCTGCCTCAAATCCTGCTGTTTCTAGCAGACATTTTCTGTCTTTATTATTTCTGCAGTTGCCTCTATTCTCATTGTGATTGTTTTTTGCAAATTATATGGCAAAAATATCCACTCCAGGATCCTCAATGGGTCTTTCGCTACTGAATCCCATTGCATCAAGACTGCCATTACATGCTGGTTTTGACTTATCACAGCAATGTTAATAGACAAGTCAGGATCATATCGGTGACTGTAGTTATTGACTATTTTGGCTCCTATTTTTTCTATGACTTGTTTTTGCTCCCGGGACAGTTTTTGCGCACTGTCAGCCTCTAATGACTCTTTTAGCAAAGGCATTAGTGGTGCAAGATCCTCATTCGTGATACCACATATAGTTCGTACCCATTGGATATCACCTATTAACTTTTGGACGTCTGATAAATTAGCAATTTCTGCTGTAATTGTCACTTTCTGAGGATCAATGTGTGCACTGGTGATAATATTACCTAAATATTTCCAAGAGGCATGCATTTGTATCTTTTCTGGTGCGATCATTAACCCGGAGATGCCCAACTGTTGTTTCACTTCTTGCAGTATTTGATGCTGATCCAGATCTTTTCCTGCAGCTAGTATATCGTCCATATAATGGTAAAATAAGACAGAAGGATATTTTTTGTGTAGTAGTGCCAGAGCCCAGGCAACATATGTTTGACAAATAGTTGGAGAGTTCTTCATTCCCTGAGGTAAAACTGCCCATTGATACTGTTTTGCGGGCTCTTGTTCGTTAACAGATGGTACTGTAAAGGCAAACTTTTCACTATCGTCCTCATGTAGAGGAATTGTGAAAAAACAATCCTTTAAATCGATAACTAATAGAGGCCATTCTTTCGGAATCATAGCAGGAGAGGGTAATCTTGGTTGCAAAGCATCCCTATCCTACATTATTGCATTAACAGCTCTTAAATCATGTAATAGACGCCATTTCCCTGATTTTTTTAGGGATAGTGAAAATTGGTGTATTCCACGGTGTCGTGGTTTGGCCCAGCTAGCACAGCAGCACCACAACAGTCTCTTGCTCGGTGCCCCCATTCATCCCCCACCCTTGTTAGGATAGCAGAGACCCCAGCGAAATGGGAGGAAAAAGATAAGCAAGGTTGTTGTGGATTGAGACAAGGGCAAGGAGGACTCACTGCCAATTACGGTTCCAGGCAAAACAGACTCCAGTACTCGACTTAGAGAGGAAAGGAGGAAAGTTTATTCTACAAGAAACAGAACGGAATAAAAGCAAAAAGGGAGTAGGATGATGAGAAAATTACAACCAGCACTTTAAGATCTCCCTCCCCCATCCCTCCTTTCTTCCTGGGCCCAGCAAAACCGCTCCTGCTATCTCTACCTCCTCCCACCACAACGGCTCAGGGGGGGTAGGAAACGGGGGATGTGGTCAGTCTCTCACAGATGGGCTCCGCCGCTTCTGTCTTCTCAGATGAGGACGACTCCTGGCATTCTTCCCCTGCTCCAAGACGGGGTTCCTCCCCTGGGACACGGCCTCTTCCGGCCATAGTTTTAAAGAAGAAAATCACTGCCCCTGGCTCGGGGTCTATAGTGAAGCGATTAGGTCTCTCCCACGGGACACGGCCTCCTCCAGCCATAGTCACTTTCTCTGGCTCGGGGCCTTTAATGAAGTGAATTGCTGCCCCTGGTCCGGGGCCAGCTCTAGCAAAATGAGTCTCTACCGCTGATGCGGGGTCTTTAAAGAAATGAAAATAAATCTCAGCTTCACCAGTACTCTCCGTAGAATGCAGGGAAGTCTCTGCTCCAGAACACCTCCTCCTCTCTTTCCTCACTGACCTTGGAGTCCTCATGGTTGTTTTGCTCACTGTTCCTACTCCTTGCACCACCACCAGCCAGAAGAAGATGAAGAAGGAACAGAAGAAGGAAGAAGGAGGAAGAAGAAGGAGGAAGAAGCCTCCCCTTCCGGCTTCTTCTTAAAAAGTGATCGTGGAGTCATCTAATTGGCTCAGCACCAGAAGTGGGTCTGGCTCGGAGCTGGGGAGAGTTTTGAGCAACTACTTACAGGAGTCATCTTTACAGCCCCTTCCCCCTTACCAGAAAAGGCTGTCATGTCAAACCATGAAACGTGGACTATTGGACGGCTTAATATGTCCTTTTTCGAACTATTCATTTACTAGTTCATGAACCTGGGCAAGCTTTTCTTTGCTCAGCGGCCATTGATCAATCCAAACTGGTTTATCTGTGAGCCAGGTTAACTTTCGGATTGGTCTCCCATCAATGGCCGCCACTAAAAGTTTTCATTTGACAAACGATAGCCCATTTGGCTTAAGGCGTCTCTACCTAAAAGTCAAACTGAAGTATTCATTACATAGGGTCTAATTTGCACACACCTATTTTCTTCACCCTGTATCCATACCGAAATTAGGTCTCTGCTAATTTTTGTCATCTGTATGCCTCCTACTTCAACAACAGGGATCTCTAAACTCTCTAAAGGTCAGCTTTCCAGCCAATAGGATAACGGAACAACGGTTACGTCTGCTCCCGTATCCAGTAACGCATTGTACACAACCATTTGTTCACCGTTTGAATGTTGGAATACAACCGTCAGAAGAAGCTCAGGCTTCTCACAGTTTTTTCCACCAAAATGCATGGAGCCTGCAGAAGACATTTGACCTTACTAAATCACAGGCTTTGGACATCATTTGAGCTTGCCTGGACTGTCAGCAGATCAGGGGTACCCACCCTGTCAGTGCAATGAATACAAGAGGCCTGGAAGCCAATTAAATTTGGCAAACAAACGTAATACATATACCATCATTTGGCCGCCTACAGTGGGTTCATGTAATGGTTGATACATTTTCTGGGATGATCCGTGCCACTGCAGCCTCTGAGGAAAAGGTCGTGCATGTACAAAGTCATTGATTGAGCTGTTTTGCGAACATGGGGGTACTGAAAGAAATTAAAAACAATAATGGCTCTGGCTACACAGCTCAAAATACACAACTATTTTTACAGCAATGGGGGATTCGGCATAGGACGGGTATTCCGTATAACCCCATGGGACAGGCAACAGTCGAACGTGCACATGCTACATCGAAAGCACTGATTTTAAAACAAAGAAGGGGGAATTCTCCGGACACACCACATAATCAGCTAGCAATGGCTTTCTATACTCTTAATTTTTTAAGCAGAAATCGTTTTGCCCTGACAGCAGTGGAACACCATTTCAGCACTACAATGGGCCTTACAGCTAAATCGCGGGTTCTGTATAAGGATCCTGAAGGAGACCAAGTCTGGAAAGGGCCAGTAAATCTGTTGGTGTGGGAGACGGGATATGCTTGTGTTTTATCGCCCACAGGTCCTCGTTGGATACCAGCAAGAAAAGTTAAGCCATATCATGGTCTGGAAGGATCAACCGTTCAACCCAATACCCCAGACCTCCCCACTGACGATGAGGGAATCGACACGCAGACAACAGAGTCCTAGGAACTCGGCAACTGCTGTTGTCACATGGGGAAGTCTGAAACAACTACAACACAATGCAGAGAATATGATGGCATGGGTAGGAGCGATGCCAATGCCGAAAAATACCTTTTTTTTTTACCTATCTGGTAAACCCTATCTCAACCAACTCGTCAGTAAGTATAAGTTTGCTATTCTTATTTTGGTCGGAAGCGACCAGTCATGTATATTGGGCACATGACATCAATCCACCTTTTTTGCCCCGGTAAGTTGGTGGGATCCCAATATACCAATAGCCAGTAATGACACACAGTAGACTGGAGGAGATTGGCCTCCTCCTCGGGATGCAGAGAATTAGTCATATCATAATATAACATTATATGTGAGGCCACACAATTTATAGCCTTCACAATTATAAGGTCACCATCTGCGCAACTCATCCTTACATTTTGGTGACTAGCACTCAGGCACAATTAAACAGAAGTGTTGGACGTTTTCAGATTAGTATCACAGACAGAAGTGCTGAAATTGAGCGATAGGCCATGGACCAAGTTGACCTATAGATGAACTTGCCAACTAAATGTTTTACAAGTAGCTCATCATTAGTGAAATATATATTATTATTGTTATTGGAAGATATAGCTTAGACAAAACGTAATTATTGACAGGGATAAAGTTTTCAGTGATTAATGAAGGATGTACCTAAAATGTTTATATATTTATATTATTTGATGTGTCTATTTCTGTATGTACAGGGGTTGGTGGTGGAGGTAGAAAAATCAGATGTTTAGTCTTGGTCGGTAGTACAACGAAAAGAACCAAATAGATAAGGAAACTCCCTTGATTCCTCCTGGGGCCCTGGCCAAGCTTCAGGTGGCATCTCAACGGAGAATAAAACCAGATGTTCCGCCAGTAAATTTATGTAAGTTTATTCAACAATATAAAAAGCTGGACCCTCTCACAATGACATTGGAGACCTCATCTACAAGTGGACGCACTTTGTAGGGCCTCCCAATTTCCAGGACAAGTTCCCCAAATCCTCGCTGTAACAGGGACTCCCCAGTGACTGCGGGTGTGGATGACAGTAAAGTATCAGGGCAAGGGGTTATGTATCTTTCTCAATCACTGTTGCTACTCTCATGTAGTAATGATGAGGTGCATTGCTTTGCTTATGCTTTTCTCTGCTTAGAAATAAGAGATGAGTGTAACTGAATACATTTTGTTTATTCATTTGTCATTGCATTGTGAAAGGAAACATGAGGATATATATGGGAAAGCAATACTTTAAGAACTCAAGACGTTTGCTTAGACACTGAACAGAGTGTTTGTCATTTTGAAATGTATTCTGATAATCATCCAGAGTCTGTCCTAGAGTGTGTTGAAAAAGGTTGTGCATGTCTGAGAACCCTTTGTGATAATTTGTCACTAGACCGCCTGGAAGCATCACTTAGTGATCTCTCAAATCTCGGCATTTGCAATTTTACTTGCATTTCAGGGTGTGACTTTACTCAGTACTGAGGACTGTGTACCACAATATTCAGCGCAACTATATATTATACAATGCCTTGTCACCAACACCTATAAGAATGAACATCACGTTGGTCAAGAAGCTGCTAGAGCACCCTGGTCTACACAACTTAATAGAAAGACTGAAGGAGAGAACTCATAGACTCCTGATTACAGTTCACCATGACACACAGGACATATACATCATGTGCTGGAACGAGTGAAAAAGGATGGAGGATATCACTGGAGGGATGTTTTGTTTGGATGGACTTCGATTTCTATTGGCATCTTTAATAGAATACTACATCCTGAAATAGTATTGCTAATACTAAACATGCTATGTCTAGTCTTGATAATCATCATATATCTGAGAGTGTGACACGTGATTCGAGACTTAACATGATTAACACAAGGTAGGCCTGTCACACTAAACATAGAGAATGATGTTTCTAAGCACATTTGATGGTAACATATAAAATATGGGGCACATTTATAGCATGGAGGCGAGAGGTACCTGCATTACCACTTCATGAGGTAAAGATGATTGACTGCAGTCTCAGGGTGGAGTGTAGCAGGACACTCCCCCTGGTGAAAAGATACAAGTCATACTGTTTTCTAGTGGAAAAGGTCATTACAGATCAGCCTGACTTAACCATTTCCTAGGATAACTTGGGAGAAGATTCTTGAGCCAATGGGCAGTGAAACAGACATCTGTGATAACATCGCTGCAGGAAACTAGATGTTCCTGCTAGTCCTACAGTGATGTAAGTCCAACGACAAGATGACTGACAGTCAGTCACTTTATTCTATAAAAGCCCAGTCCCAGTTCTATGCGGTGAGAGGATTTCTGCATACTCTCTTTTGGAGTGTATCTGAAAATTTCCCCCCTTTCTAGCGGGGGTACCCCTTAAGGGTACCCTCCACCGCTGAGAGATTCTCTCGCTCTTTTTGACACAGGTGAATATCATTCTCTATGAAATAAAGACCAAACCATGGTTAATTGTTATGATCTCCATGAAAATGAAGCTATAAAACAAAGAAGGGGGAAATGTGGGAATAAAGAACTGGTAAATGGCAAAAAATGTAAACCGACCTTCGGAGTATGAGACGGATTGCTGGCAAATGAGGTAATGCCCAGTTGCGAATGTGAGAAGCAGCAGCACAAGAGTGGAAAACAGGCAAAGACTGAAGGTCAGTAGGATGTAAAAGCAAAAACAGATATTATGTAACTTTGACAATATATTGGGGACTTGCATACAGCACAGCAGCACTTGTTCATGGCAACGCTCCCCCTTCAGCAATCCTGAGTGGGTTTGGTGTGTTTCAGCGTTTTGCCCCAATCCCAACTGGCCCGAGATCGGCACAGGGCAATGTAGGTGATACTGTTGTGGGAATTTGCTACAGGACACCCTGATCAGGAAGAGGAAGTGGATGAGACCGTCTACAAACAGCTGAGAGCAGCTTCACAGTCACAGTTCCTGGTCCTCACGAGGGACTATTCCTCATGGGGAATAAGCAGGAAAAACTGGAGATGTGGGTGCAGATGCAGGACTACGACCTCATTGTGGTCACTGAGACATGGTGGGACAGCTTCCATGACTGGAACACAGCCATGGAGGGCTATGTATTGTTCAGGAAAGACAGGCTGACAAGGCAAGGAGGTGGAGTTGCTCTCTATGTGAGGGAGCAATTAATGTGCATTGAAATCTGCCTGGGTGGGGATGAGGGGCAGGTTGAGAGGTTATGGGTGAAAATTAAGGGGCAGGGTAAAGTAGGTGATACTGTTGTAGGAGTCTGCTACAGGCCACCTGATCAGGAGGAGGAAGCAGATGAGGCCTTCTATGAACAGTTGAGAGCAGCCTCACAGACACAATCCCTAGTCCTCATGGGGGACTTCAACCTCCCTGATATTTGCTGGGATACCCACAAAGCCAAGCACACACAGTCCAGGAGGTTCCTACAGATTGTTGACAACAACTGCCTGTCACAGGTGATTGAGGAATCAAGGAGGAGAGGTGTGCGGCTGGACCTGGTGCTGACAAATAAGGAAGATCTGGTTGGGGATGTGAAGGTTGGAGGCAATCTCGGCTGCAGCGACCATGAGAGTTCAAGATCCTGTGTGGAAGAGGCAGGACACAAAGCAGGACTGTGACCCTGGATTTCAGGCGAGCTGACTTTGGCCTCTTCAAAGACCTGCTTGGACAGGTCTCATGAGATAAGATCCTAGAAGATAGAAGTGCCCAAGAGAGCTGGTCAATCTTCAAGCATCACTTCCTCCAAGCCCAGGATCGGTGTGTCCCAACATGCAAGAACGGAGGAAAAGGAGGTAGGAGGCCTCCATGGATGAGCAAGGATCTGCTGGGACAACTCAGGCAGAAAGCAGCCATCTATGAGAGGTGGAAACAGGGGCTGGCTTCTTGGGAAGAGCATAGGAACATTGCCAGAGCATGCAGAGGTGCAACTAGGAAGGCTAAAGCCCTTCTAGAATTAAATTTAGCCAGGGAAGTTAAGGACAGCAATAAGGCATTTTTCAAGTACATCAGCAGCAGAAGGATGACGAGGGGGAATGTGGGCCCACTGCTAAACACATTCAAAACAAAGCTGCTGCTGTCTGTGAACAGCTCCCATTCAGGGTTCTCAAGAGGTTCATCCTTCAGGTCCTTCCTTCTGGAATATGTGTTTGATGGTCACAATGCAGTCGTGTTCTGGTTGTTGTGTTTCCTGGGAAGTGCCCAGAAACACTGCAGGATTTAGAAGGTTAGTTGTAGAGTTTCATTAGTCTGTCTTGAGGGCTCACCCCCTCTTCCCCTGTTTTTTCTTTTTCTAGCAGTCCTTTTAAGGTTTGATGAATACCTTCGATAATGGCTTGACCGGTAGAATTTCCCAGGATTCCAGTAGTATGTTTAACACCCCATAATTTCAGAAACTTACGTGTTTTACTGGCTATGTATCCCGAGCCATTATCAGTTTTTATCTCTCTTGGAACACCAAGGACTGCAAAGCAACTCCTCCAATGTCTTATGAAGTCTCGAGAACTGTCACTGATTAAGGCTGTGGCCCAAACCATGGCTGAACAAGTATCAATAGTGACATGTATTCGTTTAAATCACCCAAAAGGAGCATAGACAGTGATATCAAATTGCCATACTCCTAATAGTGCCAGACCCATGGGATTGACTCGTACTCCTAGGCCGATTTGATTCTGGCATGCAGGGCATGTGGAAACAATACCCTGAGCGTCAAATATGGTCAGGTCAAACTGCTTCACTAGCATTTTCGCACTTTGATGAAAAAAGTCGTGCGATCTGCAGGCTTGAGAAAATTTGTCAATCATCGGCCCCGTAGGTATCAATAAAGGAGCTGCCACTATCTTGTCAACAATTTCATTGCCACCTGATAGACCATCTTTTAAGCCCGAATGGCTTCGAATATGTCCAATGTAATAAGCAGTTTGACGTTCATTTATCTGATGCCAGAGCTGCAGAAATAAGTTATACAGATTCTGATTAGAGATTTCTTTCAACAATGCTCTCTCTAATTGAGTGATGGCATCGACCACATAGAGGGAATCAGAGATGATGTTTAATGGGACATCTGGCCATTTCAGCTCCAGCAGTTTAACTGAACTGCCTGGGGAGTGAACAGTTAGATTTTGCCATTTTCCATTCTCCCACCAAAGCACTCCTGCTTTGGCTTGGATCTTACTTGCGTCAGTAAAAACAGTCAGGCCTTTAACAGGTACTGCTGATCTCAGCGGCCGGTCTTCCATTTGAAATTTAAACAAAAACAATTCATGGGCTGGATAATGATTATTTATAGTCCCTGAATATGACAATAAGGCCCACTGTAATTCATCAGATTGTTGCAGTGCCCAGTTCAAGAACTCATCTGTGAGAGGAACGAAAATGACGTCTGCCTCAATCCCTGCTATTTCCAGCAGATGTTTCCTGGACTTAACTATTATTTTTGCAATTGCCTCTAGTCTTGTGGTGATTGTTTTTTGCAAATGATGTGACAAAAATATCCACTCCAGGATCCTCAATGGGTCTTTCGCTACTGAATCCCATTGCATCAAGACTTGCCATTACATGCTGGTTTTGACTTATCACAGCAATGTTAATAGACAAGTCAGGATTATATCGGTGACTGTAGTTATTGACTCTCTTGTTTCCTATCTTTTCCATTGCTTGTATTTGCTTCCGGGACAGTTTCCGCGCACTATCAGCCTCTACTGAGCCTTTAAACAAAGACATTAGTGTCGCAAGATCCTCATTTGTGATACCACATATCGTTCGTACCCATTGGATATCACCTAGTAGCTTTTGAACGTCTGTTAAATTAGCAATTTCTGTTTTAATTGTCATCATCTGAGGATAAATGCGCGCATCGGTGATAATATTACCTAAATATTTCCAAGAGGCGTGCATTTGTACCTTCTCTGGCATGATCACCAACCCGGAGATGCTCAACTGTCGCTTCACTTCTTGTAGAATGTGATGCTGGTCCAGGTCTTTTCCTGCAATCAAGATATCATCCATATAATGGTAAAATAAGACACGAGGGTATTTTTTGCGCAGAGGTGCTAGCACCCAGGCAACTTAAGTTTGACAAATAGTTGGCGAGTTCTTCATTCCCTGAGGTAAAACAGTCCATTGATATCGTTTTGCTGGCTCTTGTTTGTTAATAGATGGTACTGAAAAAGCAAACTTCTCACTGTCATCCTCATGTAGGGGAATTGTGAAAAAACAGTCCTTTCGGTCAATCACCAACAGGGGCCATTCTTTTGGAAGCATTGCAGGAGAGGGTAATCCTGGCTGTAAAGCACCCATGTCCTGCATCACTGCATTAACAGCTCTTAGATCGTGTAACAGCCTCCACTTCCCTGATTTTTTAGGGATAGTAAAAATTGGTGTATTCCATGGATTGGTGGATGGCTTAATATGACCTTTCTCTAATTGTTCATTTACTAATTCATGAATCTGGGCGAGCTTTTCTTTGCTTAGCAGCCATTGATCAATCCAAAGTGGTTTATCTGTAAGCCAGGTTAACTTCAGGATTGGTCGCCCATCAATGGCCGCCATTAAAAATTTTCATTTGACAAACGAAAGCCCATTTGGCTTAAGGCGTCTCTACCTAAAAGTCAAACTGAAGTATTCATTACATAGGGCCTAATTTGCACACATCTATTCTCTTCGCCCTGTATGCATACCGAAATCAGGTCTGTGCTAATTTTTGTCATCTGTATTCCTCCTACTCCAACAACAGGGGTGTCTAAATTCTCTAAAGGCCAGCTTTTTAGCCAATAGGATAATGGAACAATGGTAACATCTGCTCCCGTATCCAGTAATGTGTTGTACCCAACCATGTGTTCACCATTTCAATGTTGGAATACAACCGTCGAGTGGGCGTTCCCTGTGAAGGTGTCATTGCCAGTCTTACCTCAGATACTCCAGTGGATCAAAAACCACCATTTCGATGCTTATGACGTCCTGGAAATGGAACTTTAGCTCTGAAAGGAACTAATTGAGCTATTTTAGTTCCTTTAGGTATATAAACTGGTGGCTGCCAAACTTTAACCATTATTTCAATGTTTCCTTCATAATCTGCATCAATAACACCGGGGAGCACAAAAATACCCTATCGAGAGGCCGACGACCGTCCTAAAAGCAGAGAATGTAAACCATAACCAAGGGGTCCATTAGCATTGGATGAGATAACCATTCCCTCTGTGTTGTGGATGGTTACATCTACTGCTGTTTCCACATCCACTCCTGCGCTTAATGCAGTGGCTGATCTGAGGCCATCCTGGCAGCCGTTGGTGTTGAAGGGCGTTTTTGTGTCATCACGCTCACCCTTTTTGCACTCGTTAACCCGTTTCCCTTAGGCGTTGTATGTCTGGCCACTCGAGAACGGCACTCAGTGGCTCTGAGTCCAAAGTTGCCATATTTGTAACAATTGCCATTAAATCTGCCGTTGGACCCAGATGGTCTGGTGGAGCTGTTTGTCCATACCAATGGTCTGGACCGACAATGATTTTTCACGTGTCCTGTTTTTCCACAGTTAAAGCATTTTGGCCTCCGATTTCCTTTGTGAGATTGAACTAATGGTTTCAATGCTGTTGCCATAGCTTCAGCTAAATGTGCTGATGATCCTACCGAAGAGCAGGCTTCTATCATGTCGACCAAAGTTGCTGTCCGCGGGAGAGCCTGCAGGATCTTTTTGCAGTCATGGTTAGCATTAGCAACTGCTAAGTGTAATTCTATTTCCACTTTTACTTCAGCTGACATGTTTGGTATATGATCCAGAGCTGCTCTTAGACGGTCTAAAAAGGTCATAAAAGGCTCATTAGGTTTCTGAATAATAGCTGTATATGAGGGAACCGGCACCCCCATGTCAGGGATGATCTTAAACGCTTGACGAGCCAGCATCTGTGTTTGCTGCAAAATAGCTTCGTGCAGTGGGTCTTGTACCTGAGGGTCAGCAAACGGTCCTTTACCTAACATCATATCTGCTGTGACAACTCGCCGCGGATCTCCCTGTTGTAAGTCTATATTTTCTACTACTGCCACATCAACTCTTTTTTCCCATTCAGACTCCCATAGGAATACCTGAGTGGGCTTCAGGAAGGTTTCTGCTAGCTTCCGGCAGTCAAATGGAGTCATTAATCCACTGGCAAAAATATGATCCAATAACGTTTGAACGTATAGGTTGGACAAGCCATATTGCATTACAGCTTTCTGGCCTTCCCTTACCAACTTCCAATCCAAAGGTGCCCATTGTCGTTTTCTTTGTGCTACTATTACTGGAAAGGCTTGTGGAACAAATTCTCCTTCAATTACTGCATCACATATGAGGTCTCTCAATTTCTGAGTCGGATCATAGTCATCAGGCCGGGGGTCTCTGAGCACCTGTGGGGATGACACTTTAATCTCTGGTTTGAGTAATTCATTAATCCGTTCCAACAGTTGATTAGCTGTTGCTTTTGGCTTTTCCATCAGTTCCTCCAAATGGGCCAAAGTCTGTTTCATATCTTCTCCGTGTCGTATTAATTCTTCTTTTAACAATTGTCTTTGTTGATCTTCAACTTCACTAGATGTTGGGGATGATGATGGAAGAGGAATACACTCAGGGGTTGATGAGCTCAGGGGCAATGGCAGATCCATAGTGTCATTTGTAAAGCGTACCTTTTGTTCTCTGCCAGGTACTCCTTCAGGCATAGCAGAAGGATGGGACAGGGCAGGATGGTGAAGGGTGGGTGGGAGGGGAAGAGAAACAATGCATGTATTTGGCTCCTGGAACGGTGCTCTAGGGGGTTCTGGGGGAGGTGGGCTCACATCCATGCTCTCCTCTTCTAGAGGCGGAGCCGATGGCACTATAAAGTCACCACCTTCAAAGAACCTTTTAGCATCTATTGGTGTCATGGTTTGACATGACAGCCTTTTCTGGTAAGGGGGAAGGGGCTGCAAAGATGGCTCCTGCAAGAAGTTGCTCACAGCTCTCCCCAGCTCAGAGCCAGACCCACTTCTGGGGCTGAGCCAATTAGACGCCTCCACGATCACTTTTTAAGAAGAAGCCGGAAGGGGAGGTTTCTTCCTCCATCTTCTTTTCTTTCTTCTGCCCCTTCTTCTTTCTTCTGGCTGGTGGTGGTGCAAGGAGTAGGAACAATGAGAGAGACAACCATGCGGACTCCAAGGTCAGTGATGAAAGAGAGGAGGAGGTGTGCTGTAGCAGAGACTCCCCTGCATTCAATGGAGAGAACTGGTAAAGCTGAGATTTATTTTCATTTCTTTAAAGACCCTGCATCAGCGGTACAGACTCATTTTGATAATGAGCCCACATCGGGGGCAGAGACTCATTTTGCTAAAGCTGACCCCGGACCAGGGGCAGTGATTCACTTCATTAAAGGCCCCGAGCCAGGGACAGTGATTTTGGCTGGAGGAGGCCTTGTCCCGAAGGAGGGACCCTTTACCACTATGGCCGGAGCAGGCCCTGTCCCGAGGAAGGGACCTTGCAACTGCAGAAACTGCAACCGCGGTGAAGAATCCACGTCAGAGATATTCACCAAGGACTGTGTCCCGTGTGAGGGAACCTGTATCGGCAGAAGCCGCAGCTGCTGGGAACAACCCACACCAGAGAAGTTTGTTAAGGACTGTGTTCCGGGGGAGGAACCCCGTGTTGGAGCAGGGGAAGAATGCCAGGAGTCATCTTCATCTGAGAAGACAGAAGCGGCAGAGCCCATCTGTGAGAGACTGACCACATCCCCCACTCCTTGCCCCCCTGAGCCATTGTGGGGGGAGGAGGTAGAGATATCGGGAGCAGTGAGCTGGGCCCGGGAAGAAAGGAGGGATGGGGGAGGGAGATCTTAAAGTGCTGGTTGTAATTTTCTCATCATCCTACTCCCTTTTTGCTTTTATTCTGTTCTGTTTCTTGTAGAATAAACTTTCCTACTTTCCTCTCTAAGTCGAGTACTAGAGTCTGTTTTGCCCAGAACCATAATTGGCAGTGAGCCCTCCCTGCCCTTGTCTCAATCCACAACAATCTTGCTTATCTTTTTCCTCCCATTTCGCTGGGTCCTCCGCCATCTTAACGAGGGTAGGGGTGAATGGGGGCATCGAGCGAGAGACTGTCGTGGTGCTGTTGTGCTAGCTGGGCCAAACCACGACAGATGGTACAGCATTTTCTGATTTCATGGCAGCAGCTGTAGCACGCTCAGCTTCTAGCTGGTGTATAATGGATGATACCAATTTACACAAGCCAGTAGCATTATTCAACATGCCTCCTAGATTTTCCCAATGTCCCTTTTCATATACTTCTTGGGGGGAGACAAAGAGACCTACTTCCTGTCTCCATCTTACAAGTCTTAGCAAATCCTCTCTTTCATAATTGAATCCTTTCTCAGCACGGATATGCTGGAGGGTGTCAATAGGATTTTCCTCTTTGTTCATCATTTTTCCCATTATACTGATTTACTCGGGTCACTTGCCTTTTCAAGCAGGTGCTTTTCTGCCGAGGGTTCTTAATCCAACCAATTCAGCGAATCACGTCAGGGTCACCAAATGTTATAGTGGTGCAAGCAATATTCACTCGAAGATGTAGAGAGTCTAGGTAATGCACATGCAGAGACATACACAGGCAACATAGTACAACCAACAGAGCTGACTCAAAGCCACCCTTCCTTTGCTAGCTACTTCCCTATATGCTGCTTCTGCCTATGAGATCACCCAGGGCCCAATTGATTAACTTGCAGCACCTGTTTCTGAAGTAGCTTGCTAGCTGCATTAACTTGTCCCTACCATCTTTATTCAACCTGGCTGGTCAAAGCTATATTTGTGCCTACAGACTGTGACCCTGGATTTCAGGTGAGCTGACTTTGGCCTCTCCAAAGACCTGCTTGGACAGATCTCATGAGATAAGATCCTAGAACATAGAAGTGCCCAAGAGAGCTGGTCAATCTTCAAGAACCACTTCCTCCAAGCCCAGGATCAGTGTGTCCCAATGCGCAAGAAAGGAGAAAAAGGAGGTAGGAGGCCTCCATGGATGAGCAAAGATCTGCTGGGACAACTCAGGCAGAAAGCAGCCATCTATGAGAGGTGGAAACAGGGCCTGACTTCTTGGAAAGAGTATAGGAACATTGCCAGAGCATGCAGAGGTGCAACTAGGAAGGCTAGAGCCCTTCTAGAATTAAATTTATCCAGGGAAGTTAAGGACAGAGAAAGGCATTTTTCAAGTACATCAGCAGCAGAAGGATGGTGAGGGGGAATGTGGGCCCGCTACTAAACACAGAGGGTGCACTGGTGACTGAGGATGCAGAGAAGGCCGAAGTACTGAATGCATTCTTTGCTTCAGTCTTTACAGCCAAGTCCAGCCCTCGGGAAGTCCAGTGCAGCAAGGAAAATAGGATGGCCAGGACAGCAGAGGATTTGCCCTGGGTGGAAGAGAAAGAGGTTAAAGACTTGTTGACCAAGCTTAAGGCTCACAAGTCAATGGGTCCTGATGGGATGCATCCTAGAGTGCTGAGAGAGCTGGCTGATGTGATAGCCAAGCCACTCTTTATCATTTTTAAATATACATGGAGGACAGACGAGGTGCCTGAGGACTGGAGAAAGGCCAATGTCACTCAAGTCTTCAAAAAGGTCAAGGACGACCCAGGAAACTACAGGCCAGTCAGCCTCACCTCCATCCCTGGAAAGGTGATGGAACAACTCATCCTGAATGTCATCACTAAACATATGAAGGAAAAGGTGGTTATCAGGGAGAGTCAACATGAATTCACCAAGGGGAAATCCTGTTTGACCAACCTGATATCCTTCTATGAGTGCATAACCTACTGGCTAGATGAGGGGAGAGCAGCAGATGTCATCTACCTTGACGTCAGGAAGGCTGTTGACACTTCTCCCACAACATCCTCATCAGAAAGCTCAGACAGTGTGCTTGGATGAGTAGACAGTGAGGTGGATTGAGAGCTGGCTGAATGACAGAGTCCAGAGGGTGGTGATCAATGGCACAGAATCGAGTTGGAGGTCTGTGGCCAGTCGAGTTCCACAGGGATTGGCTCTGGTGCCAGTCTTGTTTAACATCTTCATCAACAACCTGGATGAGGGGACAGATTGTACCCTTAGCAAATTCTCTGATGACACCAAACTGGTAGGACTGGCTGATTCACCAGAAGGCTGTGCTGCCATTCAACGGGATCTCAATTGGCTTTAGAGTTGGGCAGAGAGGAACCTCATGAGGTTCAAAAAGTAGAAGCGTAGAGTCCTGCATCTATGATTCTATGATCTGGGAAGTAACAACCCCATGCTCCAGTTCTGGATTGGGGTTGACCTGCTGGTGAGCAGCTCTGCAGAGAGAGACCTGGGAGTCCTGGTTGATAATAAACTGATCATGAGCCAACAATGTGCCCTCGTGGCCAAGGCCAATAGCATCCTGGGATAGATCAACAAGAGTGTAGCCATCAGGTCAAGGGAGTTTTCTCTCCCCGTCTACTCTGCCCTGGTGAAGTCTCATCTGGTGTGCTGTGTCCAGTTCAGGGTTCCTCAGCTGAAGAGGGACAGAGAACTTCTGGAGAGAGTCCAGCGCAGGGCCACCAAGATGATCAGGGGACTGGAACATCTTTCATATGAAGAAAGGCTGTAGAACTGTGTCTGTTTAATCTGGAGGAAAGGAGACTGAGGGGGGATCTTATTAAAAATTACAAATATCTAAATGTTGGGTGTCAGGAGGTCGAGGCATTCTTTTTTTCGATGTTATCTAGCAACAGGACAAGGGATAATGGGATGAAGCTGGAACAGAAAAACTTCAATTTAAACTTAAGAATGACAGAGCACTGGAACAGGCTGCCAAGGGAGGTTGTGGATTCTCTTTTATTGGAGGTCTTCAACACTCGCCTGGACACGTTCCTATGCGACCTAATCTAAGTGTATGTGCTTTTGCAGGGGGGATTGGACTAGATGATCTCTAAAGGTCCCTTACAACCCTACCATTGTATGATTCTATGACATCCAAACGCCAGATTCTGCACCTGAAATAGAATAATGCTGGCTACATAAATTGGGAGAGGAGTGACTGGAGAGCAGTCCTGCAGAAATAGGTCTGCGAGTGCTGGCTGACAGCAGATTCAGTGTGAGTCATCAGTGTGCCCTGGCAGCCAGGAAGGCAAACCACATTCTGGGATGCATTAAACATAGTATAAGCAGACAGTCAAAAGAGGTGATTACCCTGCTGTATTTAGCATTAATGCAGCTTCACCTTGTGTATTGTGTGCAGTTCTATTCTATATTCTATTCTATTTATACTCACAAATACATGAAAATGGTAAAGTACCCATTTCCTCTCCTCCCCAGCAGAAGACAGCTCCTTTGGGCTATATCAACTGAGTAAGATGGGAATAAATATTGATTATAGAATCATGTATATCAATCTTATCCCAGTCATATTGTGTTTGAGAACAAAGTAGCTCACATAATATAGTATACAAATACATGCACGACAGACATGACAAGCCTCTCACTACACAAAAGACATTGAGGTGCTGAAGCGTGTCCAGAGATGGGCAATAAAGTTGTTGAAGGGTCTAGAAAACCAGTCTTATGAGAATGACTGAGGGAGATGAGGTTATTTAGCCTGGAGAAGAGGAGGCTGAGAGGAGATATGATCACTCTACAACTGCCTGAAAGGAGGTTGTAGCAAGGTGGGGGTTGATCTCTTATCTCCAGTCATGAATGATAGGACATGAGGAAGTGGGCTTAAGTTTCGCCAGGGGAAGTTTAGATTGGACATTAGGAATAATTTTTTCACTGAGAAGGTTATTAAGCATTGGAATTGGCTGCCCAGGGAGATGATAGATTCACCATCCCTAGAGATATTTAAAAGATGCATAGATGAGGTGCTTAGGGACATGGTTATTGATGGGCTTGGCAGTGTTAGGTTAGTGGTTGGACTTGATGATCTTAAAGGTCTTTTCCAACCAAAATGATTCTATGATTATATGACACGGATTCAGAACAACCACCACCAGCCTTGCAAGATTTCAGTTACCTTTTTTCCTTTTATTAACAAGCATATAATGT
This sequence comes from Colius striatus, assembly GCF_028858725.1. Taxonomy (NCBI): domain Eukaryota; kingdom Metazoa; phylum Chordata; class Aves; order Coliiformes; family Coliidae; genus Colius; species Colius striatus. Next base: position 7,280,654 of record NC_084789.1, read on the forward strand.
TATTTGGCAAAACACTGGATACAAGCATCACTGTCGTAAAATCAAAACATTAAGCAATAATCCCAAAAGGCTTCTTCAGACCAGAACTAGCCACTAATAGTACAAAAAAAAATCACACAAGAAATAGTATAAAAAATTAATGTCTCAGGTGAAATCACATAAAAATTATGGACTTACACTGTGATTATTTCAGTATGTAAGAGTTTGCAGAATTGGCCTTTTAGTCCCTATCTTGCAATCTGACCTCAGGAGATCATGGTGGCTTCAAAAGGTTTCCATGAAGCCTTGAGGATTCACTCAAGTGGCTCAGAAAACAAGAACAGAGTTTTAAATTCGTGCATATCAAACTCCATTGTAAAAATATGATTGTTGGCTTCCCCAAAAAGGCAGGTACCTAGAGAGTGTCTGCACATGATTACAGGTTTTGATGAAAGCAGACGCGTAATGCTGATGTTAGGCACCTTAATACCCTCTCTGCATGTTTAAAAGAGATAGAACTCAATATGTCTCAATTACAGTTAATTGAATCTTGTGCAAAGATTTTATTATGTACAACATTTTTTCTTGTTATTAGCTCCATGCAGAAAAAATAAGCATAGATTGCATTAACATCTCCAGTGAAATGTCCAAACTCAATCAATTACCTGAGGAAATACAGAAACTAGGTTTTTCTGTTTCAATTCAGTCTTATGTACTACATACATTTAAGTACTGCTGAGAAAACACATTTATTAAGATTAATGTGCTATTGTACAGACTGGTTGGCTTTTTCTGATTATACTTAACTCAGTGGTAATATTCATATAGTTATATAGCTATATAGTTCCATTTACCATCCAGTAGGTAAAAAAAGTGAATCTCCTAAGACTAATTATGCCATTAAAACAACAATAGAGTCAGATAAGCCTTCAAAGTCTCATAGTCTATTGAAAAAAACCCCAACAAACCACAACTGAGAATCCCAAGCAAAAAACCCACTGAATGTATATATGAAAATCCCTTCTATGTTGCTTTTCAATTTAGTAGATGCTACATTTACAGTTTAAACATATGTCTTATAAATGCATGTTTTTTACCCAAAGAATAAGCAAAGTTCTTTAGCCATGCATTGCAAAGACATATAAATAAAAGCCATTTAAACCTAATAGAACAGGAAGAAACTGGAAAACCTTTTTACAGTTTTATATGCCTGCAAATAAAGCTGGATCTTTGAATCAAAAAATACTCTAGTGATAAAACAGAATGCTTAATATAATAAATAATTTTAATAAAATTATTTTTTCCAAGCTCACAAATATTATTTAAATTTAATATTATATCTAGTGAGACAGAGCCTGGGATAATTTAATCTCATTGCTGCTCAGGATAATGCTACAAGATACTTTTTTTATCTCAATTATTTACCAGTATAAATGGTTGTAAAAATTACTTCACAGTAATGCTACCTTCATTAAGATAAAAATAAATTAATCTTGACCTCATTAGAATTCAAAAAATATCTATACTGAGCCAAACTTTCAGATTTAAAAGCTAAAAAAAAGAGAGAAGTCGGTATTGTTTTAGTCAATATAATCTTGACATTAGATCAACTGTTTCTTAAGCTTCTAAGAAATAAACCAGAACTTTGACTCCAAAGCTAGCTTCTGACTTGAATTCAGCCGTAGTCTAGTCTTTCTATAATGCTAGAAAGCAAACAAATGCTGCAGACACCATCCCATCCCTCCCCATGGGAAACAGTTTTTGTAATGAAAATATCTGTTGTAACTTGATGTGAACAATAGGGCTCTGGTTGGGAGTTTTTGTTTGATTTGTTTTTAAAAGTACTGTTGAGGTTTTATTAGGTTAAACACATTACAAAAGCATTATCACACAAGTATGAGCAATCATCAGCTATAGGTGTTTACCTATATAAATAGATTTAAATATATTGATATAGCATCGTAACAGATTTGAGTGATTTCAAATGTAGTTACAAACTTGCAAACATATATTCTATACTATAGACTGTTAAAGCAAAATTTTGAACTGAATGGCAGAGAGCTCTCTGAATTTATGTTTGTAACCGCTAACATCTTTCAGTTGTAGAGCTACATAGAGAAACACTAAAATCCCAATAAACTTCAACAGCACTGCATCAACATCTGATCTTGCAGATCAGGTTCCACAGTGTATGTATACTGAAGTAGCCCAATCACAAATATATTTATTAAATCCTTAGACTGTAACTGAATAATGAATTGGGCATTTACACGGTCTATGGGCTTGAGCTCCATGTCTATGTCAGGTACATTAGAGATTAATGGAGGATGGGTGTTTATAACCACTCACCAACTGGAACCAGTCCCTGATTTACACTGGGAAGTATACAAGAGCCATGTGAAGAGCTCCAGAAAGGCCTATTATGTTAACTTACATATACATCTATATCACCTGCATTCACTATTCTGTGAAAAACTACCAAAAATAGAGACTAGTTAGATCTCTTTTATTAATCCTAAAATCAGAAAAAAGCTAAATTGTGGGTAAGTGAGTCCAGAAACGGTACAGCAAAACCAGAGCAAACTTCTAATTCCATCATACATATTCTTTAAGCCTTGATATTAAGAAGTCTGTCTAACCCAGATGTTAAAATGTAGTGGTCTCATATGCAAAGATGGCAGTAGTCTGCTAGCCTTACTGGAGGTCTCTTGACCAACCCCATAGCTGAGTAGACTTTTTCTTTCGATTTCTTCACCATTCACATCTTATGGCCATAAATGAAAACAAGGACCCCATTTCCTAAGACAAACAAGTGAACTTAGAGGTTCCCTCTGACAACAGCAGAACTAGGAAAAGAAAAACTGAAAAGTTCAATTAAGAAAATCATGGGAGATGCTTGGAAAGCTCAAGAAGAGGCAGTAAGATTTAGAATACTTGAATAAGTCTCTTATGAAATCAATCTATTATCAAGTAACATTAAACAATGCTTTCTTGCAAAGTAGGGGAGCACAGCTGGAAGAAGCAGGATGATGCTCACATGCATAATGATTTTCCTAGCTATTGACATTTTATGAAAGAATGAAGTGTTTGATATAACTGCCATTTTCAGCTGATAGGAAAATTCAGAGTTACAAATTGTTGGCAGCCTCCAGCTGCCAGTAATACTGTTTATCTTCTTTTCAGTTACTTAAGACTCCATGTCAGACACATTTACATCCATGCTATATATAATGCTATGCAGCATACAGCTTCCAGAATACACTTTCAACAAGGACACTATCACATTTTTATGAAGCTATTTTAAAAAATCTTTCAATCAGTGTAGTCAACACTGCTAAGCACTACTGACGGCGGATTCTCTAAGGTGTGCACGTCTGTACATAGACACATACACATATGGTAGTTCATATCTCAGGGCTTGACACAAGCACAATTATCGGCTAAGGCCAGATGGTGCCCCTGTAATCTAATCTGACCTCAAAGATAAATAATAATTGAGCTATAAACAGCTATGATTTCACATAGAAAACAGTAAAAGAAACACAGAGTTGTTTACAGTTAAGAATTTTTAGCTGATGAAATGGAAACTTGTGCAACATCAACAAAAGGTGCCCAACAGCCATGGTTTTAACAGCTAATGAAATAGTAAAAACTCCCTAAAGTAATCAAGTTCAGCACTTATGAGTATTTGTTATGATCGGATGGAAATTATGCCATGGTAAATTAAGGCATATTTAAAAAAAAAAAATCAAGTGAACTCATTTGAAAAGCATGCAAAGAAGGGATATTAAAACATTACTGAAATGGAAAATAAAACCAACATTGTGCAAAACTAATGAAATCATTAACTAATGAAGTAATTGGATCTCTGGGCTTTTAGGAAGTTTTTAATGCAGCATAATAAATATCACCAGTCAGTGTATCATTAGGTATATTCAGTGCTCTATTAGAATGGCTTGATTAAAGCTGACATAATTGGGCATGCTACATAAAACAAGAACATCTCAGAAAAACATACGGAAACAAGTTGTAAAGTTTAAAGACCAAAAAAAAAGTAAATGTATTCATTTGGTGTTAAAAGCAACATTTTAAATCTCTCCCACAACATTTTAACTTATTTCTGTGTAGCTATAAGGCTGAGCTCCATAGAACTATGAGGTGTTTCTACTACCTGTAAACTCAGTGCTGGTAGAATTCTGTTGAATTGTGGTTTATTTCATTTGTAGAAAAATATTTTTTTTGTCCAAAAATCCATGCAGCACATCCCTGGAAATATTCAGGACAGTCTGCTATAGAAGTACTACAACGTTCCAAAATTATTCTGCTGGTTCGTGTCACATGAGACATAAGTGCTGCACTAAGGTGCCAGATGATAGTCACTGAAAAAAAATCTGTCCAGAAGGACAATAAATTCTCCTATAGCAAGTCCATTTTGGGTCTGTAATGTAGCAGTAGAGGTGCTTTCTGCAAGACAGAATCATCAGACAGGTTAGGGGGCAAAACTAAAATGAATTAATATAGTTTATAAATAAAACTTATCTGTTTCATAAATTAAAGCTTAGAGAGACTATCAGAGTAGCTATACTCCAAAATTTCACCAAGATATCCCATCTATGGAGCTCCCCTCAAAAGAATCCTTCTACTTTTCTCTCAGTAACTGATCATCCTAAGAGTAACTAACACTAGACACTAACACTGACCATCTAGAATATAATCTGCTTCCAGCAGGAGCTAATCTCAGAGCCTTGGGGAAGGGCATAAGAACAGGGCAAGTAGATAGCAATAGTCTCCAGAATGCCCCCCAGTCTCAAACAATTCAGGAATTTCCTAAGTTAGATGTAGAATCTTGTATTAATAGTCCTCACCCAATAATTCTTCTGTGAATTTACCCATTGTTTTTTTAATGTTATGTAAACTTTTAACAACTACAACATCCTGCAGCACAGAGTTCTACAGTTCAAGTTTATACAACGTAAAGAATGATCATAAAAGCCTCTTCTGCATGAGTTTATGTGAATAGTCTCTAGGTACTTATGTGAGTAGATGGAGCACGTTATCTGAAAAGAGCAGGCCAAAGAGGGGAAAAGTACATGCTGAGCATCACAGAATGATTGAGGTTGGAAGGGACTTCTGGAGGTCATCTGGTCCAAACCCCCTGCTCAAGCAGGGCCATTTAGAGCCAGTTGCCCAGGACCATGTCCAGATGGCTTTTGAATATCTCCAAGAGGGAAGACTACAATATTTCTAGACAAGTTGTTCCAGTGCTAAGTCACCCTCACAGTCAAAAAGCGTTTCCTGGTGTTCAGATGGAACCTCCTGTGTTTCAGCTTGTGCCTATTGCCTCTGGTCCTGTCACTGGGCACCACTAAAAAAAGAGCCTGGTTCTGTCCTACTGTTGATGAAAATCAACAATAGGGAAGTCTGCTTTGGGCTCAGGATTATCCATACAAATGTGTGCCTGTGTGCTGAATACATTGGGATCCTGGGGGAGAAAACCCCATTATTTTGTATAGAGAAAAAACTAGTGTCTTCCTGGACACAGGAGCATGAATTAGTTTATCTAAAACTTTTTCTTAAAAATATATTGTGGAGTCTCCTTCCTTGGAGGTCTTCAAGACCTGCCTGGACATGTTCCTATGTGACCTGATCTAGTTGGACCTACCTCTGCAGGGGGATTGGACTAGATGATCTCTAAAGGTCCCTTTGACTCCCTACCATTCTATGATTCTATGAAGAAAATATGAAGGTAGTCACTTTCAACAGGAAGGAAGGAAAAGGTCCTAAAGATATTACAAATCTAATAATAGGGTAGTGAGTTGTTTATAGCAAGTATGAAATTGTAAATAATAGAAAAGAACCTCTTATTTTAGGAATTCACCTAATTTTTATAATGAGATTTTGTAGAAATATAAAGGACCACAGATAGAAGGGAAAAGTTGATATAAAGATTCAAAAAAACAAGTAGAAACTTTAACTGAAATAGATAAAGAATTCTGGAAGCAACAGGTCCCAGGAGTATGGAAAAAAAGAAATTATCAAGTTGAAATGATGGGACCCTCAGTGTCTCAGTTCATCCCTCTTATACAATATCCATATTCTAAAAAAAAAGCTAGAACTGCTCTGGAAGAAATCATTAAAGAGTATTTAGAACAAGTTATTTTATGGGAAATTATAAACCCGTTTATGTCAGGGTGCAGTGAGGGCCATCTGCATCCTAAAAGATGAGGAGCCAAATGTGATAACAAGACCAGAAGGGCAGGGGCCTCACTGGCCAGAGACCTCAAAGTACCTGAACAAAATGAGCAGGTGTCATGGTTTTAACCCAGCTGACAATAAACCAAGCATACAGTTGTTCACTCCTCCCCACCTTGGAAGGATGGGGAGGAGAACCAGGAGGAAAAGGTAAAGCTTTGTGGGTTGAGATAAGGACAATTTAATAGAAAAACACAAGGAGAGAACAAGCAGCTATGATGATAGAAAAGGAATACAGAAAATGAGTGATGCCCAGTGTAACTGCTCACCACCAACAGAAAAACCAGTTTCTGTATGCCCTGAAATGCCCCTCCCTAGAAGTTGCCCTTATATACTGAGCATGACTTCAGCATGGTATCCAATAGGCTGTCCATGCCTTCTTGCAGAATCTGGGGAAAGTTAATCCTATCCCAATTAAATACAGGACAGCAGAATTAGAACAAGGGATGGTAAACAGGTTCAACTAGGAGTCCAGATCATCAAGCAAGTTCATGGTGATTAGGCAAGTCCAAGATCAAGTCAGGAAGTCATTCTGCACGTTAATGTCACGATAAGGTCTGATGAAAATAACCAGAGTCAGTCAGACAATGATCACAGAGCTGAAACACAGTGACAAGGCAAGGCCAATCTCAGACTAGGAAATCATTCTCCAGGTCAGAGTACAGATCAGTGGGACTTATGCCCAAGTATAGCTGTGGCTGAGCTGGAGTAGAGTATCACCATCCCTGGAGATATTTAAAAGACACATACATGAGGTACTGAGGGATATGGTTTAGTTTAGTGATGGGCTTGGCAGTGTTAAGTGACTGGTTGGACTCAAATGTCTTAAAGGTCCTTCCCAACTGTAATGATTCTATGATTGATGTCTTGTACCTTGACTTCAGCAAGGGTTTTGACACTGTATCCCATAACATCCTCTAGTGGGTCTGGGATGTTAGCGATTTTCCACAGCAGCTCTTGCAGTGCTGTGCTTACTGTTGATATCAATATTATGATTACTGCTTGCACAGCATCAGTATCCCTCCAGCATTCCTTCCCCCACCTTCACCAATAGCTGTGGGTGGGCACAGTCTTGGGAGGGACCACGGCCAGAACAGCTGACCCAGGCTGAGCAAGGAGATATTCCATACCATATGACGTCAGCTCAGTAATATAAACTGGGGGAGAGGAGCAGGAAGGGGAGGCAAGATTCATTTCTGGCCTTCCAAAAGCAATCGCTATGCGTTCCGAAGCCCTGCTTCTCGGGAGGTGGCCGGACATCGCTGCTGATGGGAAGTAGAGAGTAACAGCTTTATCTGCTTTTACTTCGCTTCCCACACACGCGGCTTTGCTGCTTCTTTATTAAACTGCTTTTATCTCAACCCACGAGACTCCCATCTTATTTTTCTCCCCTTCCCTGACTTGCTGAGGAGGTGGGGGATAGAGCGGTGTGGTGGGCACCTGGCATCCAGCCAGGCTCAAACTACCACAGCCTTTTTGGTGCCCAACGTGGGGCGAGATAATAGCAGTTTTACATTAACTGCATTGTAATTATAGTAAGCCAATGAGTGCAAAGTTCCTGTGTTGGTCATGGAGTCTTGCTGTTATGCAGCTTATCTTACACTTTGTAATGTTTGGGAACATGATGCTACTAACACTGACTCTGTGCTGCGCTCTAATCTTGATAGCTTTGCTAAGTTGGCTATATGATTTTGTGAAAAGGATGAAAGGGCCTGGGAACATGATGGCCCAAATAATAATAGTGAGTCTCATTCTGTTACTGATGGATTTACTGTGCTGTGGGAGCTATCTTGTGGAGGTCATGGGGCAAAGCACCTCTTTCCCCTCAGCTCAGACTGATGTAGATAATTTTGTTATACAGACTTCCCAGGTCCTTAGTCACCCTTATATGAGAGTTTTAATTTTACTAATTAACATGGCTGGTATATTACATATTTTGTGGAATCTGGACTCATCTGGGTATCAGAGAGGACAAATTTGCGATGGAAACATGTTAAAATGCCCCCTGAAGCGGCCAGTCCCTGGGTGGCAGGGTGTGTGGATGAATTTGGGCAAATTCCTAGGACAGTTATCACCTCCTGGAACCTGGGATTTTACACCTGAAAAGATAAAAAACCCTGCTTTACTGGCACGTCACCTGATAGAAGGGTTTCTTACCTACCCTAATGAGGCCCATCAGGTTCAGGCACTATACTGGGGCCTAGCCTCTAACTACCGAGCCGCACTCCAGTCCTCTCAGAGAACTATGGCCGAGGTGGAAATTCAAACTGTATCTGAGATCACCATGGTTGAGTCAGGGAATCAAACAACAACCACAGTGGTTGCCCCAGTAGTGAAAAAGAAACAGTGGATAAGGAGGTCAAGTCCATATCATCGATTAGTAAGAGCAGAAGAGGAGTGTAATGGAAAAGGTCATGTTCGTTAATCAAATCATGAAAGAATAGTTGTGCAAGGAACCATTTAAAGTCATTGTAAAAGTCTTGTAAAACTTTAACCGTAAAGTTTCTACAATGTGAACAGATGCTTATAGGAGGTACAATAGGTTGCGCATGAGCTGATAAGAGCCAAGAGTTCATGAGCGGGCCACTAGAGGAAGACTACTGACTTCATCCCAGTGACCACCCTACGACCACCAGGAGGCAGAAGAAGACCCCCTAGTAACAAGAGGGGCACATGCGCAGAGTACACCAGGGAGCGATGCACCCGACCGTAAAAAAGTACTGTGATATGGAGGGGGGGGGTCACGAGCCGTTGGTGGAGCAGAGTCTCCCGACAGCCCAGCGCTGTTTTGCTTATTTACCGCTTGCTTAATAAATTTGATCGATGAGTCACTTAAATTGGCTTTTGAACTTTACCACAGCAACTTATAACAGGAGGAAGAAGAAAGGTTAGAAGAAGAATCTGATCCTTCAGTAAGGAGATCAGGAGAAGGAGTGAAAGAAATCGAAAAGGAAAAGGAAACTACTCAGTCCCTCACCTCAACAGAACTTGGAGATATGTGAAAAGATTACAGTCGCCAGCCAGGTGAGCGGATTGGTGCCTGGCTGCTCCGATGTTGGGTAACGGGGCTGACAGTAAGCAATTGGAAGGTAGAGAAGCCCAACAGCTGGGATCTCTTGCTAGGGACCAGGGAACTGATAGAGGCATTGGAAAGAAGACCTCAATTTGCAATCTCTGGAAACGGCTCCTCTCAAGTGTAAGGGCAAGATACCCATTCAAGGAAGATCTTGTAAATGCCCGAGGAAAGTGGACTAGAGCTGATGAAGGCATCCAATATCTAAGGGAATTAGCTGTGTTGGAAGTCATCTATGGTGATCTAGATAATGCTGAGGCCTCCACAGATCCAGACAATGTCCAGTGTACACAGGCCATGTTGAGAAAAGTGATTGAGAGTGTCCCAGCTATGTATTCTAATATATTGGTAATGGTGTATCACCCAGACATGGATATACCAACAGTGGAGAGAATATCTTCTTGGTTACAGAACTATGAAGAGAGTCTCTGAACCTCATCAACAGTGTGGGATGATGACCTGACTGTCAGAACTGCCCCAAGAATTTGGTCATCCACTGCCCTGACCAGGGGAAAAGGAAGTCCCAGACGCAGGAGTACACCACGAAATGAACTCTGGCTCTTTTTGCGTGGCCAAGGAGAGGATATGAGGAAATGAGATGGTGAACTCACTTTTAAGCTGGAAGTGCGTGTACGTGAACTAAGGGGGAAGACAGCTGTTAGAAAAGGACCACCCAAGAGGGCTGTCAGCATAGTAGCTGCCAAAACAAAAGAGGACAATCAGCAATCTCCAAGACATAGAAGAACTGCAACCACCTCCTTCGATGCCAATGAGGAGACTTTAGCTCTAAAATTGCAAGGATCAGATAGCGAATACTCTGATGAAGAACAGAAATAGAGGGTCCCTGCCTCCAGTCAGGAGGAGGAAAGGGATGACCGAATCTACTGGACTGTGTGGGTTCGATGGCCTGGCACATCAAACCCACAAAGGTATAAAGCCTTAGTAGACACAGGGGCACAGTGTACATTGATGCCATCAAGGTATAGAAGCACAGATTCTGTCTGGATCTCTGGAGTGACAGGGGGATATCAAGAATTATCTGTATTAGAGGCTGAAGTGAGCTTAACACGGGACAAATGGGAAAAACACCCCATTGTGACTGGTCCAGAGGCCCCTTGTATTCTTGGCATAGATTACCTCAGGAGAGGGTACTTCAAAGACCCCAAGGGGTATCGATGGGCTTTTGGTATAGCCACTGTAGATACAGAGAAAATCAAACAACTCTCCAGTTTACCTGGCCTCTCGGAAGACCCTTTTGTTGTGGGATTGCTGCAAGTTCAAGAGCAACAGGTACCAATTGCTACCAGGACGGTGCACCGGAGGCAATATCGCACGAACCGAGATTCCCTGGCTCCCATCTGTGAGTTGATTCTACAACTGGAGGCTCAAGGAGTAATCAGCAAAACTCATTCCCCATTTAATAGTCCCATATGGCCTGTGAAAAAATCTGATGGAGGGTGGAGGTTAACAGTAGACTATCGTGGCCTGAATGAAGTGACACCTCCACTGAGTGCTGCTGTACCAGACATGTTGGAGCTCCAGTATGAACTGGAGTCAAAAGCAGCCAAGTGGTATGCTACGACTGACATCGCTAATGCATTTTTCTCAATTCCTTTGGCAGCAGAGTGCAGGCCACAATTTGCCTTCACATGGAGAGGTGTCCAATATACCTGGAATCGATTGCCCCAGGGGTGGAAACATAGTCCTACAATTTGTCATGGTCTAATCCAAACTGTGCTGGAAATGGGTGATGCCCCCAAACATTTACAGTACATTGATGACATAATTGTATGGGCCAACAAGGCAGAAGAAGTGTTTGAGAAAGGGAAAAGAATAATACAGATTCTCCTAAAAGCTGGTTTTGATGTAAAAAGAAACAAAGTAAAGGGACCTGCACAAGAGATACAGTTTTTGGGCATAAAATGGCAAGATGGGCGTTTACATGTGCCTATGGATGTTGTGAACAAAATAGCGACTATGTCTCAACCAACTAATAAGAAAGAAACACAAGCTTTCCTGGACCTTGTGGGATTCTGGAGGATGCATATCCCAGGTTATAGTCAGCTTGTGAGATCTCTTTATAGATTAACCAGAAAGAACTGTTTTGGAGTGGGGCCTTGAACAACAGCAAACTTTTCAGCAAATTAAACAGGAAATAGCTTGTGCAGTAACTCTCAGACTTATCCGGACAAGACCAGATGTGCAAAATATCCTCTACACTGCCGCTGGAGAGCACAGTCTCACCTGGAGCCTCTGGCAGAAAACATCTGGAGAAACTTGAGGTCAACCATTAGGGTTTTGGAGCCAAGGATATCGAGGCTCAGAAGCCCACTACACCTCAACTGAAAAAGAAATACTAGCAGCATGAGAGGGACTTCGAGCTGCTTCAGAAGTCATTGGCACAGAAGCTTATCTCCTCTTGGCACCACATCTGCCTGTGCTATACTGGATGTTCAGAGGAAAAATCCCTTCTATACATCATGCAACTAGTGCTACATGGAGTAAGTGGATAGAACTGATTACACAATGATCTCAGCTGGGAAAATCGAATCTCCCAGGAATCCTGGAAGAGATCATGGACTTTCCAGAAGGCAGAGATTTTGGAGCATTGCCTGAGGAAGTAGCTCGTGCCCAAGAATCACCACCATAAGTGGAAAGCTGCTGTGTGGAGTCCCACACAACATGTAGTTGAGGCCACTGAAGGAGAAGGTGAGTCAATCAGTTTGCTGAAGTGAAAACCATCCAACTAGCCCTAGAGATTGTAGAATGAGAGAAGTGGCTCTATCTTTACACTGACTCCTGGATAGTGGCTAATGCCCTGTGGGGATGGCTACAGCAATGGAAGAAGAGCAATTGTCAGCAAAGGGTTAAACCCATCTAAGCTGCCACATTGTGGCAAGACACTGCTGCTCATGTGGAAAACATGACTCTGAAAGTACGTCATGTAGATGCTCACGTGCCAAAAAGCCGTGCCACTGAAGAACAATGGAACAACCAACAGGTAGACAAAGCTGCCAAAATTGAAGTAGCTCAGGTAGACCTAGACTGGGAGCGTAAAGGTGAGCTATTTATAGCTCGATGGGCCCATGAAACATCAGGACATCTGGGAAGAGATGGAACATATAGATGAGGGTTGAACTTGACCATGGAAGCCATTACACAGGTCACCCACGAATGTGAAACGTGCTGCAATCAAGCGAGCCACACGAATCAAGTCTCCCTGGAATAGAGGCCGATGTCTGGCTTTTCAATATGGTGAGGCCTCGCAAATTGACTATGTTGGACCGCTACCATGAACACACCAAGGCAAGTGTTATATACTCACCATGGTGGAAACAACTACCGGTTGTCTGGAAACATACCCTCTAAACCATGCCACTGCCCAAAATACTGTCTTGGGTCTTGAAAGGAAAGTTTTGTGGCAACATGGTACTCCAGAAAGAATTGAATCAGACAATGGGACTCATTTTCGAAATAATCTCATAAACTCCTGGGCAAAGAAACATGGCATTGAGTGGATATACCACATCCCCTATCACCCACAAGCCTCTGGAAAGACTGAAAGATATAACAGATTACTAAAGACCATGTTGAGAACACTGGGCAATGGGGCATGGAAGCAGTGGGATAAAAATTTAGCACAAGCCACTTGGCTGGTTAATAGCAGAGGTTCAACTAACCGTCCTGGTCCTGCCCAAAAAAACCCCCTACATACTGTGGGAGGTCCCTGTAGTGCACCCAGGGAAATGGCTGGGGAAGGCAGTATGGGTTGCACCTCCCATATGAAAGGGCAAACCCATTCGTGGGATTGTCTTTGCTCAAGGGCCTGGGTGTACTTGGTGGGTAATGAGAAAGAATGGGGAAACTCGATGTATACCTCAAGGAGACTTAACCTTGGGGAAAAAATAACCTGTTATGTGAGTTGTCTGTTGCAGGCAATGAGGTATGAACTTCGCAAGAAAACCAGACAAGTGGAGAAACCAAGTCGGTGCTAGTGCCCAGCACTGAACACAGTGTTTCCCCTGGCCTGGATATCCATCTTAATGGACGAGACATAAGTTATGGCCTGCTGCAGTGAATATCTACAGAGGATGAAAGATATAAGAATGTTGTTTGTTTGTTTGATGCAAGATGCAAGAGGGAATACAAGAATGATGTTTGTCTGTTGAAGAGTGGGGGTACTGGTTAATGAGAGTATATAAGAATGTATATGGGTTGTTAAGATGGTTTGTCTGAGCATGACAAATGGTATGGTATGGTATAAGGGGTGGAGACTGTAGTGGGTCTGGGATGGTAGTGATTTTACACAGCAGCTCTTGCAGTGCTGTGCTTACTGTTGATATCAATATTATGACTATTGCTCACACAGCATCAGGGCTGTCCCTCCATCATTCCTTCCCCCACCTTCACCAATAGCTGTGGGTGGGCACAGTCTTGGGAGGGACAACGGCCAGAACAGCTGACCCAGGCTGAGCAAGGAGATATTCCATACCATATGACGTCAGCTCAGTAATATAAACTGGGGGAGAGGAGCAGGAAGGGGAGGCAAGATTCATTTCTGGCCTTCCAAAAGCAACCACTATGCGTACCGAAGCCCTGCTTCTCGGGAGATGGCCGGACATCGCTGCTGATGGGAAGTAGAGAGTAACAGCTTTATCTGCTTTTGCTTTGCTTCCCACGCACGCAGCTTTGCTGTTTCTTTATTAAACTGCTTTTATCTCAACCCACTAGACTCCTATCTTATTTTCTCCCTTTCTCTGGCTTGCTGAGGAGGTGGGGGATAGAGTGGTGTGGTGGGCATCTGGCATCCAGCCAGGGTCAAACTACCACATATCCTCATCAGAAAGCTCAGGCAGTGTGACTTGGATGAGTCGACAGTGAGGTGGGTCGAGAGCTGGCTGAATAACACAGCCCAGAAAGTGGTGATTTATGGCACGGAATCCAGTTGGAGGCCTGTGACCAGTGGAGTTCGTCAAGGATCGGTTCTGGGGCCAGTCTTGTTCAACATCTTCAACAATGATGAGAGGATGAGAGGACAGAGTGTACTCTCAGCAAGTTCTCTGATGACACCAAATTGGGAGCAGTGGCTGATTCCCCAGAAGGCTGTGCTGCCATTCAGTGGGATCTCGATCGGCTTGAGAGTTGGGCAGAGAGGAACCTCATGAGGTTCAACAAGGACAAGTGCAGAGTCTTGCATCTGGGGAGAAAAAAACCCATGCAGCAGTACAGGCTGGGGATTGGCCTGCTGGAGATCAGCTGTGTGGAGAGACCTGGGAGTCCTGATTGATAATAAACTGAACATGAGCCAGCAATATGCCTTCGTGGCCAAGAAAGCCAATGGCAATCTGGAATGCATCAAGAAGAGTGTAGCCAGCAGGTTGAGGGAGGTTCTGCTCCCTCTCTACTCTGCCCTGATGAGGCCTCATCTGGAATACTGTGTCCAGTTCTGGGCTCTCCATCTCAAGAGGGACAGAGAAATTCTGGACAGAGTCCAGCACAGGGCCACTAAGGTGATCAGGGAACTGGAGCAACTTCCTTATGAGGAAATACTGCAGGAAGACTGTGGGGGGAACTCATTAATATTTATAGGTATGTAAATGGTGGATGTCAGGAGGTTGAGGCATCTCTTATTTCTATTGTATCCAGTGACAAGAGAAGGGGTAATGGAAAGAAGCTGGAACACAAAAAGTTCCGCTTAAATATAAGGAAAAACTGTTTTACTGTGAGGGTGATGGAGCACTGGCACAGATTGCCCAGGGGGGTTGTGGAATCTCCTTCTCTGGAGGTTTTCAAAACCCGCCTGGATGCGTTCCTCTGTGACCTGATGTAGGTGAACCTGCTTTAGCAGGGGGGTTGGACTAGATGATCTCTAAAGGTCCCTTCCAACTCCTACCCTTCTATGATTCTCTGCTGGGCAGAGGATGTGGATGACCTAAATAAGGCTGGTCAGGGCCATTAAGACCAAGTAGTGCCTTCAGGGTTCTGACAATATAATTCTCCATTATGGCCTGTTAAAAGGGCTGATAAAAATTCTGCAGAATGATGGTATTCTGCTGTCAGATAAGTTTATCCTGAGGATGGCTTCTACTGTATCATACATGTCTAAGATTGCTAATTTACAAGAAAATAAGAAGTGATTTTCAGTTATAGATCTGTTTCATTACCATCTGACTTACTGAAGAATCAGTTTAGAGATTTGCTTTCACATTTAGAGACAAATGATATACCTTTACTTAGGCACTGCAGGGGTTTTACAGAACAGAAACATTACGCATATAATATTCTAGTGACTGGAGCTACAGAAGTAGTATAAGAGACAAGCATCTGAGTTTTAAGATTAACAAACCAAACAGGATTTAAAGTCAATTTGAATAAAGTCAAATTAGGGCAACACCAGTTAAACTACTTTGGAATTTTAATTAGGGAAAAAGAAAGCTTTGCTGGTATCAGGAGACCATTATGGAAATTACTGAAAAAGAATCAGGAATAGAACTGGAACAAGGAACATGATACTTTAACTAAACTGAAAGAAGTTGCTTTAAAAAGCTCTGGCTGATTCCATGGGAGCAGTACCATTATAAAAATAAAAAATACATCCTATTCAGAGGGCAGAATGAAAATTATCTGGCTGTGAGGAAGACTGTTTAGCAGCAGTCTGGTCTATAACAGTCTTTAAAGCATTCATCCTTGACAATACAGATGTAATCCAACTTTATTAGGTGTCTGTGACAAGGTTTTGGTAGTGGGGAGGCTGCAGGGGTGGCCTCTGTTAGAAGAAACCAGGAGCTACCCTTTTCCATACACAACCAATTCCAGATAGCTCATCAATAGACCCACCATTGACCAAAGCTGAACCAATCAACAAAGCTGGTGGAGTCTCTGTGAAAACATATTTAAGAAAGGGCAAAAGTGCCAGACAGGCAGTGGAGAGGAAAAGAAAGTGAGAATCGGCAGTGTGAACACCAAGATCAGAAAAGAAAAAGGAAGGGGAAGAAGTTGTCTAGGAGCCAGAGCAGAGATTCTACTCCAGTCCATGAGCAGGTATTCCCCAGAGCATATATTCACATTGCAGCCCCTGGATGACCCCACTCTGGAGCAGTTGGATATTTCCTGAAGGAATTGTTGCCTATGCAGAACTCATGCTGGAGCAGATTTTCCTGACAGGACTGTAGTCTATGGAAGAGCCCATGCTCATTAAGATTTTTTCCTGATGAACTGCAGCCCATGGAGACAATCCAATCAGAGCAGAGGAAAAGTGAGAGGAGGAAGGATTGGCAGAGAAGATCTGTTATGTACTGACCATAGCTCCTCCACCTCTCGTACAGCTTGGGGGGGGGGAGGGGGTAGAGGAGTTGGGAATGAAGAAGCAAAGTTAAGCCTGGGGGAAGGTTGGGGGAAAAGGTGTTTACATTTTTTTTTTGCTTTTCACTATCCAAATCGATTTTCATTGGTAATAAATTAAAGTAAATTATATTAAATTGACTTTCACCAAGTTGAATCTGCTTTGCCTGTGACAGCAATTGATAAGTGAAAACCCTGTCTTTAGTTTGTCTTTTTCCATCCTATTTTTTGCTCTTGTTCTTTTGAGGAGAGGAGCTAAGTGAGCAGTTGAATGGATGTCTGACTGCTGGCCAAGGTTAACCCATCACACCAATTTATCAAGTTAATATAACATGAACTGGGGCGGTGGTGGCGATGGAGTACTTTATGACTATTACAACAATCAGATCTGAGCAAGAGGTGTAACAAAGAGCAATTGCTTGGGAAAAATAACTAGATATAGATGTGCATGTGTTTTAAAGGAAACTAGTAATAAACTAAAGGTGTGGTTCACTAACAAGAGTACTAAATATGAAAGAAAAAAAAAGATAGTCTAGTATGTTGTTGTTAATAGGATGCAATGGATTTGGCTGGGATGGAGTTAATTTTTTCATAGCGAACTGCATCATACTGTGTTTTGGATGTGTGACCAAAACAGTGTTGATAACCCACCAGTGTTTTGGCTATTGCTGAACAGTGCTATCACAGTATCGAGGCTTTCACCTCCCTGCCTCCCCTTCCAGGGAGTAGGCTGGATGGTTGATAATAAACTGAACATGAGCCAGCAATGTGCCCTCGTGGCCAAGAAGGCCAATGGCATCCTGGGATGCATCAAGAAGAGTGTAGCCAGAAGGTCAAGGGAGATTCTACTCCCCCTCTACTCTGCCTTGGTGAGGCCTCATCTGGAGTACTGTGTTCAGGTCTGGGCTCCTCGGCTCAAGAGGGACAGAGAACTTCTGAAGAGAGTCCAGCGCAGGGCCACCAAGATGATCAGGGGACTGGAACATCTTTCATATGAGGAAAGGCTGCGGGAACTGGGACTGTTTAGTCTAGAAAAGAGGAGACTGAGGGGGAATCTTATTAATATTTACGAATATCTAAATGATGGATGTCAGGAGGTTGGGACATCCCTTTTTTGTATTGTATCTAGCAACAGGACAAGGGGTAATGGGATGAAGCTGGAACACAAAAAATTCCATTTAAACATAAGAAAAAAATATTTTACTGTGAGGATGATGGAGCACTGGAACAGGTTGTCCAGGGAGGTTGTGGAGTCTCCTTCTCTGGAGGTTTTCAAGACGTGCCTGGATGCGTTCCTGTGCGACCTGATCTAGGTGGACCTGCTTTAGCAGGGGGGTTGGACTAGATGTTCTCTAAAGGTCCCATCCAACTCTACCATTCTATGATTCGAAAAGGTTGGGAAAGGACATGGCAAAGATAACTAACTCAAGCTGACCAAAGGGCTATTCCATACCATATGAGGTCATGCTCAGCACTAAAAGCTAAGGGAAATGAAGAGGAGGGGCGGGGGGGAGGAAGTTTGTGGTTATGGCTATCTTTTTTTCCCATTCCAGGCTGCTGGTGCCCCCTCTGCAACTAGGTTACAAGTGGTCAAGAAATTGAGAGGGGGATACATCTGGGACAGCTGACTCTAATTGGCCAAAGGGATATTCCATACCATATGACATCATTCTGAGCAATAAAGCTGTGATAGTGGAAGAAGACAACAGGGGAAGGGAGGGGTTGTCTTCTAAAGTGACTGATGCTTGGAGCCTGGCTGGACATCATTCTACTTGTGGGAGGTGGTGAGTGATTTGTGTTTGCATCACTTGTTTTTTTTTCTTTTCTTCAGTTATTAAACTGTCTTTATCTGTCCCCATGAGTTTTCTTGCTTTTGGCGTTCTTATTCTCTCTTGTTCTCCATGTTCTTATTTATCTTGTTGAGTAGGGGCTGAGTGGCTTTGTGTGTACTTAGTTGTTGGCCAGGATCGACCCACAATAAAAGACAGCAGAAGTATACGCTACCATAGAAGTTATTAAAAGACACCAATCCTTTAAACATAACTCATTATCTCTCTTTATTGACAGTGATTATGTTAATAATGGAATAAAATACTAGACTTATGACTGGGAGAAAGGGGCATGGAAAGCAGACAATGGAAGACCAATAGTGATGGAAGAGAGACAGAGGTTCATTTTACAATCTCAGAAAGGCAGTTGGAATAATATGTGTATTGAAGCACAATAGACTGAAAGCAATACTGAGAAACAGTTTAGTGATCAAATAGATCAGTCAACTCAGAATAATTGCTGCAGTTTAAACCAGAAAACAGGTAAAAATAAGAAGACATGGATACCAGGATTGTCTGAAAAAAAGCAAAGCATCTTAGATTGTCATAATATGTTACATGAAGGAGTATAGGGTACTATAGTTCAAGGAATTTGATTTGGCCACAAATGAAGCAAGAAATTAAGCACATAACTAAAAAGTGCATGATACAAAAGTAAACTGTAATGATACAACAGCAAACTAGTAAAATTAAGATGCTGCCTCCATTGCATCAGAGAAGCCTTGGAACCTGGCAAATATCACAAATGGATTATATAAACTTCCATGAACTAAAGGAGGATATCAGTAACTCCTTGTATACTCGTTTTGGTTGGAATAGAGTTAGTTTTCTTCATATTAGCTTGTACGGGGTTATGTTTTGGATTTGTGATGAAAACAGTGTTGCTGAGCAGTGCTTACTCAAAGTCAAGTTCTTTTCTGCTTCTCACACTGCCCTGCCAGTGAATAGACTGGGAGTGCACAAGAAGTTGGGAAGGGACACAGCTGGAACAGCTGACCTCAACTGACCAAAGGGATATTCCATACCATATGATATCATGCTCATCAAAAAAACAGGGTGGGTGGAGGTTGATGGGGGCTGCTGTTACTTGAGGACTGGCTGGGCATCGGTCAGTTGGTGGTGAGCAATTGCTTTCTTTTGCATCATTTGTGTTTCCTGGTTTGTGGGGGCAGGACCCTCTCTCTTTGTGTTGTCTGTCCATCTCCCTCCCCTTGCTTTTTAAATTACTAAACTGTCTTTATCCCAACCTGTGAGTTTTCACGCTTTTAGCCTTCTGATTCTCAATCCCATCTCACTGTGGGGGGAGTGAGGAAGTGGCTGTGCTTAGGTGCCAGCTGGGTAAAACCATGACACCTTGTCTCCAGAGGTATCTTTTCAGGATGGGTCGAAACTTTTTCCTCTAAAAGGAACACAGCCTTTGTAACTGTAAAACTTCCATTTAAGGAAATTATCTATAGGTATGGAACACCTGCAGAGAAAGGATCATAAAAGGATAGACTTCTGTAAGTGAAAGAACTCAAGCTTTAATGAGTAACCTGAGAAGTAAACAAAGACTGCATACATCCTACCACCCACACTCATCCAGAATAGTAGAAATAATGAATCAGACTTGTAAAAATAATCTGAAAAAAACTGTGTGACAAAATCCAAAACAATCGTCTGTAAAATTATCCTTGATATTATTAGCTTTAAGGAACAGTGACAGATTAAGGACTGGTTTAAAACTGTACCATATAACATTTACATAGCACATAGCTTGGAGATCCCACATTAAAGACCTTGAGGGCCTCATCATCTGAGCTCCTAGTTGAACCTGGCTATCATCTCTGGTTCTGCCTTGCTTGTGTACTATAGGACTGGGGTCTGGCTGGCAAGACCATGGCCTTGCTAGTTATTTGTGCACAGCTTTCTTATTCCTGTAGGGACCAGATGGCCCTAACTGCTCCCTGACACATTCATGTTTCTCAAATCTCTCCCTACAGGGGCAAATAAGCATGGAATCAGTCAGAGATTTGTCTCCCATAAAAACCTCACAAATTAATGAGGTAGGAACAAGGTAAGTGGACAGAAAAATGACTGAACTGCCAGACAAGGGTTGTGATCAGTAGCATGAAATCCATCTGGAGGCCAGTCATGAGTGGTGTACTCCAGGTGTTGATACTGTTGGCAAAGCATTTGTACTTCAGCTACAGGAAGCATAACATTCACAGGTTCTCATCATGCTGGGAGACTTCAGTTACCCTGAAATCTGCTGGAAACCGCAGCCTAGTAAGCTGTAAATAGTCCAGGAGACTCTTGGTGTATGTTGAGTATAATTTCTTAATCCAGGTGATAGCCCAATCAGGGGAGAAGGGTCACTGGACCTCTTGCTCACCAACACAGATTAACTCATTAGAGAGGTCAAGATTGGTGGCAGCCTGGGCTGCAGTGATCATGCCCTGTTGGGATTCATAATCTTGAAGCATATGGGCCAGGTGAAATGTAGAGTCTTAGGAGATCAAACATTCAGTTGTCTAAGGAACTAGTGGATGTGACCTGGGAAGATGCCCTCAGGGACAAAGGAGCTGAACAGAGCTGGCAGATCTTTAAGGACATTTTTCTTAGAGCACAAGAACTATCGATTCCCATGTGTAAGAAATGAGGCGAGGAAGGCAGGATACTGGCATGACTCAGTAAGAACCTTCTAGTCAAACTAAAGTTTAAGAAGGAAATGCATAGGCAGTGGAATCAGGGACATGTATCCTGGAAAGAATATAAAGATGCTACCCGAATGTGTAGGCATGGGATCAGGAAAGCTAAAGCACAGTTGGCTCTGAATTTGGCAAGGGATGCAAAGAATAAAAGGAGCCATGAAGAGACCCACCATGAGCCAGCAGCTCTCTGGAGGAAGCGGTCCTGCTGGGAAGCAGAGCAAAGGAGACTGTGGGGGATTTAAACGGCCCCCAGGGAGCCCGAGCGAGCAGGATGGGCAAACAGGGAGTGGCGCGGCAGTTTGTCCAGGCAGTTTGAGCAGGGAGGACGGGTGGGTAACAACCTGCAACCTGCACAGAGAGCCACAACCCGGGGGAGTGCTCCAGTCTCAAGTTGACAAGATGATGAACACTCACCTGTGAGCTAAAGCCAGAGCTCAGAAAGAGAATGCATTGCAGAGAACTGATGCATCCACCCAGATGGAGCTGGGTAGCAAGGATGCTTCAGTGCAGACAGACTGCAGGGGGTGTTTAGGCATGTCTCCTACAAAGACAAGTATGTACCTTCAAGTGCCTTCAAGTCCAAGAACTGCAGCATCAGGTAAAAGAGCTGCAAGAAACCATTAGTGGATTCCAAAGTATTAGAGGAGCAAAGATAAAGACTGAAAGGCATCAGCCTCCACGGAAAATGAAATGCCTTGTACCCCAGTGACACAAAAAAAGCAGAGCTCCATTTCTTAACCCTCCCTCCAGTGTTTCAATAAAAAATAAATATGAAGCATTAACAACGGAGGACATAGACGAGCAAGGTCCAGATGGGGAAACCTCATGAACACCAACTGCTCCACCAGCAACAGGCAGTGGGCACCATAAAAAGAAGTGATGGATGCTTGTAGGGGGTGACTCACTGTTAAAAGTCACCAAGAGACCTATTTATCAATCGGTCACGAGAGGTGTGATGCCTGCCAGGAGCCAAGATCCGAGACATGGCTGAGAGGGTGCCATGTCTTGTCAGGGATGTGGGCTACTATCCCCTACTCCTCTTTCATGTGAGTATGAACAATGTAATGTGTCACAAAATTACCAAAATAAAAGAGGATTATAAAACCTTGGGGGAACAAGTGATTGGTGGGAGGGGGGCAAGTTATATTTTCTTCCATCTTATCTACCACAGGAAAGAGGGCAGTCAATAATAGGAAAATTACAAAAGTTAATTCCTGGCTAAGAGGTTGGTGTCGATGAGAAGGTTTCGTTTTTACGACAACAGGACCTTCTTCAATGACTGTAATTTGATAGGGCACTGGAATCTTTGGGAATAGGCTGGCTAACTTGGTTAAGAGGGCTTTAAAATGAACAACTTAGGGGGTAGGCTGCAAAATGGCAAAGTATGTGCTATCCCATCCAACGGGGAATCATGTCAGGGCAGGAAATGCAAAGATGAATACTCCTCAGATGCACACCATGAGAAGCAGAAGACTGACTGCCCTGAGGGAGTGTCTAACAAGTTACGATCTTGCACTCAGCCGGGGAAACTTGTCTACTCGAATAAGCCCGTGTTACCTGCAGACCAACCTACACGCAGCCTGTAGAATGAGCAGGAGGAACTGGAGATGTGTGTGAGGATGCAGGGGCACAATATCATTGCAATTACAGAGACATGGTGGGACAGCTCACATGACTGGAGCACAGTCATGAATGGCTATGAAGAATTTAGGAAAGACAGGCCAAGGAGGCAAGAGAGTGGAGTTGCTCTCTATGTGAGAGATCAATTACAGTGCACTGAGCTCTGCCTGGGTGGGGATGAGGGTCAGGTTGAGTGTTTATGGGTCAGAATTAAGGGACAGGGTAGTGTGAGTGATACTACTGTGGCAGTTTACTACAGGCCACCTGATCAGGAAGAGGAAGTGGATGAGGCCTTCTACAAACAGCTGAGAGCTGCCTCACAATCACAATCCCTGATCCTCATGGGGGATTTCAACCACTCTGATATTTGCTGGCAAAGCCACTCAGCTAAGCACACGCAGTCGAGGAGGTTCCTACAGATTTTTGACGACAACTTTCTGTCGCTGGTGATTGAGGAACCAAGGAAGAGAGGTGTGTTGCTGGACCTGGTGCTGACAAATAAGGAAGATCTGGTTGGGGATGTGAAGGTTGGAGGCAACCTTGGCTGCAATGACCATGAGATGGTGGAGTTCAAGATCCTGTGTGGAAGAAGCAGGACACCAAGAAGGATTGCAACCCTGGACTTTGGGAGAGCTAACTTTGGCCTCTTCAAAGATCTGCTTGGAGGAATCTCATGGGCTAGGATTCTAGATAATTGGAGTGACCAAAAAACCTGGTTGATCTTCAGGCATCACTTCCTCCACATCCAGGATCAGTGTGTCCACACAAGTAGAAAATCAGGAAAAGGAGGCAAGAGGCCTGAGGGGGCATCTCATTAATACTTAGAAGTATTTAAAAAGTGCATGTCAAAAGGATGAGGTGGCAGTTTTTTCTGTAGTGTCCAGTGACAGGAGAAATGGTAATGAACAAAAGCTGGAACACAAAAAGTTCCACTTTTTTTTTTTTTTACTCTTGAGGGTGACGGAACACTGGAACAGGCTGCCAAGGGAGGTTGTGGAGTATCCATCTCTGGAGGTCTTCAAAACCTGCCTGGACGCGTTCCTTTGCGACCTGATCTAAGTGTACCTGCTTTAGCGGGGGCTTGGACTAGATAATCTCTAGATGTCCCTTCAAACCCCTACGATTCTCTGATTCTGCGAAGAAGGGCTTTTACAAGTAAGTTGGCCAGAAAAGAGAGATTAAAGAAAATGTGCTCCTGCCAATAAATAAGACAGGAGAACTGGTGACAACCAACATGGAGAAGACTGAGGTACTCAACAATTTTTTCTTTCCTTAATTTTCAATGGCAATCTCTCTTCCCACATCTCTCAGATCCCTAAACATCAAGGCATGGACTATGGGAATGACATCCCTCCCTTCGTAGGAGATGATCAGTTTCAAGGCTACCTGAAGAACCTGAACATAGACAAGGCCATGGGACCCGATGTGATGCACTCCAGGGTCATGAGCGAATTGACTAATGTAGTTGCCAAGCCACTCTCTATCATATTTGAAAAGTCATGACAGTCAGGTAATGTTCCCAGTGAATGGAAAAAGGGAAACATAAACCCCATCTTTTCAAAAGGATTAAACAGGAGAGAACTACTACACTGGGAACTACCGACCACTCAGCCTCATGTCTGTGACTGATAAGATCATGGAACATATCTTCCTGGAAGACTTGTTGAACCATGTGGAAGGCAGTGAGGTGATTAGAGACAGTGAACATGGTTTCAGCAAGAGCAAATCATGCCTGACTAATCTAGTGGCCTTCTATGATGGAAGGACTGCATCAGTAGACAAGGGAAGAGCTATGGCTGTCATCTGCCTGGAGTTCTGTAAGGCCTTTGATACAGTCCCCCACAACATTGTTGCCTCTAAATTGGAGAGAGATGGATTTGATGGAGGGACTGCTGGATGGGTAAGGAATTGGCTGGATGGCTGCATCCAAAGAGTTAATCAACAGCTCAATGTCCAAGTGGAAACCACTAATGAGTGGTGTCCTTTGAGGTTCCATACTGGGACCAATACTATTGAATATCTTCATCAACAACATAGTGGGATTGAGAGCACCCTCAGGAAGTTTGCAGACAACACCAAGCTGAGTGATGCAGTTGATTCCCTAGAGGGAAGTGATGCAGTCTGCCAGAAGAACCCAATGCAGTAGTAGTTTATTAGACTTGAGCTATAGTGGGTGGTACATATCAGTGCCTATCAGATTCAGAGAGGTTTCCATAAATTGCAGGAATTCTTAACTTGACTCTAAAGCCTATAGTAATAGTTTGGTTGTTTTTATAAATTGTTTTAATCATAGACATTCTGTAAATGGGGTACTGACTATATACACTGCCATGAAAAACTGTCAGACCTTTAAAGATTATCATGAGGCAAGACATGATAGGAGAAAGTGAATGCTTCCATGAAGAGTCTCTGCTCGGTCCTGATTAGGAGTCTTGAACCATAGAAGAGTTTGCAGCATCCTTGTTGGACTCACTGAGGAATAACCTGTGATTCATGGACTACCAAAGGAGAGGATAAAAGTAACCTTGTAGCCCATGATACATGGTATTGCTGTTGCTGACAAGGCCACAAATTTGACATAGGCCTCACTTGTAATATTTTTATTCTTTACAGCTTTATTTTTCTCTGTTTAACTGGAGTAGACAGTAATTCTTACAAGAAAGCTTTGCATGGCTGGATAGCTGATCTGTGACTGTGTGAGCTGACACAGGCAGGATCCAGGAAGAACCGCAGAAAGAGTAAATTTATTCTTATTAACATATGAACTGGAGGATCTCCGAAACAGCATCCAGGCAGAGGCACACAAGTGGGGACATAGGCACCACAGAGCTCGGTCCTGCCAGCCGAAGAGTATAAAGACAAAGACTTCAAAGACTTCAAACCTTCTGCTTTCGCCTGTAAATCAGGGATTGGTTTTCAGGCATAATTTTCCACTGTGCTTTGATCTTTCCCAAATCAAGTCAGGAATCTCAAGAATGTCTGATAAGTGCCTCTGAGTCCACCACAGACCTATGTTATCTAAACAGAGGAAATGGATTACTAACAGTACCTAAAGGATAAGAGAATGTGTTAGTTACACGTGTATACATCAAGGAACGAAAGAAGTTAATATATGTAATGAATAGTGAAATACTATGGTTGAAACAGAAGTAACGCAGAAGTGAGATACTTATCTATGCCAGGTATTGGAGGCTACTTATGGCTAATAATCAGAACTTAATCACTAAACCCAGACTTTATATAAGAGCATAAGAGAATGGTTGAAGTCTATACATGAATGTGATTAATTACGTGAACAGCTCTGTGTAATTTCTACTCTAATGAGGGGCTACGACCTCATTGCAGTCACAGAGACGTGGTGGGACAGCTGCCATGACTGGAGCCCAGCCATGGAGAGCTATGTATTGTTCAGAAAAGACAGACTGATACGGTGTGGAGGTGGAGTTGCTCTCTATGTGAGGGAGCAATTCATATGTACCGAACTGTGCCTGGGTGGGGATGAGGAGCGGGAAGAGTGCTTATGGGTAAAAATTAATGGGCAGGGCAAGGCAGGTAGATTGTAGGAGTCTGCTACAGGCAGGAAGAGGATGTGGATGAGGCCTTCTACGAACAGCTGAGAGCTGCCTCATGATCACAGTCCCTGGTCCTCATGGGGGACTTCAACCTCCCTGATACTTGCTGGGATACCCACAAAGCCAAGCACATGCAGTCCAGGAAGTTCCTACAGATTGTTGACAACAACTTCCTGTCACAGACGATTGAGGAACCAAGGAGGGGTGTGCTGCTGGACCTGGTACTGACGAATAAGGAGGGTCTGGTTGGGGATGTGAACGTTGGAGGCAATCTCGGCTGCAGTGATCATGAAATGGTACCGTTCAAGATCCTGTGTGGAAGAGGCAGAACACAAAGCAGGACTGTGACCCTGGATTTCAAGCGAGCCGTCTTTAGCCTCTTCAAAGATCTACTTGGACTGATCTCATGGGATATGATTCTAGAAGACAGAAGTGCCAATGAGAGCTGGTCAATCTTCAAGCACCACTTCCTCCAAGTCCAGGATCAGTGTGTCCCAATGCGCAAGAAAGGAGGAAAGGGAGGTAGGAGGCCTCCATGGATGAGCAAGGATCTGCTGGGACAACTCAGGCAGAAAGCAGCCATCTATGAGAGGTAGAAACAGGGGCTGGCTTCTTGGGAAGAGTATGGGAACATTGCCAGGGCATGCAGGGGTGCAACTAGAAAGGCTAGAGCCCTTCTAGAATTAAATTTAGCCAGGGATGTTAAGGACAGTAATAAGGAATTTTTCAAGTACATCAGCAGCAGAAGGATGGTGAGGGGGAATGTGTGCCCACTGCTAAACACTGAGGGTGCCCTGGTGTCTGAGGATGCAGAGAAGGCCGAAGTACTAAATGCCTTCTTTGCTTCAGTCTTTATGGCCAAGGCTGACCCTCAGGAAGCACAGTCCTGCAAGGATAACAGGATGGCCAGGACAGCAGAGGACTTGCCCTGGGTGGAAGAGGAAGAGGTTAAAGATTTGTTGGCCAAGCTTAAGTTTCATAAGTCAATGGGTCCTAATGGGATGCATCCCAGAGTGCTGAGGGAGCTGGCTGATGTGATTGCTAAGCCTCTCTCCATCATTTTTGAACAATCACGGTGGACAGGCGAGGTGCCTGAGGACTGGAGAAAGGCCAATGTCACGACAGTCTTCAAAAAGGGCAGGACTGGCTGATTCCCCAGAAGGCTGTGCTGCCATTCAGTGGGATCTCGACTGGCTTGAGAGCTGGACAGAGAGGAACCTCATGAGGTTCAACAAGGACAAGTGCAGCGTCCTGCATCTGGGAAGGAACAACCCCATGTACCAGTACAGGCTGGGGGTGGAACTGCTGAAGAGCATCTCTGAATCAGGACCTGGGAGTCCTGATTGATAATAAGCTAAATATGAGCCAGCAATGTGTCCTCGTGGCCAAGAAGGCCAATGGCATCCTGGCATGCATCAAAAAGAGTGTAGCCAGCAAGTCAAGGGAGGTTCTTTTCCCCCTCTACTCTGCCCTGGTGAAGCCTCATCTGGAGTACTGTGTCCAGTTCTGGGATCCTCAGCTCAAGAGGGACAGGGAAGTGCTGGAGAGAGTCCAGCGCAGGGCCTCCAAGATGATCAGGGGAATGGAACGTCTTTCATACGAGGAAAGGCTGCGGGAACTGGGGCTGTTTCGTCTGGAGAAGAGGAGATTGAGGGGAGCTCTTATTAACATTTATAAATATCTAAAGGGTGGGTGTCAGGAGGTTGGGACATCCCTTTTTTCTATAGCAGCTAGTAACAGGACAAGGGGTAATGGGATGAAGCTGGAACACAAAAAGTTCCACTTAAACATAAGAAAAAACTATTTCACTGTGAGGATGAGGGAGCAGTGGAACAGGCTGCCCAGGGAGGTTGTGGAGTCTCCTTCCTTGGAGGTCTTCAAGACCCGCCTGGACATGTTCCTATGCGACCTGATCTAGGTGAACCTGCTTCTGCAGGGGGGTTGGACTAGATGATCTCTAAAGGTCCCTTCCAATCCCTATTATTCTCTGTTTTTATGATATTAGTGTCTTGATCTGACCCAAAGTTCTCAGCTACCCTCACTCTGCTTTTGCCCTTCTTATCTTCTTGCAGGTTCTCTTATAACTTATTGACTTTCTCAGATATATGTCCCAAGGTTATGCAGCTGTGTAGCATCAGAGCTGGGCTTTGAATCTTCAGAACACAGGCAAATAAATAGTTGGGGGAGGGGAGAAGAAATCATAGAATCATAGAATGGTCCACGTCCAGACAGGTCTTGAAGACGTCCAAGGAAGAAAACTTTGCAACCTCCCTTGGCAGCCTGTTCCAGTGCTCCGTCACCCTTTTGTTTAAATGTCCCAGCTTCATCCCATTACCCGTTGTCGTGTCACTACATACAACGTAAAAAAAGGGATGTCCCAACCTCATGACATCCACCATTTATATACTTAAAAATCCTCCCTCATTCTCCTCTAGATTAAATAGGCCCCAGTTCTTGCAGTCTTTCCTAATAAGGAAGATGCTTCAGTCCCCTGATCATCTTGGTGGCCCTGCACTGGACTCTCTCCAGAAGTTCTCTTGAGCTGAGGAGCCTAGAATTGGACACAGGACTCCAGATGAGGACTCACCAGGGCAGAGGAGAGGAGAAGCAGAACCTCCCTTTACCTGCTGGCTACACTCTTCTTGATGTATCCCAGAAAGCCATTGGCCTTCTTGGCCACGAGGGCACATTTCTGGCTCATGTTCAGTTTGCTGTCAATCAGGACTCCCAGGTCTCTCTCTGCAGAGCTGATCTTCAGCAGTCTGTCAGCAGATTCCTTCTCTGCCCACGTCTCAAGCCGGTCGAGATCCTGCTGAATGGCAGCATAGCCTTCTGGGGAATCAGCCAGTCCTCCCAGTTTGGTGTCATCAGCAAACTTGCTGAGGGTACACTCTGTCCCCTCATCCAAGTCGTTGATGAAGATGTTGAACAAGACTGGCCCCAGAACTGATCCCTGAGGAACTCCACTGGCCACAGGCCTCCACCTCGGTTCTGTGCCATTGATCACCACCCTCTGGCCTCTGTCATTAAGCCAGCTCTCAATCCACCTCACCTTCCACTCATCCAAGCGACACTGTCTGAGCTTTCTGATGAGGATGTTATGGGAGACAGTGTCAAAAGCCTTGCTGAAGTGAAGGTAGATGACATCCACTGCTCTCCCCTCATCTAGCCAGCTGGTTATGCACTCATAGAAGGCTATCAGGTTAGTCAAACAGGATTTCCCTTTGGTGAAGCCATGTTGTCTCTCCCTGATAACCACCTTTTCCTTCATATATTTAGTGATGACATTCAGGATGAGTTGTTCCATCACTTTTCCAGGGATGGAGGCGAGGCTGACTGGCCTGTAGTTTCCCAGGTCGCCTTTGCCTTTTTTTAAGACCTGGATAGGCTGGAAGAGGGGGCTAACAAGAACCTTATGAAGTTCAACAAAGACAAATCTAAGTACTTGCACCTGGGAAAACATAATCCAGGAATGCAGTACAGGCTGAGATCTACCCAGCTGGGGAACAACTCTGTGGAAAGGGACCTGGGGGTCCTGGCAGACAAGAAGCTCAATATGAGTAAACAGTGTGCTGCTGCAGCAAACAAAATCAACAAGATGCTGGTTTGCATCAACAAGGACATCACCAAAAGAGATAATGAAGTCATTATCCCACTCAGCACTTGTCAGGTCACACTTGGAAGGAATACTTTGTACAGTTTTGATCCCTGTTTTATAAAAAAGATAGGTACTAGTTGGAGAGGGCCCAGAGAATGGTCACAAAGATGATCAAAGGACTGGGAAGCCTGCCATATGAAAAAAGGCTAAGAGAACTGAGTTTGTTCAGCTTTGAGAATAGAAGGCTTAGAGGAGACCTTATCACCATGTTCCAGTATTTAAAGGGTGACTACAAAGAAGATGGAGAATCCCTTTTATAAGGAGTCACATGGAAAAGAAAAGGGGTAATGGGTACTGGTATTCTATGATTCTGATTTATAAAAGCTGTTATTAATGAATATTGGTTGTGATCTGTGTCTCCCCTAATTTAATCTCCAGACTTATCAGAGTAAATGGAATTTAAAACAAAATCCCTTCCTTTTGTTCATTTTAAAACTCATACCTACGAATTTCACTTGATACCCTTCACCTGTTTCACAGAATAAGACAGTTTACAGTTGTTTTTTTTTCCATGATACTCATGACTGTAGAAATCTTCATGATACAGGTAAATAGTGGATTTATACAGAGACACAACAGTGCTATTGTTTAGCTCTCTATTTTTTTCCTAATAATTTCTAGCATTTAATTTAGGTTTTTCTTGGACTGTTACTGAGATTATATCTTTATGTCTAACCCCAAAACCTGTTTACTGCTTGATGGCAGACAACACAGAGCCCACTATTTTGTTATCCGAAGTTCAGATACATGTCCTGGGAGTCCTGATTGATAATAAGCTAAATATGAGCCAGCAATGTGCCCTTGTGACCAAGAAGGCC
This sequence comes from Colius striatus, assembly GCF_028858725.1. Lineage (NCBI taxonomy): Eukaryota > Metazoa > Chordata > Aves > Coliiformes > Coliidae > Colius > Colius striatus. Next base: position 7,311,489 of record NC_084789.1, read on the forward strand.
AATGGCATCCTGGCATGCATCAAGAAGAGTGTGGCCAGCAAGTCAAGGGAGGTTCTTTTCCACCTCTACTCTGCCATGGTGAGGCCTCATCTGGAGTATTGTGTCCAGTTCTGGGATCCTCAGCTCAAGAGGGACAGGGAAGTGCTGGAGAGAGTCCAGCGCAGGGCCTCCAAGATGATCAGGGGACTGGAACATCTTTCATACAAGGGAAGGCTGCGGGAACTGAGGCTGTTTCATCCAGAAAAGAGGAGACTGAGGGGAGATATTATTAACATTTATAAATATCTAAAGGGTGGGTGTCAGGAGGTTGGGACATCCCTTTTTTCTATAGTAGCTAGTAACAGGACGAGGGGTAATGGGATGAAGCTGGAACACAAAAAGTTCCACTTAAATATAAGAAAAAACTAGTTAACTGTGAGGGTGATGGAGGAGTGGAACAGGCTGCCCAGGGAGGTTGTGGAGTCTCCTTCCTTGGAGGTCTTTAAAATCTGCCTGGACATGTTCCTATGTGACCTGATCTAGGTGAATCTGCTTCTGCAGGGGGGTTGGACTAGATGATCTCTTAAGGTCCCTTCCAATCCCTACCATTCTATGATTCTATGTTTTCCCGAGCATGCATCTCTACATTTACCCATATTGAACTTTAGGTATCATTTTATCACCTGGTCAGCCAGTACTGTAAAGGCTTTCTGCAACCTTTCATCATCAACATTTATCTTTACTGTCTTGAATAACTTTATTGGTGCCAGTGCCACCTCATTATTTAACCTCTTTTTTAGGTCATTCATGAATATGTTGTAACTGACCACATTCTCCTAACATCTGTTTCCCAATCTGAAATTATTTCTTCAAAGACAGATAAAAATGCCTATTTATTCTCATTCATCCCTTCTATTTATGCAACTAAAGGTATTACATCTTTCTACTACAGTATTATCCTGGAATCTTGTGCTGTGTTTCATGTCCATTATGAACACTAACCCCTCTTCAAAGGTATCACTCCCAAGCTGTACACACCCTGATTTTCTCAATGTGACTTGTATCCTAGATGTTCAACTTGACATTTCATGATGCTTACAGTAATTTTTTTTTGGGTAGCAATAAATAATCAGTGATACTTTGTACTCAATATGAATCCCCCATCGTTTACTATTCATCTCCAAGTTCTGTTGTTTGAGGTTTTGGTTTTGTTTTGTTTAGAGAAACTAACAGTAACCCAGAGATCGACTCAGCTGCTTTCCCCAGGCTTGTTTATGCCTACTAAGTATTGCTACAAGTCTCTTAAACTGAAGTGGGGAGCAAAGTCAATTCATCCACCTCCTTTAATGAGTATATTCAGCCTCTTTCTTCCAAACTACAGAATACAAATATATTGAATATTTATCTCTTCTGCATTGTAACCAGTTTCACAATCTATATATAGTAATATTAGTTGCATCTGATTGACATGGCTGAGAAAAATGTCCTTCTCAATGGCTTCAGCCTCCTTTACCTTATAAATTTTTAATTACTATCAAATTGACATCTGCCATCAACTTCCCTTTTTCCTTAGTGTCACATTTTACATTTTCCCCCATTTTTATCTTTTGAATTAAGAAAAATATCTATTTTTAAAATATATATATGTATATTATATTTTAACAATTTTGAAGTTATTGCAGTATAGGTCTGCATGATGTATGCTTTATGAACTTTGTTCTTTAGTCAGCTAATGATTTACATGGAACATGAAAATTTTGATGAAAAGAAGTTGTGCCATACCTTAAATCTCCATCTAGTAACAACTACAAACTTGAGTGTGTGGTCCTTGCCAAGAATCTCTTCATTGCATAATATATCCAGCTGATGTAAAAAGGAGAAATAATTAATGCACTGAGACACAGAACATGGCTTTGAAATAATAAACTTCAGATAAGGCTCAATAAAAAGATCAAAGAAACAGAACTCAGTTCTCATGTAAAAACAGTTTTGTCCTTTGACATGCTATGAAAATTGTTTACACACTATCCAGTAAGTAACATTTTACTTTGAAAATACATTTTTAAAAGGCTATCTCCTTTTTTTTTTTTTCAGACACTTTACAGTTGTTTCTACTTTTCTATGTCAGCTTTGAAAGATCTTGATATTGGAAAAAACAAGGATATGGATTCAAGCAAATGGGAGATCATGTGATCAGCCATCAGATGAATTTCAGTAGATAATCATGCACATGATCTTAGCCTATTTGACTGCAAGGTGACATGTACTGAAAGGGTAAGTCACCATGAAAGTGACATATGCTGATGGTACTTTACCACAACCCGAGAAAGCTAAGAATGTGCATGTAGTCCACTAACATGACACAGCTGACAGACAATAATTCAAATCGGGATTTGTCTATAGCATTCAACCAAGTGTTCACATCCTTAGGGCTATCCTTCTCAAAACATATTTTTCTCTGGACATACCAATACATTGTTTCCACAAAAATGCCATGTGCCCTTAAAGGGGGAGGGAGGACTCCTGAAATACAAGTACTGTTGGATGAACATTCTTACATTTCAATAAGAGCCAAGTAGGTTGTAAAACCAGAGATTGCTGCAGTGGAATATTGAGTTTAAACATGAAACCAAAAGGTGTAATTAATAAGAAAGCAATACAGGTTTCTGAAAGGTGTTAGGAATTTTAATGCAGATGATAGAAGAGCCAACCACAGGTGACATACAGCTGGATCTACTACTCACCAAAAAGGAAGAACTTTGTAGGGACATGATAATCAAGGTCAGTCTTAGTTGTAGCAACCATGAAATAATGATGTCTAAGATCCTGAAGGGAGTGAGGAAATCAAATAGCAGAGTACAGATCCTGGGCTTCAGTAGAGCAGAAATTTGCTTTTTCAGGAAGCTGGTAAGTGGAATCCCATGAGAGGCAGCTCTGAAGGGCAAAGGAGCTCAAGAGATGACAAGTCTTTAAGGACAACGTCCTCCAAGCACAAGAACAGTCCATCCCAATACTCAGAAAAACTAGTAGATGTATCAGGAGATCAATTTGGCTAAACAGGAAGCTCATGACAAAAAGGACATATACAGGAGGTGGAAGTGAGGACAGGCTACAAAAGAGGGATATAGAAACATTGCCTGAGTATACAGAGATGGTTTGGGGAAAGCCAAAGATCAGCTGGAGCTGAAACTGGCAAGGGACATCAAGGGCAACAAGAACTACTGCTACATTATCAATAAGAGAATAAACACAGAAAATGTGAGCCCACTGCTGCATAGGGTGGACAATTTAGTGACAGTGCCTACAGATAAGTTTGAGTTACTCAGTGCCGCCTTTGCCTTGGTTTTCACCAACAAGGTCTCCCAGGCCAATAGCAGAGGAGGATTGAGTCAGGAATCTATTGAGAAATCTCAAACCATACTAGTCTATGGAACCAGATGGGATGCAATCGAGGGTGCCACAAGAGTTTGCTGATGTCATCAGCCAAAACCAGCACGCCACACTATCATCGCTGAAAGGTCATGGAGATCAGGGAAGATATCTAGTGACTGTAGCAGCTCTGCTGAAAAGGATGTGGGGTCCTGGTTGAAAGCAAGTTAAACATGAGTCAGTAGTCTGCTCTGTCAGTGATGAAGCCTAACATGATACTCGGGTGTATCAACAGAATAACATCCAGTAAACCGAAGGATTTCAATCGACCAATGTCCAAATGGAAACCAATAATGAGTGGTGTCCCTTAAGGGTCCATGCTGGGACCAATAGTGTTTAATATCATCATCAGTGATATAGATGGTGGGATCAAGTGCACCCTCAGCAAGTCTGAAGATCAAACCCAGCTGAGTGGTGTAGCTGATTCCCTAGAGGGAAAGGATGCTATCCAGAGGGACCTTGACAGGCTGGAACAGTGGACCTGTGTGAACCTCATGAAGTTCAACAAGGCTAAGTGCAAAGTCCTGCACCTGGGTTGGGGCAATCCCCAGTATCAGTAGAGACCAGGGGACAAATGGATTGAGAGCAGCCCTGAGAAGAAAGGCTTGGGAATACTGGTGGTCAAAAAATTGGACATGATCTAGTAATATGTGCTTGCAGCCCAGAAAGCCAACCATATCCTGGGCTGCATCAAAATGAGCATGGCCAGCAGATTATTCTCACCCTCTAGTCCTATCCTGTGAGACCCCCATCTGGAGTACTGCATTCAGCTCTGTGGTCCCCAGCACAAGAAAGGCATGGACTTGTTAGAGCAGATCCAGATGAGGGCCATGAAAATGATCAGAGGGCTGAACACCTCTACAGTGAAGAGAGGCAGAGAGAGTTGGGGTTGTTCAGTCTGGAGAAGAGAAGGCTCTGGGGAGACCTTATTGCAGCCTTTCAATATCTAAAGGGGGCTGTTTTGTTTGGGCCCAAAGAACCATGCAGCTGCTCCATCACTCCTCCCCCTCCTCAGTGGTGTAGGGAATGAAGGTTGCAGTGAGTCCTTTGCCCATGGCTCCTGACGCTTGTTTCTTCTCAGGGAAGGAGGACTGCTCATCAGTCCTCCTTGATCCAGAGTGGGATCTTTCACATGCCAGACAGTCCTGCACAGACATCTCCAATGTGTGTTTCTCCCAAGGGCTGCAGCTCTTCACCATCTCCTAAGTGAGTTTTCTCTGCGACCGGCCCTTGGCCCAGCTCAGCCTGCTCCATGGCAGCCTCCCCACATAGTTTATGATCCTCCCAGGTGCAGTCACCCCCTATGTCATGGGGTCCTCCCAGAGCTGCTGGCGGGTTTCAGTCCCGACATTGCCCTCCATGGGTTGCAGGGGGACAGACTGTCTTCTCATTGTGGGCTGCAGGAGGGTGTCTGGTCCAGCAAACTTCCACTCCTTCTTCACTGATTGTGGGGTCTGTGTGGTCACCACTATCTTATCCCACTCCTTCAACCACCTCCTTCTGCTGTAGATTTCCCTTCTTAGTGATTGCAGACTCACCAGATTTGCCTGGCCTGGGCAAGAGGTGGTTCCAACTCAGAGCGGGGGGATGTTTTGAGAACTCCTTATGGAGGGCACCACTGCAGCCCCTCCACCCTGTCAACAAGCCAAAAGAGGCTCCACAGAAACCAAATACAGGGGTATATAAGAAAGAGACAAACTTTTTAGCAGTGCCTATAGTGACAGGACAAGGGGAAAGAGTTTTAAACTGAAAGAGAGTAGGTTTACACTGCATATAAGGAATAAATTATTTATGATGAGGGCAGTGAGACACTGGAAAAGGTTGCCCAGAGACATTGTGGAGGTCCCATCCCTGGAAGTCTCCAAGGTCAGGTTGGAGTGGGTTTTGAACAAACTGATCTAGTGAGAGATGTCCTTGCTTGTGGCAGGGGAGTTGGACTAGGTGATCTATGAAGGTCCCTTCCAATCCTTCCATTTTATGATTCTATGATTCTAAGTGATTTTTCCTCTTTACTCAGCACTCATTAGACCATAGCTGGAATGCTGCATCCAGTTTTGACCACTCCAATACAAGAAAAATGCTGATAAATTTGAGGAAGCTCAGTGGAAGATCACCAAGATGGTCAGGGTTCTTGAACAAAGACCCGGTAAGGAGAGGCTGGGCCTATTTATCTTGGAGAAGAGAAGGCTTAAAGGGGACCTAGTTAAGCCTTCTAATACCTAAGAGAAGCCTATAGAGAGAAGACAGAATCATAGAATGGTAAGGGACCTCTGTAGATCATCTAGTCCAACCCCCCTGCCAAAGCAGATTCACCTCAATAAGGTCACATAGGAACATGTCCAGGCAGGTTTTGAAAACCTCCAGAGAAGGAGATTCCACAACCTCCCTGGGCAGCCTATGCCAGGGCTCTCCCATCTTTACAGTAAAGAAGTTTTTCCTTCTGTTTAAGTGGAACATTTTGTGTTCCAGCTTCATCCCATTACCCCTTGTCTTCTCACTGGACACTAGAGAAAAAAGGAGTCGTTCCATCCACCTGAAATCCATCCCTTTCGGACCTGTAAGTGTTGATGAGGTCACCCCTTAGTCTTCTCTTTTCTAGGCTAAAAAGCCCCAGGCAGCCTTTCCTCATGTTCCAGTCCTCTGATTATCTTCGTAGCCCTCTGCCGGACTCTCTCTAGAAGTTCCCTGTCCCTCTTGAGCTGGGGAGCCCAAATCTGGACACAGTACTCCAAATGAGGCCTCACGAGGGCAGAATAGAGGGAGAGGAGGACCTCCCTCGACTTGCTGGTGACACCTCAATGCATCCCAGAATGCTATTGGCCTTCTTGGCCACGAGGACACGTTGCTGGCTATTATTTAGTTTGCTGTCCACCAGAACAACCAGATCCCTCTCCGCAGAGCTGCTCTCCAGCAGGTCACCCTGCAGCCTGTACTGGTGTTCCTCCCAAGGTGCAGAACTCTGCACTTTCCCATGTTGAATGTCATGAGGTTCCTCTCTGCCCAACTCTCAAGCCAGTCGAGATCCCACTGAATGGCAGCACAGCCTTCTGGTGAATCAGCCAGTCCTCCCAGTTTGGTGTCATCAGTGAACCTGCTGAGAGTACACTCTGGCCCCTCATCCAGGTCGTTGATGAAGATGTTGAACAAGACTGGCCCCAGAACCAACCCCTGTGGAACCCCACTGGCCACAGGCCTCCAAATCAATTCAGTGCCATTGATCACCACTATCTGGGCTTTGTCATTCAGCCAGTTCTCGATCCACCTCACTGTCCACTCATCCAACGCACATGCCTGAGCTTTCCTCTGAAGTAGTAATGGGATATGTTGTCAAAAGCTTTGCTGAAGCAAGGTAGACAACATCCACTGCTCCTCCAATCCTCCAGGTCTGGAGGTGTGGGTGACCGGTCTGTAGTTTCCTGGGTCTTCCTTCTTGCCCTTTTTGAAGAGTGGAGTGACACTGGCTTTCCTCCAGTCTTCAGACACCTTACCTGTGCTCCATGTGTGTTCAAAAATGATGGAGAGTGGCTTAGTAGTAACATCAGCCAGCTCCCTTGGCACTCGTGAGTGCATCCCATGGATTTGTGGGTGCCCAGCTTGCCTAGTATATCCCTAAACCAATCCTCATCCATCAAGGGAAGGTCTTCCATTCTCCAGACTATCCTATATCCCTACTATCCTACTGGGCCGGCCATGGCTGTAAAGACTGAGGCAACAGAAGGTATTCAGTAGTTCAGCCTTCTCTGCATCCTCTGTCACCAGGGCACCTTTCTCATTCAGCAGCAGGCTCACGTTCTCCCTAATCTTCCTTTTTGCTATTGATATACTTTAAAAAGCCCTTCTTGTTTTCCTCTACTTCCCTTTCCAGGTTTAATTCCAAAATGGCTTTAGTCTTCCTGGTTTCATCCCTACATGGTCTGGAAATGTTCCTATACTCTTCCCAATAATCCAGGGTCTTTTTCACCTTCCATAGACTTCTTTCTTCTCCTTGAGTTCTTCTAGCAGCTCCTTGTTCATCCACACAAGCCTCTTGCCTCCTGATCTTGGGCTTACAGGAAGAAGTGGCACTTAAAAATTCACCAGCTTTTTTGGTCACTCCAACCATCTGGAATCCTAGCCCATGAGATTCCTCCAAGCAGGTCTTTGAAGAGGCCAAAGTTAGCTCTTCCAAAGTCCAGGGTTGCAATCTTGCTTGGTGTCCTGCTTCTTCCACACAGGATCTTTAACTCCACTATATCATGGTCACTGCAGCCAAGGTTGCCTCCAACCTTCACATCCCCAACCAGACCTTCTTTACTTGTTAGCACAAGGTCCAGCAGCACACCCCTCCTTGTTGGCTCCTCAACTACCTGTGACAGGAATTTGTCATCAATATTCTGCAGGAACCTCCTAGACTGCGTGTGCTTGGCTGAGTGGCTTTGCCAGAAAATATGGGTGGCTGAAATCCCCCATGAGGACCAGGGATTGTGATTGTGAGGCAGCTCTCAGCTGTTTGTAGAAAGCCTCATCCACTTCCTCTTCCTGATCAGGTGGCCTGTAGCAAACTCCCATAACAGTATCACCCACACTACTCTGCCCCTTAATTCTCACCAATAAACATTCAACCCGCCTCTCATCACTGCCTAGACAGAGCTCAATATACTCTAGTTGCTCTCTTACATAGAGAGCAACTCCACCTCCTCGCCTCCTTGTCCCTTCTTTCCTAAATTCCTCATAGCCATTCATGGCTGTGCTCCAGTCATATGAGCTGTCCCACATGCTGCAATGAGGTCATGGCCTTTCAATCATACCCACATCTCCAGTTCATTCTGCTTATTCCCCAGGCTGTGTGCGTTGCTGTACAGGCAACACAGAAGCTTACTTGAGCAAACAGGTTTTTCTGGATGCATGCAAGAGGATCCTTCACAGTTAGACACTCTGTCAGGGTGGTCAGCCTTCTGCACCTCATCTTGGTGTGCAGCTGAGGATCATTCATTGTTGCTTTTTCTGCCTTGACATGTTTCCCTGTTGGATGGGATGGCACATACTTTGCCATTTCATACCCTACCCCCCAAGTCCTTCAGTTTAAAGCCCTCTTAACCAAGTTTGCCAATCTATTCCTGAAGATTCCAGTGCCCCTGCAAGACACGTGTATTCCCTCCTGCCGTGTCACATTACAGTCATCAAAGAAGGTCCCATTATGAAAACTGAAACCTTCTTGTCAGCACCCACCTATTAGCCAGGAGTTAACTTGTATAATTTTTCTATTATTGACTGCCTCATTTCCTATGACGGGCAAGATGTAAGAAAAGATAATTTGTGCCCCACTACCCTTCACTTATTCTTCCAGGGTTTTATAATCCTCTTTGATTCTGGTACCATTTCAACTCATTACCTTGTTCATAGCCACATGGAAGAGTAGGGATAGGTAGCCCGCATCCCTGACATGACATGGCACTCTTTCAGCCACACTTTGGATCTTGGCTCCTGGCAGGCAGCACACCTCTCAGTACTCCTTACCCAATCGAGAAATAGGTCTCTTGGTGCCTTTTAACAGTGTCACCCACAACGAGCACCCATTACTTCTTTTTATGGCACCCACTGCCTGTTACTGGTAGAGTGGTTAATGATCGGAGGTCAGTGAGGTTTCCCCATCTGGACCTTGCTTGTCTATATCCACCATTGTTAACGCTTCATATTTATTTTTGATAGGGATACTGGAGGGAGGATTATGAAGTAGAGCCCTACTTTTTTGGATCAACAGGGTCCAAGGCATTTCTTTTTCAGTGATGGCTGGTACCTGATTGTGGAACCATCTATCAACCTCCACCTCTGCTCCTCTAATACTACAGAATCTACTAATGGTTTCTTGCAGCTCTTTCACCTGATGCTGCAGCTCTTTTACTTGCAGGCACCTATTGCACATACTTCTCTTTGTAGGAGATGGTGCCTAAACACCCCATGCAGTACGTCTGCACTGAAGCATCCTTGCTACCCAGCTCCATATGGGTGAATGCATCAATCTTGTCCAGGGTATTCTCCTTCTGGACCCTGTCTTTAGCTCTCAGGCAAGTGCTTGCCATCTTGTCAGCTTATGTCTGGGACGTTCTCCCAAGTTGTATGTTGTTCCCTGCCCGTCTCTCCTGCTCAAACTGCCACGCCACACCTTGTTTGCCCCTTCTGGTCACTCAAGCTCCCTGGGGACCATTTAAATCCTCCACGGTGTCCTTGGCTCCACCTCCTGGCAGGACTGCCCCCTCGTGAGAGCTGATAGCTCCTGGCAGATCTCGTCACTTCCCCTCCCTTTTAACCAAGTTGGACAGCCTATTCCCAAAGATTCAGGTGCCCCTGTGAGACAGAGGTATTCCATCCTGCCCTATCAGATTACAGTCATCAAAGGAGGTCCCATTGTCATAAAAAATGAAACCTTCTAGACAGCACCAACCTTGTAGCCAGAAGTTAACTTGCATAATTTGTCTATTTTTGTCCAATCCCTTTCCTCTGAGGAGCTAGATGGAGGAAAAGATAATTTGGGCTCCACTGTCTTTCACTTGTTCCCCCAGGGTTTTATCATCTTCCTTGATTTTGATTGTGGCTCATTGCATCATTGACAGTAAAAGAAAGCATTAAGGAAACTCTAATCCTAGTTAGTTAACTTGTAAGATGTGAGTGAAACCTTTTGTGTAAGCTTATCTGAAGTTTTAGAGAGCAGAATGCAAGGGTCCTTGAATACCAAAGAAGACAGATGTTCAAATGGCAGATAAGCTTGCAAGAACCAGTTCTATCAGAAGTGGACCAAAGAACACAGTAAAGAAGACTCAAGGATGAAGTAAACGACCACCAGAAGATCCTAATAGACTTGGCATGTGGGACTAGGTGGACACATGTAACTGATTTCTCAGAAAACTAATGAATATGTAAACTGCTTCTCAGGAATATAATGCATAATCATATATCTTCTGTATATATACTTCTCAGCTTGTTCCATATGGCATGCACATTAGGTGGAAGGATCTCCCGTGCATCCAGTGCTGCATTAAAGAATACCTGCTTAATAACAACTCCATTGTTATTGAGTCTTTATTTCAGAATCCTTTCCCAGCTGCACCTAACTTCCCACTTTCAGTGAGAAATGTTAGAAAACAAGGGGGTTTGGAAGCTCCGACTTTGAATCAACACCCACATGGAAGAGCAGCAGACAACAGTAGCCCGCATCCCTGACACAACGTGGCACTCTCTCAGCAACATCTCGGATCTTGGCTCCCGGTAGACAGCACACCTCACTCAATTCCTTGTCTGATCGACAAATTGATCTCTCCGCTGCCTTTTAGCATAGAGTCACTCGCTATGAGCACCTGTTGCTTCTTTTTACAGTGCTCGCTGCCTGTTGCTGATGGAGTAGTTACTGAGGTTCCCCCTTACTGTCCTTGCTCATGTGTATCAACTGTTGTTAAGACTTCGCATTTATTTTTTATTAGGACACTGGAGGATGGATTATGAAGCAGAGTCCTGCTTTTTCAGGTCATCAGGTTGCAAGGTGTTTCTTTTTCAGCAGTGTCTGGTACAGGTACATGATTTTGGAACCAGCTACCAATCTCCATCTCTGTTCCTCTAATACTACAGAGTCTACTGATGGTTTCTTGCAACTCTTTCACCTGACACTTCAGCTCCTGGACTTGTAGACACCTTTCACAGATACTTACCTTAGTAGGAGATATGTCTGGACACCCACTGCAACCCCCCTGTACTGAGACATCCTTGCTACCCATCTCTATCTGAGTGAATGCATCAGTCTTCTCCAGGGCATTCTCCTTGTGGAGCTTTAGCTCTCAAGCGAGTGCTCATCATCTTGGCAGAGTAAGCTAGGCTCTTTACTGAGGTGTATGGTGGGAGAATGAAAGACAATGGTCATCAATGGAAACAGAGAAAGTGCTGACTGAATTCAAGGAGGAAAAAAAAAAAATCTCTACAAGGATAATTAAGCACCAGAACAAGTTCCAAAAGAGGTCATGGCATTACTATCCTTGGAAGTTTTCAAGACTGAGAGGTGGCAGTTTTTGAGAGTCAGACTGGATGAAGGAGAACTGTGACTAATACCAACAAAGAGGCAACAGAGGCTATGATTATACGTCTGCCGTTATGTGTTCTAGTTTTAGCATTTGAAATGACAGAACTTGTAGAGGATAGAAAAGTCTCTTTCTTCCCTTACTCTCCACCATTTCTTTCCACAAACAGTCCAATTATGTACTCTGGGCAGGGAAGATGGCACCAGCAGATACTACACAAGACTAAGTTTAACTCAGAGTAGAAAAGCAGAAGAAAGCAAGCAAGCTTTCCATTATTTCAGTCTTTCAGTAGTGTTCAAGTGTTGTAATCCATTCTCTGCATTGAGTGAAAAATCTCTGCTAGGGCAGCATATCCCTTCATTTAAAGCCACATGTTGGGATTGTGTGGAGCCATTTCTGGTAATGAAGGAGTGAATTAAATGGTAGCCCCTGTAAGAAGTTGCTCAAAACTTTCCCCATCTCTAAGTTGGACCCATCTCTGAAGCTGAACCAATTGGGTGCCTCTGCAATCAGTTTTTAAGAAGAAGCTGGAAGAGGAGGGATTGGAGGTGGTGGAAGGAGTTGGATGACAGAAGCAACCATGCAGACTCCAGGGTCAGTGAGGGAAGAGAGGAGGAGATGTGCTGGAGCAGAGTTCTCTGTATCCTATGGTGAGATGGCAGACTGTATCCTGTGGGAGGGACTCCACATTGGAGCAGGGGAAGAATGCGAAGAGTCCTCCTCTGAGAGGGAAGAAGCAGCAGAGACCATCTATGAGGAACTGACTGCAATGCTCATTCCCTGCCCCCCCTGCGCTGCTCAGTGGGAATGAGGTAGAGATATCAGGAGCAGGTAGCTGAGACCGGGAAGAAAGGAGAGGTGGGGGAAGGAGATCTTGGAAGTTTTCAAGACAGAGAGATGGCAGTTTTTGAGACTCAGATTGGATTGTACAGCACAGTCTCACAGGAGGAACTGATGGAGGGGAACTGTGACTAATACCAACAAATAGGGAACAGAGGTTGTGTTGGTTGTATTTTTCTCATCATCCTGCTCTGGTTTGGCTTTCTGTCTGTTCTGTTTCAACTTGTTAGTGGATTAAACTGATCTTGTTTTCTTCCTTAAGTTCAGTAGTTGAGTCTGTTTTGCCTGGAACAATGGCAAGCAAGCCCTCCCTGCCCTTGTCTCTATCCACAAGGCCCTTAGTTATCTTTTCTCCTCCCATCTTGCTGGGTTCACCGCCATCCTACCACAGGGGATGGGGGTGTGTGTAGGGCATTAGTGAATGACTGCATGGTGCTTTGTTGCCAGCTGTGCTTAAACCACAATAAGGCACCAAAAAAACTATCTTTCAGGAGTCAGTTTTAACACAGGATGGAAAACTTACATCCAAACCTTTTTAGTATGTTTTAAAACTTGTTGTGGAACAACATACTAAGCTTCACTGCCAACTTTGTATAAGCTAAGAACCAGCAAGAGCTAGATCTCCATTGTATGAAAGGGGGAGAAAAAAAGGGAAGATGACCAGTATCCTTAAATGAAAAGGAGGAGAGGTAAATCTGGAGAAAAACCTATTTGTCTGCATTCAGCTCCTGAACTTAAATAGCCATTTACTGTTCCTTTATAGTAGGAAATAGTATGCACTTTTTTTTTTAATCTGGTTGGAAGGAAAGACACTGTTTTGAAAATAATCCATAAGACTAATTTGCAAAATAATTTTTAGACATTAAAACATTACCTCATTAAAAGAAGAAAGATTAAGTTTTTTAGCAATGAACTTCTTTAGATGCAAGACTGTTGCTTGTGCCGAGCAGCGGATCCATTTTCGTTTCAATCCACGTAATTTGCTGCTATTGCATTCCAAGCAGATGCTTACCTTCAGGAAAAAGCAAACACAGTCAAGGCTAGTTGACAGAATTTTCTGCAGTCACCATTATGCATTTCACATGCAGTATTTATTAGTCCAACAAAAACGTGAAAATGGAGAATAACATTATTCTTTAATGCAAAATACATTCAGTATCATTAAAAAAAAAAGGTTGTCTAGTATTTCATCAGCTTACCGTTAAGCACCATTCCACTCAAAAGGGATCTGGATAAAAGTTCAAGGCAGAACTTTAGGACTGCCTTGTTCCAAAGCTTTATTCTAACTGGAGAGGTTACAATTAGTTCAGAAGAAGCCTAGATCAAGACCAAAGCAATATATCTAATATGAAAACCTGTCAGGACTCTGAGCTCATTCCCCTCCCCCCTGGGAGTTTGGTTGCCTGAGCTCAGGGATGATTTTGATAAGCAGCTGTATGACCATGAAACTGTTGTGAAGAAAGAGCTATTTGAGAAAAAGCTTGAAGAATTTTCAGTGTGAGCTCACTCTGCTTCACTTAGCAGCATCATTTGAGCTGAAGCTCCCTTCCTTGGTTGGTCCCCCTGCATGAGCTGTTGCAGCCATACCCATGTCTGGCCTACATCCTGACACATAGATTAGACTTCCTGGCTTGACCTTGGACCTATCTCATTACTATGGACCTGGCTTGGTGATCACCGGACTGTGTATTACCTCAGTTACTGTTGTTTCTGGACCTGACTTCAACTTGCAGATTTCACTTTCTGGCTTAACCTTGGACCTGACATCACTAAAGGTTTACTTGGTGATCAATGGACTATGGCTGAATCTGGTCACTATCATCAGAGCTGCTATGCTCTCCTTATTCTGGTATTGTGGGACTGCAACCCTTGTTGGTGAGGTGAGTGCCCTGTCTGCCTTGCTGTCACTTGGCTCCTGGCTTGCCTGCCGCTATAGTGAAGCAGCCTGCCCTTGCTGCTCACTGACAAAAGCATTAACACTTTTTAATGACTTGTTTCTAATCTTAACCCTGAATCCAGTAACACAGTTTAATATCTAAGGCATGTTTTCAATTAATATTTTAAACTTTAAATTTACTGATGTAAATGATATAACAAATTTTTGAAATTCAAAAGACTATATTGGAAAAAAAGGTCTTTTGATCTCTGTGCTTCAATTCCCTCTTCTCAGTCATCTTTTTTCATTATTTAGTCTAAGCTCTTTAGGATAAGTTTTATTCTGTGCATTTAAATGATCTGGTACAAAGCTCAATCCATCTGAATACTATAATTGCACTATAATTTAATGAAAAATTAATCCAAATTTAATTTAGCAGGGAAAGATGAAAGTAGTGACTTGTGTATTCTGATAGCAAGTTTCATAGTCAAATGGGTTTTCTGTTTATCTAGTTGAGATGAAGGCCAATACAGAGTTTAGAAAAAAATCAGGAAACTCAGAAATAGTTATAACTATTAAACCTTAATGAAATTCTCAAAGCTAAACTTCTCCACAGCTACCAAATTAAAAAGATGAAGCTCAAGTTTATACAAAAGCATGGGAGAACAATATATCTTGTCCCTGTCAGAGGGAAAAAAAGTTTATCAAAAAAAAAGAATAATTTAAAGTGGAAATGCAAAATACAACTAAGAAATGCCCAGAAGTAAACTCACCTGTTCATCACTTCGATGATAGTCATTATCTTCCTGTTTTTCTTCAGAAGTTTCTTTATTTGAATATTCATCTGGTTTAGTTTCACCTTTCAGAAGAAAGCAGAGCATTACAATAATTAAATTAGACTTATCAGATGATAGGTAATCCTGAAACAAAGTCAAGACTATAAGAGCAATTGTGGGGTTTTTTTTGTTTGAGTTTGGGTTTTTTAAAGTAATTAAGCTTGTCAGGGTATTATCAGCTTCTCTTCTAACCAAGAAAAAAGATGGAAAACAGTTTTATTCTTGGTAGCGGAGATGTGGACATTAATCCAAAGCTTCCCAGAAAATCAGTTCAAAACACCTTGTTACAAATTTGTTACAGCTCATTCACTATTCTGTAAAACTGATAAGCTCTCCTGACAGTCACAAATTTGAGAATTCTTTGGCCCTTGGACAAATACACACACATACACATTTTAAGTATAACCACCACAGCATTTCCATCACAAAATTACACTTAACATTAGCAGTTTCTGAAGTTAATGCAATTCAGAATTGGGATAAAAATTGCCTTTTTCTTATTACACGGTACCCACACAGATACTATCAAAGATCTTCACCAGGAACACATTACAGCCAGCTAAAAGAACACATTCTATAAACAAGTGTAATATAAAACAATACTGCATTTAGATGGTGAGTTCAAAGCAGTGAGTTCTTGTATATAGTCCAATATATAAGCACAAGTAAACCTTGTACAATATGATACAACAATTGTGAGTGTTGATAAATATTAGCTAGACACCTACCTCTGACAGATCGTTTCAGCATCTTAATGGCCTTCTGTGCCCCCACCCCAAGGCAGAATAAACATAAGACCATTTACCATTGCGATGTGAATCTAGATGCTGCTTTGCAGAGCATGTCTCTCCTTTGATGTCCCCTGGTACTTCCATACCCAGTTTGTGATAGAATTCCCTCTGCTTTTTCATTTCCGCTGTTTAAAATTGTAAATATTAGTCATGTAATAATGTTCTAGCACAATATTTATCAAGGCGTTCCAAAACCCTCCTCCGTTTTGTAAAATAAGTTTGTCAGACTGGAAGTGATATTAGCATTTTTTGCTACTTCTCTACTCTTGCTCCCATAATCAATTTACCACAGATCTTCTTCTTGAGAGGCAGAATACTACCAAGCCACTGGCAGAGCTAATATTACACTATTAACCAGAAGGCTGTGCTGCCATTCAACGGGATCTTGACTGGCTTGAGAGTTGGGCAAAGAACCTTATGAGGTTCAATAAGAGCAAGTGCAGAATCCTGCATCTGGGAAGGAACAACCCCATGCACCAGTACAGGCTGAGGGGTGACCTGCTGGAGAGCAGCTCTGCAGAGAGAGACCTGGGAGTCCTGATTGATAATAAACTGAACATGAGTCAGAAATGTGCCTTTGTGGCCAAGAAGGCCAATGGCACTCTGGGATGCATCAAGAAGAGTGTAGCCAGCAGGTCAGGGGAGGTTCTTCTCCTCCTCTACTCTGCCCTGGTGAGACCTCATCTGGATTATTGTGTCCAGTGTTGGGCTCCTCAGCTCAAGAGGGACAGGGAACTTCTGGAGAGAGTCCAGCGCAGAGTCACTAAGGTGATCAGGGGACTGGAGCATCTTCCTTATGAGGAAAAGCTGCAGGAACTGTGGTTGTTTAGTCTAGAGAAAAGGAGACTGCGGGGGATCTCAGTATTTACAAGTATATAAATGGTGGATGCAAGAGGTTAGGACATCCTTTTTTTCTATTGTATCTAGCAACAGGACAAGGGGTAATGGGATGAAGGTGGAACACAAAAAGTTCCACTTAAACATAAGGAAAAACTATTTTACTATGAGGGTGATGGAGCAGTGGCACAGGCTGCCCAGGGAGGTTGTGGAGTCTCCTTCTCTGGAGATCTTCAAAACCCGCCTAGATGCGTTCCTGTGTGACCTGATCTAGGTGGACCATTCTATGATTCTATGATTCTATTATTTTGTTATTATATTGAAAATAAATTTTAAATACTATATCATACTTTATGATTTTCCCCTTCAATATTTCTGTCAAAATATTTTGTTTGAATTTTTATCCACATTTCTGATTTTCAATATCCTAGAAAGAATTTTAAAATAATCTCTTTAACTAAACTTGCTTATAAATATTCAATAATGTCCTCACTTGACAGCTTAATTGGATTGAAATATTCTACTTAAATAAAAGTAGCAACATATCACTGAAAAATAATACTGAACAATTACTATAAAGCATTCCTTTAGTTCTACAGATTCATTATCTAAGTAGATTATAAAAACACAAATGCGAAGGTACCTGCTTGCAACCAATTTAAGTACATCTTAGAAGAAAAAAAATTACTGAAAGTAAAAGTTATGCTACAATAGTATTTTATCTCTGAAAACTCTGCAAAGCTGTGAAAAATATATGAATATGTACAGTTTATGAAAGAAAAATGTGTGTGAATTATAGAATTCCAACATGAAAAAATGTATGCGACTTTTCCCTGAAATAACACCAATTTTTTCATTTCCAAAGTTTTTTCAGTAACACTGCTCATATAAGTCTAAAATTAAAAAAAGCACTGAAGTATAGAGGAAAACTAGTGCTAGAACTGGAAGAAGTGAAGAGGATATTTTTCATCCCTCCATGAACATTTTTCCTCACTTCCTCCTTTTGTTAATGTAAATATAACATTCAGTAAAAATAGGTCATACCAGAAAACTTACCTTCTTGGAGGCCTGGAACAAGTTTGTAAACAATATCTTGCATTGTTCTATCATGACTAGCAGGAAAAAAAAAGAAAAATTGAAGGTTTAAATTAGTCATCTTGATTCAAAACATTTATCTTAAAGAGATTCAGTATTAAATCGACTCTACAAATCTCTGAGGTCTTGTAAGAAATAAAAAAATATATCTGAAATATCAAAGATGAGATAACAAGAAAGGAATGCAGAAATGCAGATAAGGTTCAGGCTAAGACAAAAACTGACAAAACCTAAACTCACAAAAGTTTAACAGAAATGCTAGGAAGGATGCTAGGAAGGATGTTAGGAAGGATGGTCTTTATGAGGCAAAGGGTAGCATCCTGTGAGAGATGCCATATACCCACATGTGTATCAGTAACATAACTCAAAATTCCTTGAAAATATTGACAAAAATATTTTAAAATTTTCTGTTTCTAGACACTTTTCTGTTTCTATAAATTAGACTGTTTCTTATCCCTTTTAATTAATGTCTTAATAGACTGTTTAGTTAAGCACACTGGGCTTTTTTAAATAAATGAGGAAAAAAAGCCTATAGGGGAAAAAAGAAGAGAAAAAGAATTTTTTTTTCTCTTATAAACCAGCATTTTATCCAAGAGCAACATCATGTAGCTCAGAATCCCATCTAGCTGAAAAGGGTGGGGGAAAAAAAAAAGACAGAATGATCTAGAACATGAGGAAGGAAATATTGGGGAAGCAGGATTGACTAAGATTCTAAACACTGATGTTTTCAACCAAAGTTTAACTATAATCTGCCCTTTCCTGGATTACTCTAAACAAAGTAATTGCCTGAAAGGACCAGAAGATTACCCTGACTTTCAAACTATAAATAAAATCCAATACAAGCTAAAATGTCAGCCTCAGATGCTACCAGGACATTAACCCCAGAAGAGTTTACAATATCAAACTCCAGCTTGGACTCTCAGGTTAGGATTTTTAAATGTCATTTACAGACTGCAGGAACATCTCCAAAAATGTTTCAATCTAAATGAATTATTTTAGCCACTAGCATTAGAGCAGAGGTGAGAATTTAACAGCATTCTTAATGATGAAACATGAGATACGTTTGTTTCAACTATTCCCAAGATGAATGGGAATTAATTAGATCACAGATTCTTGTAACTAAGGCCAAGTTCCTTCCTATTAATACTCTACTGAAGAAACCACAGATTTCCAAAAGCAGGTTGGACAAAGGGCATCTGTTTGATCTTAAAGGGGCAATATTTTGTAACTAGCTAAGGAAAATACTTCTTTAGGAGAGCATGTTCACTTTTCAAAGCAGCAGAATACTAGATTGAATAAGAGGATCAATTTTTGAAAGTACATAATACTGTGCATTCAGTGTCCACAAACAACTGTCAAATCATACAATCATAGAATGGTAGGGGTTGAAAAGGATTATATAGTGATGATGACCCCCCCCTCCATCCCCGCCAAATCAGGTCCACCTAGATCAGATCACACAGGAATGTGAGCAGGCAGGTTTTGAAGACATTCAGAGAAGGAGACTCCGCAACCTCCCTGAGTAGCCTGTTCCAGTGCTCCATCACCCTCACAGTAAAATAGTTTTTCCTTTTCTTTCAATGGAAGTGTTTGTCTTACATCTTCTTTCCATTACCCCTTGTCCTGTCACTAGATACAACAGAAATGATGCCTCCAGTCTCCTGATATACACTTTTTAGATATTTGTAAATATTTATGAGATCCCCCCGCAGTCTCCTCTTCTCCAGACTAAACAGCCCCAGTTCGGGCAGCCTTTCCTCATAAGAAGGGTACTCCAGTCCCCTCATCACTCTGGTGACCCTGAGCTGGACTCTCTCCAGAAGTTCCCTGTCTCTCTTGAGCTGAGGAGCCCAACACTGGACACAGGACTCCAGATGAGGCCTCACCAGGGCAGAGGAGAGGGGGAGAAGAACCTCCCTTGACCTGCTGGCCACACTCTTCTTGATGCATCCCAGAATGCCATTGGCCTTCTTGGCCACAAGGGCACATTGCTGGCTCATGGTTAGTTTATTGTCAACCAGGACTCCCAGATCCCTCTCTGCAGAGCTGCTTTCCAACGGGTCAATCATGATGTTTCTCCCCAGATGTGCAGGACTCTGCACTTGCTCTTATTGAACCTCGTGAGGTTCCTCTCTGCCCAAACTCTCGAGCCGGTCAAGATCCCGCTGAATGGCAGCACAGTCTTCTGGGGAATCAGCCAGTCTTCCCAGTTTGGTGTCATCAGAGAACTTGCTGGGGGTACACTCTGTCCCCTCATCCAGGTTGTTGATGAAGATGTTGAACGATACTGGCCCCAGATCCGATCCCTGTGGAACTCCACTGGTCACAGGCTTCCAACTCGATTCTATGCCATTGATCACCACTCTCTGGCTTCTGTCATACAGCCAGTTCTCGATCCACCTCACCTTCCACTCATCCAAGCCACACTGCCTGAGTTTTCTGATGAGGATGTCATGGGTGACAGTGTCAAAAGCCTTGCTGAAGTCAAGGTAGATGGCATCCGCTGCCCTCCCCTCATCTAGCCAGCCGGTTATGCCCTCATAGAAGGCTATTAGTTTGGTTAAACAGAATGTCCCCTTGATGAATCCGTGTTAACTCTTCCTGATAGCCATCTTTTCCTTCATATGTTTAGTAATAACATTCAGGATGAGTTGTTCCATCAATTTTCCAGGGATGGAGGTGAGGCTGACCGGCCTATAGTTTCCTGGGTCATCCTTCTTGCCCTTTTTGAAGACTGGAGTGACATTGGTCTTCCTGCAGTCCTCAGGCACCTCTCCTGTCCTCCATGAATGTTCAAAAATGATGGAGAGAGGCTTAGCAACCACATCAGTCAGTTCCCTCAGCAGTCTTGGATGCATCCTATCAGGTCCGAAATCCACTTCTAACTACTTGATTTGAGACTATTTTTTAAAAAGGGAAAAAAAGGAAGATCCAGGGAACTATAGGTCAATCAGTCTCACCTCTATGCCTGACAAGATCATGGAGCAGATCCTCCTGGAAACTATGTTAAGGCACATGGAAAATAAGAAGGTGATTGGTGGCAGCCAACATAGCTTCACTAAGGGGAAATCATGCCTGACAAATTTGGTGGCCCTCTACAATAGGGTTACAGTGTTGCTAGATAAGTGGTGAGTGACTGACATCATATACCCGGACTTGCACAAAGCATTTGACACTGTCCTACATGACATCCTTATCTCTAAATTGGAGAAACATGGGTTTGATGGGTGGACCATTCAGGGATAAACAATTGGCTGGGTGGTTGCACTCAAAGACTTGTGGTCAATGGCTCAATGTCAAAGAGGAGACCAGTGATGAGTGCTATTCCTCAGGGGACAATATTGGGACTGATGCTTTTTAACATCTTTGTTGGCAACACGGACAATGGGATTGAGATCATCCTCAGCAAGTCTGCAGACAACATCAAGCTGTGTGATGCAATTGACATGCTTGAGGGAAGGGATGCCATCCAGAGGGACCTTGACAGGATTGAGAGGTGTGCCCGTGCAAACTTCTTGAAGTTCAAGAAAGCCAAATGCAAGGTCCTGCACATGAGTTGTGGCAATGTCAAACACAAATACAGGCTGAGAGATGAATGGATTGAGAGCAGCCCTGAGGAGGACTTTAAGGTGTTGATGAAAAGCTCAACATGACCCAGCAATATGTGTGCTTGCAACTCAGAAAGCCAACCTTATCCCAGGCTGCATTCACTCTTGTCAGACCCCACCTGGAGTACTGCATTCAGCTCTGGGGCCCCCAACATAAGAAAGACAAGGATCTGTTGGAGCAAGTCCAAAGGAGGGCCATGAAGATGATCAGAGGGCTGGAGTGTTCAAGGCCAGGTTGGAGGGGGTTTTGAGCAACCCGGTCTAGTGGAAGGTGTCCCTGCCCATGGCAGGGGGATTGGAACTAGATGATCTTTAAGGTTCTATCCAACCCAAACCATTCTATTAGTCTATGATTCTATGCTCCCAGGCCTCTCTTAGTATTGAAAATAGGCTTCTGAACCAATACATGGATGTATTTCTGTAGCTTTACAGAGGGCAAACATATTGTCATTTGTTTCTTCTTCCCTACTGGCATGGATTTGTCATTACTGATTTGTCATATTTGTCATAGTACATTCTCTACATCATTCTTAGAAGATATAAGAAAAATCTATCTTATTTCTGACTCCTGAAGGGGACTCAGTTTTGAGAAATTCAGAAAGTTTTTATAAGACATGCACAATTCTCAGTGAAAGTGGATAAAGAACCAATTTAATTCTCTATAGCTACTTCTTCAAAAGCTGGACTAGAACTGAGATATGAACATTTGAAGTAGTGCTAAAAATGAAAAGAAAATTTACATGGAGGTACACAAGAGTCTATACAACATGCAGCAGCTAATGTGAATACACTGTCTCAATACATGTCTATCAATGAAAGTTGCTATGGTACAAATCTCTGGATTTGTCAGGTGGTATAAACATTTGACTGATACCTTTGAAATTTTTAAAATGAGAGGAAACTGTTGAAGAAAAAGAAAGGTAATGTACAAATAAACAGATAACAATAAGGAAATTATGATACAACATCCCATTCATTAGGTCACACAGTAAGGGAGCTCTGTATGAAAATGGAAAGAAGTAGGCGCAAATCTTTCAGAGACTGTTCCATTCAAGATGCTGAAGCCACTACTCCGACTTTATGCTACCAACATGCTCATCTTCATCTATGAATTAAATAGTTCTTTGAAAGACTAAATCAACAATAATGCTGTGTATTTGCACACACCCTCTCAGTCACTGAAAACCACTGTCCAACTGTCAGTCATTGTTCTGATGTTCCGTATGTGCAACCTCTATGATCCAAGCGTACAAAACAGGAAGTGACTAAATCTCATTAAACTTCACTCAGGAATTAAAAAATAAAGTCTATTGTGTTTGTCTGATTCAAGAGAAAAAGATTTGCTTAAAAATAATTGCTAATGCACAGCAGAACTCAATATCTTCTTTTTTATACACCTTCTATCTTCTAATCAAGTTTATTGCCGCGAAGTTTTCGGCTCTTGGCCTGAAAAACCAGACTCGAAGTCTGCAAACCAGGCTCGAAGCCTGAAAAACCCAGGCTCGAAGCCTGAAACCAGGCTCGAAGCCTGAAAAACCCAGGCTCAAAGCCTGAAACCAGGCTCGAAGCCTGAAACCAGACTCTTAAGTCTGAAACCAGACTCTAAGTCTGAAACACCCAGGCTCAAAGCCTGAAACACCCAGGCTCGAAGCCTGAAAAACCAGCTCCAAGCCTACTTCATGCGGCGATCAACCCAGGGTCCGATTCTCAGCTGGGTGGGAAGAAATCAGTCCAACTCAATGTGAGTGATAGCAGAAATCTTCTCTTTATTGAGAGCAGGCTCTAACTTATATCCAGCAGCTTCAAAGCTAGCTCAGCAACAGCAGCTAATAGATTACATTCTTATGTTCATCCTACTTGCGGTTTCTGCGATAAGCAAGCTCCCTCACATTTTCCCATCTTGTTTTTCCCCCAAAGTTGTTTTCCACCTTGGGCTGTTAGCTCTTTAGCTGAAAACAGCCCGACCTTGAGGGAGCAGAAAGCGGCCTTCTGTCTGCACTGACTATGTGACAGCAACTACTTTAACCATGGCTCTGACTCTGGTCTTGATTGTGCATTAAATTCATATAACTAGAACTCAGACTGCCTTGCCCCATCAGGCCTAACATTATACCCCGGGATCCATGTCCATGCTCCCTCATTTTTTCTCCACAGTTTATATATATTTAAAATATTGATAAGTAAATTAAAAATGTAGAGAGAAATTGTGCTGTAATTGAGAGGTTTGTACAGCCCAGAGAGTAATTGGTTGTGCTTTTCCTTTCATACTGCACACTTACCCAATATACTGTAATGGATGGCTCTGATGTATAACAATCCGACATGTTGGACAGGTGTTGTTTTCCTCCAAATACTTCACCAAGCAGCTTCTACAGACTAATAACAAGAACATTAATAACTAAAAGAAAACAAGACTTACTTTGAAGAAACTTGTGAGGTCCCTAGGGATATCTGAGTGGGTTTCTGACACCCTTGGGTTATGTCTGGGGTGGGAACAGCCAGCAGGTAACTGCTCATGTGAGAGGGGTGGGAAAGAGGTGATGGAGGTCCCTGACCTGAGGTTCAAACCTCAGGACTCTGCATATAACTGGCCCCTGGGGAGCACTGATGACCAAGAGTGTAGCATTAATTCAGTGATATCAATAGTTTCATGAAAAGGGCAGCATACAGTCAGTTATTGGGTTACTCCCTGCTCTACTTGCCTTCAGGCTTAGTCTGCATCCCTGACAATAACCCCAACTAACTGCCTCTGAAAGCCTACCCAGAACAGACCTCCCAAGGACTGAAATAGATATCCAGATCTCAAGTTGAATGGAGCTGCAACACCTGGAAGTCTCCCTGACACCTGAAGGCAGCAGTGGATGTTATAGCTGCAAGTGTGCCCAGCTAGAAGAACTCCTCAAACAATTAGCTATATTACAAGAGGAGCTCAACAGGCAGTGCATTATCCAAGAATGTGAGCACATGGTATTGGGGAAGATAAGTCTGAATTCAAACTTGAGCGGACTGAAACAAGAAGCTCACAGGATGAAGGAGACTGGACCTTTGTCTCTGCTCGGGGCAGAAGGAAGAACCTTCCCCTGAAGTACCCCTGTATAACAGACAGGACATCCTAGAGTTGAAGAACAAAGAGCATATAAGTAATGGAACAGGATCCTGAATGTCATCACTAAACATATGAAGGAAAAGGTGGTTATCAGGGGGAGTCAACATGGATTCACCAAGAGGAAATCCTGTTTGACCAACCTGATAGTCTTCTATGAGTGCAAAATCAGCTGGCTAGATGAGGGGAGAGCAGCAGATGCCATCTACCTTGACTTCAGCAAGGCTTTTGACACTGTCTCCCATAATATCCTCGTCAGAAAACTCAGGCAGTGTGGCTTGGATGAGTGGATGGGATGGTTAGATGCTAGAGAGCATCTCTGAAGAGAGAGACCTGGGAGTCCTGATTGATAATAAACTAACCATGAGCCAGCAATGAGCCCTCATGGCCAAGAAGGTCAATGACATCCTGGGATGCATCAAGAAGAGTGTGGCCAGCAGGTCAAGGGAGGTTCTTCTCCCCCTCTCCTCTGCCCTGGTGAGGCCTCATCTGGAGTCCTGTGTCCAGTTCTGGGCTCCTCAGCTCAAGAGGGACAGGGAAGTGCTGGAGAGAGTCCAGTACAGGGCCACCAAGATGATCAGGGGACTGAAACATCTTTTATACGAGGAAAGACTGTGGGAACTGGGGTTGTTTAGTCTAGAAAAGAGGAGACTGAGGGGGGGATCTTATTAATATTTACAAATATCTAAATGGTGGGTGTCAGGAGGTTGAGACATCCCTATTTACTATGGTATCTAGTAACAGGACAAGGGGTAATGGAACGAAGCTGGAACACAAAAAGTTCCATTTTAACATAAGAAACTATTTCACTGTGAGGATGACAGATCAGTGGCACCGGCTGCCCAGAGGGGTTGTGGAGTCTCCTTCCTTGGAGGTCTTCAAGACCCGCCTGGACGCTTTCCTATGTTACCTGATCTAGGTGAATCTGCTTCTGTAGGGGGGTTGGACTAGATGATCTGTAAAGGTCCCTTCCAACCCCTACCATTCCGTGATTCTTTGATTCTGTAAAGTATTAAATGTTTTTTGTAATCTGACCTGAATTTATAAACAAACTCCAGCTCAAATTTCAGAAATTAAAAAAGTTCAAGTCACCTAAATTATATATATATTTTTTAATTTTTTAAAAAGGTTAAACATCTTTTCCTTAATCAGTGATTTCTTTAATCTTAATGCATTCCTGAGAAATGGCATGGTCTATGTGAACTGAGAACACTTGCTTTTAGTGCATGTTTCAGGGCTGGCAATAAATAAATAAATAGAAACATTTTAGAACAATTAAAAAGTGATGCTCTAGCAAGACTAATTTTAATACTTAGTATTACACAATTAGGGAATGAGCAAAAAATGGAATGGTAAGAAAACAAGAAAAGCAAATATATATAAGCTGATGAACAGAATCTAGAAATCAAATGTAGTGGGAAAGATTATCTCTAGTAAATCTGAAACATCAAATCATCTCTGTGAAGCATGACACATTTCTAATATTCAGCCGAAAAACTACATTCCTAAACATATACATTACCATTCACTATATATGGTTTCAAGTTTGTTCTCCTCATTTGTGTCACAAACCAATATATTTTTGTTGAAAAATTATAAGTGCATAACAAAGCTTGCATTATTCTGGCTGATACACAGTCAATCTTTAAACTTCAACTAAAATGGTTAAAACAACTAGTGCATCAAGAAGAAAAACAATTTTAGCTTACAACATTATATTCCTACTTACAAGTATGTAAGCATTCTGTTACAGTGGTGGCATCAATCAGGTATCCATTGCATAAATGACAGGTTATATGGACATTAATGTCCCAAAGCTTAATCTTTCTAGTCATCATCTTTGGTATCTGTTAAAAAAAAAAAAAAAATCACCCACATATTACATGGCAACTCAGATGAGGTAAAGTAGTTTTGGAATAAATTAGTAACTATAATTCACCTTAAAGATGCTTGTGGAGATACCTTCAGGCTCTTGTATACTTTGCAATGTATTTTGAGTATTAAACTTTTAAAAGATTATAAAAATAAATGGTGAGGAAATTGAAATCTACATTATTTTACATGTCAAGGTTTCAGAGTGGAAGAGTCCTAGTACATTAACAATAACCAAGTATGGTGGGTTAGCCTTGACCAACCGCCAAACTGCCACCCAGCTGCTTGCTCACTCTCCACCCTCAGCAGAATAGGGAGACAAAGTAGGAAGAACGGGAAAGAGGCAGCTTGTGTCTTGAGATAAAAACAGGGAGATTGCTTAAAAATTACAGTCACAGGCAAAACAGACTCAACTTGGGGAACATTTATTGCCAACTAAAATAAAATGCAATTACTAAGTAATATATAGTGGCATTACAGATACACAATTATTTTAGTTAGCAACTTAACATCACAATAACTAGTTAAGCACTTGGTAAGCACTTGATAATAGTTTAATCAATTAGCTTGCAAATAGCTCAATCACCTAATGATTAAGTAAGTATTCGATTGAATCACATAAGAATCAAACTGCAAGTGTTACATACCACACCTGATAAGGACCTGTTAAGACAAGACCCTGGGACCTGTTCAGACAAGACCCTGGTATATGTATTTGTTAGATTACCTTAGCTGTTACTAAAGCAAAGAGACTGATATCTTTTTTTTAACTAATCACTATGATATTGGAAATTTTATAATAGTGAGGAACCAATCAAGGTAAAGGACAAATTAAGAGATGCACATTTTATGCATGCTTTTGTTGGCAAATATAGTTCTTTGTTCGAAGTGTATAAAAACCTTGAAAATGGTAGCTAACAACGAAGCTATCCCTTGTGTTTCCCAGAACTGCATAAGAAAGTGCCTGCTTATCTGCATTCCTGTGTAGATAAGTTTTTCAGCAGTTGTGATCAGTGGGAAACAAAAAAAAAGAAACATTAAAAAAAATGCCTTTCCTCCTTTCCTCCCCCTGCCACCATGCCCAAACTTCACTTCTTCACTCCAGACTCCTCTACCCTCACCCTGAGCTGCAGAGGGGGAATGGGGGTGGTGGGCTACAGTCAGTACATAGTGATTTCTCTCTGCTCCGTGTTCCTTCTCGCACTTTTCTTCCTCTGCTCTGTTGAGGATTCTCCACTGGCAGCAGTTTCTTTATGAATATCTATCCACTCTGGAATGGATCCTCCACAAATTGCAGATAATATCTGTTCCAGCACCATGGAGCACCTCTTTCTCCTTTGTCTGACCTTGCTGTTGCCTCTGTTGTTTCTCACTCTTTTCATTCTCTCCTCTCTCTGTCCAGTGTTTTCTGCCCTTTCTTAAATATGTTTTTAAAGAGGTGCCACAAACTTTGCTGATGGGTTCAGCTTTGGCCTGTGGTGGGTCCATTGCCAAGAGTGTTATGTTCAGTGCAGGGCAATCCCTAACCTCTTCCCACCTTGCCACTTACATCCAATACACCAAGGGATGCAGTTTTAAGACCAACATTTATTTTACTCATCTATGTAAGTTCAGTCAAACTAGTAATTAAGACATCTGAAAGTGAATAGAGATGATCCTACTGGCAAAGTGCAAAATCAAAAGGAATAGGTGTGATTTGATAAATTTGTGTTAACCACATTGTCAGCCTCACATCTCCTTACGGTTAGAGCATAATTTTGAATCCGTATCTGAAAAAGGGAGATGAAAAGTAAAAGTAACCAAGTTTCTTAAACATTAAAAATCAAATTAAATAAAGAAAACATGACAAACTAAACTTCTTGTTCCATCAGTAGAGCTATACTCTGTTGTAATCAAAAATGTTAAATGTAGAGCCTTCCCCTCCCTTCAAGGGGAGGGATGTGCTGCTGGACCTGGTACTGATGAATAAGGAGGGTCTGGTTGGGGATGTGAAGGTTGGAGGCAACCTCGGCTGCAGTGACCATGAGATGGTACAGTTCAAGATCCTGTGTGGAAGAGGCAGAACACAAAGCAGGACTGTGACCCTGGATTTCAGGCAAGCCGACTTTGACCTCTCAAAAATCTACTTGGATGGATCTCATGGGATATGATTCTAGAAGACAGAAGTGCCAATGTGAGCTGGTCAATCTTCAAGCACCACTTCCTCCAAGCCCAGGATCAGTATGTCCCAATGCGCAGGAAAGGAGGAAAAGGAGGTAGGAGGCCTCCATGGATGAGCAAGGATCTGCTGGGACAACTCAGGCAGAAAGCAGCCATCTATGAGAGGTGGAAACAGGGGCTGGCTTCTTGGGAAAGGTATAGGAACATTGCCAGGGCATGCAGGGGTGCAACTAGGAAGGCTAGAGACCATCTAGAATTGAGCCAGGGATGTTAAGGACGGCAAAAAGGCATTTTTCAAGTACATCAGCAGCAGAAGGATGGCGAGGGGGAATGTGGGCACGTTGCTAAACGCTGAGGGTGCCCTGGTGTCTGAGGATGCAGAGAAGGCTGAAGTACTAAATGCCTTCTTTGCTTCAGTCCTTACGGCAAAGGCTGATGCTTGGGAAGCCCAGTCCGGCAAGGATAACAGGATGGCCAGGACAGCAGAGGACTTGCCCTGGGTGGAAGAGGAAAATGTTAAAGACTTCTTGGCCAAGCTTAAGGCTTATAAGTCAATGGGTCCTGATGGGATGCATCCTAGAGTGTTGAGGGAGCTGGCTGATGTGATTGCTAAGCCTCTCTCCATCATTTATGAACATTCATGGTTGACAGACGAGTTGCTTGAAGACTGGAGACAGGCCAATGTCACTCCAGTCTTCAAAAAGGGCGAGAAGGATGACCCAGAAAACTACAGGCCGGTCAGTCTCACCTCCATCCTTGGAAAAGTGATGGAACAACTCATCCTGAATGTTAACACTGAACATATGAAGGAAAAGGTGGTTATCAGGGGGAGTCAACATGGATTCACCAAAGGGAAATCCTGTTTGACTAACCTGATAGCCTTCTATGAGTGCATAACCAGCTGGCTAGATGAGGGGAGAGCAGCGGATGCCATCTACCTTGACTTCAGCAAGGCTTTTGACACTGTCTTCCATAACATCCTCAACTGAAAGCTCAGGCAGTGTGGCTTGGATGAGTGGACAGTGAGGTGGATTGAGAGCTGGCTGAATGACAGAGCCCAGAGGGTGGTGATCAATGGCACAGAATTGGAGACCTGTGGTTTGTGGAGTTCCACAGGGATCGGTTCTGGGGCCAGTCTTGTTCAACATCTTCATCAATGACCTGGATGAGGGGACAGGGTGTACCCTCAGCAAGTTCGCTGATGACACCAAACTGGGAGGACTGGCTGATTCCCCAGAAGGCTGTGCTGCCATTCAGCGGGATCTCGACCGACTTGAGAGTTGGGCAGAGAGGAACCTCATGAGGTTCAACAAGGACAAGTGCAGAGTCCTGCATCTGGGAAGGAACAACCCCATGCACCAGTACAGGCTGGGGGTGGAACTGCTGAAGAGCAGCTCTGCAGAGAGAGACCTGGGAGTCCTGATTGATAATAAACTAACCATGAGCCAGCAATGAGTCCTCATGGCCAAGAAGGTCAATGGCATCCTGGGATGCATCAAGAAGATTGTGGCCAGCAGGTCAAAGGAGGTTCTTTTCCCCCTCTACTCTGCCCTGGTGAGGCCTCATCTGGAGTCCTGTGTCCAGTTCTGGGCTCCTCAGCTCAAGAGGGACAGGGAAGTGCTGGAGAGATTCCAGCGCAGAGCCACCAAGATGATCAGGGGAATAGAACATCTTTCATACGAGGAAAGACTGTGGGAACTGGGGCTGTTTAGTCTGGAGAAGAGGAGATTGAGGGGAGCTCTTATTAACATTTATAAATATCTAAAGGGTGGGTGTCAGGAGGTTGGGACATCCCTCTTTTCTGTAGTAGATAGTAACTTAAACATAAGAAAAAACTATTTCACTGTGAGAGTGACGGAGCAGTGGAACAGGCTGCCCAGGGAGGTTGTGGAGTCTCCTTCCTTGGAGGTCTTCAAGACCCACCTGGACATGTTCCTATGCGACCTGATCTAGGTGAACTTGCTTCTGCAGGGGGGTTGGACTAGGTGATTACTAAAGGTCCCCTCCAAACCCTACCATTCTATGATCTTTCTGCCTATGGAATCTCAAAACGAAAAGTAGTCTTAGATCTAAAATTCTTCTTAGACCTACTACTTAAATGCATTTTCTCTCAGACACTGTAAAATCTGCAGTGTGATATATAAGAGTAAATGAAAACTCCTAGGTCTAAGTAGTAGGTCTAAGAAGAGTTTTAGGTCTAAGACTTCTAGACTACGTAGTAAAAGACACAGAATACAAATTTGGTTTATGGTGTTTGAGATTTCATTAACCTAGTAACTAGCAGTCAAAGTAGTTTGCAGACTATATCAGATAGATCAAAATCTATACCAGGGAACTTGATTACTTCTTTTCTCAACCTTTTTTTATAGCCAGGTTTCCATGCAACTGAAGAGTAGTCATATATTTAGCAGTTTCAATACAGCAAATGAGATCTCCAATTTAAAAAACTGTATGAACTACACTAATTTTATAGCACAGGAGAACAGCTTTTTATAGTAATTCTCCAGAAATATTTAGGAGATGACTTAAAACTGAACCACTGGACAAATAGGAAGTGAACCCTTCTGAAGGCAATGGAAAGCATAATTTTTAATAGGTAAAAATATTTTTTAATAGGTAAAAATAATTAAAGAGGATAATGGTATACCTCAAAGAGCAAACACTCAGGCATAAAAATTAAATATAATCATAGTTATTTGACTAGGCAGGAAATCAGCCAAAACTATGGATGTGCATGGATTACCAAAGAGTGAATCCAAGCATTAACCAGAATGAAAAGCTAAAGGCATTATGCTAAAAACCAAAAAAAAAAAAAAAATTATCCTCTGGAAAACATTAGATGTTTTCCCCCACTATAATGCAGTCAAGCAATGTCAAAAACTGCATCAATCAGTAAAAGCTCAAGTAAGACAAAATATAATAACACATGAAATAAGTATAGAATAAAAAAAAAAGCTACAAAATGGTAGACTAATTAAAGCCATTTTTGTCAGAGAAATAGAGAATAGCAAAGTGTCATAGTTTGACATGACAGCCATTTCTGGTAAGTGGGAAGGGGCTGTAAAGATGGCTTCTGTAAAAAGTTGTTCGAAACTCTTCCCAGGTCTGAGCCAGACTCACTTCCGGGGCTGAGCCAATTAGACGCCTCCACAATCACTTTTTAAGAAAAAAACAGAAGAGGAGGCTTCTTCCTGTTTTTTTCCTTCTTCTAGCCCTTCTTCTTTTCCGACTGGTGGTGATGCAAGGAGTGGGAAGAGAGAGAGAAGCAATCATGCGGACCCCAAGGTCAGTGAGGAAAGAGAGGAGGAGATGTGTTGGAGCAGAGACTCCCCTGCATTCTACAGAAAGGACTGGTGAAGCAGTGATTTGTTTGCATTTCGTT
Source organism: Colius striatus (assembly GCF_028858725.1). Lineage (NCBI taxonomy): Eukaryota > Metazoa > Chordata > Aves > Coliiformes > Coliidae > Colius > Colius striatus. The sequence goes on from NC_084789.1 coordinate 7,343,339, forward strand.
AAAGACCCTGCATCAGGGGCAGAGACTCATTTTGCCAATGACCCCGCACCAGGGGCAGTGATTCTCTTCATTAAAGGCCCCATGACAGGGACAGTGACTATGGCCGGAGGAGACTGTGTCCCGTGGGAGGGACACAATATTCACAGAAGTTGTAACTGTGGGGAAGAATCCACACCAAAGAAGCTCATTAAAATTATGCCCAGAAGAGGCCATGTCCCAAGGGAGGGACCCTGTATCTGCAGAAGCTGCAATTATGGGGAAGGACCCACACCAGAGATATTCATTAAGGACTGCATCCCATCTGAGGGACCCTGTATCAGCAGAAGCCCTAGCTGCTGGGAAGAACCCACAGCAGAGAAGTTTGTTAAGGACTATGTCCCATGGGAGGGACCTTATATCAGAGCAGAGGAAGAATGCCAGGAGTCATCCTTATCTGAGAAGAGAGAAGTGGCAGAGCCCATCTGTGAGAGACTGACCACATCCCCCATTCCCTGCCCCCCTGAGATGTTGAGGGGAGAGGAGGGAGAGATATCGGGAGCAGTGAGCTGGGCCCAGGAAGAAAGGAGGGATGGGAGAGGTAGATCTTAAAGTGCTGGTTGTAATTTTCTCATCATCCTACTCCCCTTTTGCTTTTGTTCTGTTCTGTTTCTTTTAGGTAGTGGAATAAACATTCCTACTTTCCTCTCTAAGTCAAGTAGTGGAGTCTGTTTTGCCCAGAACCGTAACTGGTAGCAAGCCCTCCCTGCTCTTGTCTCAATCCACAACAATCTTAGTTATTTTTTTCCTCCCATTTCGCTGGTGCTTCTGCCATGCTAATGAGAGTGGGGGTGAATGGGGAGGCACTGAGTGAGAGACTGTCGTGGTGGTTTTTTGCTAGCTGGGCCAAATCACGACACAAATATAATACACACACCTATACAAATATCCATTTATTGAATGGGAAATAAAAACCAGATATTTTTTGTAAAGGAAGAATATTCATTTAGTAGAATTCTCTGATTATACCTAAGCAGCAAATAAATCTCGTGAGTTTTATAGAACTTGCAATATGCACACCAGAAATCTCAGTAGCTGTTTAAAGAACACACTGGAATCTATTAGCAGGAAGTAGATGTAGAGAGGCAACTTTCTCCGGGGCATTAGTCACTTCAAAATAAGATGCAAGACACAATAAGAGGTTTCTCCAGAAGTCCTGAACCATAGTGCTAGTCTCCCACAGCATCCTCACAGCAAAACTAAGAAAGTGTGGGATGGATGATCAGGTAGTGAGTTGTGATCAATGAGGCAGGGTCTAGTTGGAGGCCTGTATCTAGTGGATTCCCTCAGGGGGTGGTGCTGGGACTGGTACTGTTCAATATCTTCATTAATGACCTTGATGAGGGAACAGAGGGCACTGTCAGGAAGTTTGCTGATGATACTAAACTGGCGGGAGTGGCTGACACACCAGAAGGCTATACTGCTATTCAGCGAGACTTGGACAGGCTGGAGAATTGGGAGGGGAAAAATCTAATGAAATTCAACAAGGGCAAGTGTAGAGTCTTGCATCTGGGAAAAAATAACCCCATGTACCAGAACACGTTGGGTAATGAACTCTTAGTAGTGTAGGGGAAAGGGACCTAGGGAGCTTGGTGGACAGCAGGATGACCATGAGCCAGCAATGTGCCCTTGTGGCCAAGAAGGCCAATGGCATCCTGGGGTATATTAGAAGGGGTATGGTTAGTAGGTCAAGAGAGATTCTCCTCCCCCTCTGCTCTGCCCCCATGAGACTGCATCTGGAATATTGTGTCCAATTCTGGGCCACTTAGTTCAAGAAGGACAGGGAGCTGCTGGAGAGAGTTCAGCGCAGGGCCACAAAGATGATTTAGGGAGTGGAACATCTCCCTTATGATGAAAGTCTGAGGGAACTGGAGCTCGTTAGCTTGGAGGAGACTGAGGGGTGATCTCATTAATGTTTACAAATATGTAAAGGGCAGGTGTCAGGAGGATGGAGCCAGGCTGTTCTCAGTGATGTCCAATGATAGGACAAGGAACAAGGGGTACAAGCTAGAATATAAGAGAAACATAAGGAAAAACGTCTTCACTGTGAGGGTGACAGAGCACTGGAATGTGCTGCCCAGATGGGTTGTGGAGTCTCCTTCTCTGGAGACATTCAAAACCCACCTGGACGAGTTCCTGTGTGACCTACTGTAAGTGGTCCTGCTCTGACAGGGGGGTTGGACTAGATGATCTTTTGAGGTCCCTTCCAGCCCTTGAGATTCTGAGATTCTGTGAAAACAAGAGAACAGATTCACTACACATGCAGAGGCACTGACATACAAGTTCCAGCACAAAATGAATCTGACAGGCAATGAAATAAAGATTCATAAGTTGTCAGCATCAGATTTCAATTTAGCCATACACAACTCAAGCTATACGTTGTTTGTTGCTCACAGAAGGGTCAAATAATTGGGATACATTAGCATTTTTAATGACAGCTGAGCCATAACAATGAAATGCCTTAAAATGCTATATTAGAAGCAATGCCAGATATACTTGTAACTATTTAGAAAGACAAGGAGCAGCTAGTAGCAAAATGGTACATTATGAAGATGTCAGTTTGATTAGACTAGAGATACTGACTGATCTAGACCTTGGAGACAAACTGATACATTTCCCAACATGTTTTCACCAAAGTGAACATTGATATAACATTCAAAATACTCTTAAGTTATCATTATCCTTTCTCTTTAATGTAACATGTAAAATAGGAAGTTCTGAGACAACCATGAGATAATTCCCATTTGAGTTGAGATGTTTTGTTTAGAGAGGAAAAGAGAAAACAGTTATTAAAGAAAACCCACAAACTACTGTGATTGGTTGATTTTGACTGCCTGACAGGTGCCCACAAAGTTGCTCTCTCACTCCCTCTCCTCAACAGGACAGGAGTAGAAAATACAATGAAAAAGCTTGCGGATCAAGATAGAGCAATTATCGTCATGGGCAAAATAGACTCAACTTGGTGAAATTAATTTAATTTCTTGTCAATCACTAACAGTAGGATAATGAGAAATAAAAATAGGTCTAAAACCACCTTTCTCCCATCTCCCCTTTTTCCTAAGTCTACCTTCTCCCCTCTGTCCTGAGCAGCGGAGAGGGATGGAGAAAAGGGGGTTGTGATCAGTTCATAACACTTCATCTCTTCTGCTCCTTCCTACTCACACTCTTCTTCTGCTCCAGTATGGGTCCCCCACTGGCCACAGTTCCTGCCAGGGGCCTGCTCCAGCATGGGGTCCTCAACAAGCTGTAGGGTAGATATCTGCTTCAACATGGTCCTCTGTAATGGGCTTGCATAGCCAAATTTTGGTAGCAGGAGGGTAAAGGGGTGGCTTCTGTAAAAAAACTGCTAAAAGCTCCCCATGTAGCTGATAGAACCAATGTCAGACATCTTTAACTCACTGCTAGCCAAGGTCGAGCCAATTAGCAATGATGGTAAAGTCACTGTGATTAACATATGTGAGAAGGGGAAGAAGTTGTTGTGCAGAAGCTAAACTGCAGCAACAGAAGGGATTGAAAGTGTGAGAACAATATCTTCACAGACATCAAAGTCAGAGAAGAAGGTGGGGGGAGATGCTTCAGGCACTGGAAGAGATTCCCCTGTGACTTGTGGTGAGGACCGTGGTGAGGCAGGCTGTCCCCCTGCAGTCATGGAGGACCCCGCGCCAGAGCGGGTGGATGCCCAAAGGAGGCTGTGACTCCATGGGAAGCCCACACTGGAGCAAGTTCTTGGCAGGACCTGTGGACAGAAAGGAGTCTACACCAAACCAGGTTTACTGGTAGAACTTTGTGACCCCCGTGGATAAGACCCATGCTGGAGCAGCTCATGAAAAACTGCATCCCATGGGAAGGACTGATGTTGAAGTTTGGGAAGGACTCTCTTGTGGGAGGGACCCCACACTGTACCAGGGAAGTATGAGGAGGCCTCCTCCTGACAGGAAGCAGCAGCAGAGACCATCTGTAATGAACTGACTGTAAACCCTTTGATGGGTTTGTGGGGAAATGCTTTTTGCTTGGTAACAAGAGGAGGGGGCTGCAGTGCTGGTCCCCATAAGAAGTTCTTGAAACTTTCCCTGACTCTGAGTTGGACCCACCTCCAGTCCAGTCAGGCCAATCTGGCATCTTTGCAATCACTATTTAAGAAGGAAAATCTGCAGCAGAAGAGAGGGTAGAAGGGTGGTACAAGATGGAGGCAATCATGCAGACCCCACAGTCAGAGAAGGAGGAAGGAAGGAGGAGCACCGGACTGGAGACCCCCCTGCAGCCCACAGCAAGAACGCAGGCTGTGCCCCTGCAATCCCCAGAGGGCAATGTCAGGAATGATAATTGCCAGAAGCTCTGGGAGGACCTTGTGCCAGAGAGGGTGATTGCCCCCAAATGGGCAGGACACAGTGTCTGCAGGCTGCAGAGACCCACACAGGAGGCAGAGAAGAGCTGCAGCCCTTGGGATGAATGAATGTCATCGCGGCCCTTGCAGGGCTGCCTGGCCTGTGAGGGACCCCATACTGGAGCAGGGAGGGCCTACAAGGAGTCCTCCTGCCCTGAGGTGAGAAAAGCGGCAGGAGCTATCAGAAATGGATTGACTGGACCTCCCATTCCCTGTCTCCCTGTACCACTCAGGGGAAGATGATAAAGATATCAGGATCAGATCCCTGACCCCAGGAAGAGGGGAGGGGTGGGAGGAAGGTGGTCTTAAAGGGCCAGTCGTATCCTTCATCATTGTGCCACTCTGTGTTGTTTTCTGTTTGCTATGTTTTTAGTTGATGGTGGACTAAATTAAGTTTAATTTTCTTCCCCAAGTTGAGTAGTCTTATGTTTTGCTCGGGACCAAACGTGGCAGGTGAGCCCTCCCTGTCCTTAGAGATTTTCCAAAGGCCCTCAATTATTTTTCTCTTCCAGTCCAGTCGGGGGGGGAGGGGAGGAAGAAGTGAGCAAGTGGCTGCTTGGTTCTTTGTTCCTGGCTAGGCCTAAACCACCACAACCCCATTCCCTGTCCCCCTGCACTGCTGGGGGGAGGAGGTAGAAACTCGGGGAAAAGGGATAAGTGAAGGGAGATGTTTTAAGATTCAGTTTTTATTTTTCATTTCCCTACTCAGTTTTTATTTTTTGTTAATAAATCAAACCATTTCTCCACAAGTTGAGTCTGTTTTTCCCGTGACAGTAATTGCTGTGATCTTCCTGTCCTTATCTCTAGTCATGAACATTTTGTTATATTTTCTCTCCCCTGTCCTGTTGAAGAGGGGGGAGTGATAGAATAGCTTTGGTGGCCACCTGGAACATAGCCAGGGTTAAACCACCACATCCTCCATGGGCTGCAAATGGACAATGTTCTTCACCATGGTCTTCTCCATGGGATACACAGGAATTTCTGCTCATGAATCTGGAGCACCACTTCCCCTCCTTCTCCAAGATAAATAGGCCCAGTTCCCTCAACCTCTTCTTACTGGGTCTGTGTTCAAGCACCCTGACCATCTTGGTGATCCTCCATTGAGCTTCCTCAAGTTTATTAACATTTTTCTTGTATTGGAGGGGCCAAAACTGGATGCAGCATTCCAGCTGTTGTCTAATGAGTGCTGAGCAAAGGGGAATAATCACTTAGAATCATAAAATGATAGGTTGGAGGGGACCTTCAAATATCATCTATTCCAATCCCTTTGCCACAAGCAGGGACATCTCTCTTTAGATCAAGCTGTTTAAAGCCCACTCCAACCTGATCTTGGAGATTTCCAGGGATAGGGCATTCATAACCTCTCTGGGCAACCTGTTCCAGTGTCTCACTGCCCTCATCATAAAGAATTTATTCCTTATATCCAGTGTAAATCTACCCTCTTTCAGTGTAAAAGATGATCTCTAGAGGTCACTTCCAACCCCTACTATTTTGTGGTTCTGTGATTCTGTTTGTGAGATGCACCTGATACATCCTGTCTTGGTTTAAGCACAGCTTGCAACAAAGCAACACAGAGCCACTTACTCATCCTCATTACACTCCCTCACTTCCCGTAAGATTTTGGAGTGTTGTGGTTTGGCCCAGATAGCACAGAAGAATCATGACAGTCTCTCACTCGGTGCCCCCATTCACCCCCACCCTTGTTAGGGTGGCAGAGGCCCCAGTGAAATGGAAGGGAAAAGATAAGCAAGGTTTTTGTGGATTAAGACAAGGGAGTGAGGGCTTGCTACCAGTTACGGTTCTGGGCAAAACAGACTCCACTACTTGACTTAGAGAGGAAAGTAGGAATGTTTATTCTACAAGAAACAGAATGGAATAAAAGCAAAAAGGGAGTAGGATGATGAGAAAATTACAACTAGCACTTTAAGATCTCCCTCTCCCATCCCTCCTTTCTTCCTGGGCCCAGCTCAGGGCTCCCGATATGTCTACCTCCACCTCCCTCAACGGCTCAGGGGGGCAGGGAATGGGGGATGTGGTCAGTCTCTCACAGATGGGCTCTGCTGCTTAGAATAGAATAGAATAGAATAGAATAGAATAGAATAGAATAGAATAGAATAGAATAGAATGGTAGAGGTTGGAAGGGACCTTTAGAGATCATCTAGTCCAACCCCCTTGCAGAAGCAGGTTCACCTAGATCAGGTCACATGTCCCATGAACTTCTGAAGACAGTCCAGAGCAGGGCCACCAAGATGATCAGGGGACTGGAACATCTTCCTTATGAGGAAAGGCTGCAGGAACTGGGGCTGTTTAGTCTGGAGGAAAGGAGATTGAGGGTGGATCTCATTAATATTTATAAATTTATAAATGGTGGAAGTCAGGAGGTTAGGGCATCGCTTTATTCTATTGTAGCTAGCAACAGGACAAGGGGTAATGAAATGAAGCTGGAACACAAAAAGTTCCACTTAAACATAAGAAGACACTATTTCACTGTTGAGGTGAAGGAGCACTGGAACAGGCTGCCCAGAGAGGGTGTGAAGTCTCCTTCCTTGGAGGTCTTTAAAACCTGCCTGGACACGTTCCTGTGTGACCTGATCTAGGTGAGCAGGGGGGTTGGACTAGATGATCTCTAAAGGCCCCTTTCAACCTCTACCATTCTATGATTCTGTGATCCTGTGACTCCCTCCTTAAGCGAATAGAGGACCTGATATGTCGTTCGGACCCACTTCATAGAGAAGTCTACAATCTCCCTGGAGCACGGGTTAAAGATGTGATACGCAAACTTTCCACCCTGGTGAAGCCTTTGGATTACTATCTGCTTTTGGTATTTCAGGTGAGTAGTGATGAAGTGGCTACTAGAAGCCCAAAATCAATTAAGAGGGATTTTAGGACCTTGGGGCAGCTGCTTAAGGGATAAGGAGCACAAGTTGTGTTCTCCTTTATCCCTCCACTGGCAGGGATGAATGAGGGAAATAACAGAAAGTACTATCGGATGAATTCATGGCTCTGGAACTGGTGTTATTGGCAGGGCTTTGGGTTTTTTGATCATGGGTGGATATACAAGACACCTGACTTGCTGACAGCAAATGGCATGCACCTATCTCAGTGGGGAGAAATTATTCTGGGGCAGGAGTTAGCAGAGCTCATTGACAGAGCTTTAAACTAGTTTTGAAGGGGATATAACTGGGCTTGCTATGAATAAGCCCAAGGGAAGCATGCCAGGGCTCCTAAGACTTTGTGCTAGTGAAGACTCTGCCTTCTAAGTGGATCCAAGGGATAGACGTATAATGAGAAATGAAGAGACAAGGGCTGTTGTTTATGATTTAGAAGTCACAGAAACACCTGAGAAGCATCTGGTAGGAAACAGTCCCCACACTGTTGGGATCAGTAGCTCATCTGAAGTGCATTTATACCAATGCACAGAGTATGAGCAAAAAACAGGGAGAGCTTGAAGCCATGATGCAACAGGAAAACTATGATAGTTGCTATCACAGAAACGTGGTGGGATGCCTCACATGGGACGAAGGGGTTGAGAGTGTTTGGATTAGGTTAAAGGGCAAGGTCAATAAAGCTGATATTGTTGTAGGAGTCTGCTATAGACCTCCCAATCAGAGTACTTAAGTAGATGAAACATTCTATAAGCACTTGGAAGAAATCTCGCAGTCATTTGACATTGTTCTTGTTGGGGACTTCAGCTTCCCAGGTATCTGCTGGAAATACAACACAGCAGAGAGGGAACAAACCAGGAGGTTCCTGGAATGTGTGGAGGATAACTTCCTCACACAACTAGTAAGTGAACCGACCAGGGAGGGTGCTCTGCTGGACTTCTTGTTTGTGAACAGAGAAGGTCTTGTGGAGGATGTGGCAGTTGAAGGCCGTCTAGGGAAGAGCAATCATGGAATTATTAAGTTCTTGTAGTGGGTCTGGGACGGTAGTGATTTTCCACAGCAGGTCCTGCAGTGCTGTGCTTACTGTTGATATCAATATTATGACTACCGCTTGCACAACATCGGGGCTGTCCCTCCAGCATTCCTTCCCCCACCTTCACCAATAGCTGTGAGTGGGCATGATCTTGGGAGGGACTATGGCCAGGACAGCTGACCCAGGCTGACCAAGGAGATATTCCATACCATATGACGTCAGCTCAGTAATATAAACTGGGGGAAAGGAGCAGGAAGGAGGAGGCGAGATTCATTTCTGGCCTTCCCAAAGCAACCGCTACGCGTACTGAAGCCCTGCTTCTCGGGAGGTGGCCGGACATCGCTGCTGATGGGAAGTAGAGAGTAACAGCTTATCTGCTTCTGCTTTGCTTCCCGCACGCGCGGCTTTGCTGCTTATTTATTAAACTGCTTTTATCTCAACCCACGAGATTCCCATCTTATTTTCTCCCCTTCCCTGGCTTGCTTCTCGGGAGGTGGGGGGTAAAGCGGTGTGGTGGGCACCTGGCATCCAGCCAGGCTCAAACTACCACAGCCCTTTTGGCGCCCAACGTGGGGCGAGATAATAGCAGATTTACATTAACTGCATTGCAATTACAGTAAACCAATGAGAGCAAAGTTCCTGTGCTGGTCACGGAGCCTTGCTGCTATGCAGCTTATCTTACACTTTCTAATGTTTGGGAACACGATGCTCCTAACATTGACTCTCGGCTGTGCTTTAACCTTAATAGCTTTGCTAAGCTGGCTATATAATTTTGTGAAGAGGATGAAAGGGCCTGGGAACATGATGGCCCAAATAATAATAGCAAGTCTCATTCTGTTACTGATGAATTTAGTGTGCTGTGGGAGCTATCTTGTGGAGGCCATGGGGCAAAGCACCTCTTTCTCCTCAGCTCGGACTGATCTAGACAATTCTGTTACACAGACTTCCCAGGTCCTTAGTCACCCTTATACGAGAGTTTTAATATTACTAATTAACATGGTTGGTATATTATATATCTTGTGGAATCTGGAGTCATCTGGGTATCAGAGAGTACAAATTTGTGATGGAAACATGTTAAAATGCCCCCTGAAGCGGCCAGTCCCTGGGTGGCAGGGTATGTGGATGAATTTAGGCAAATTCCTAGGACGGTTATCACCTCCTGTAATCTGGGATTTTACATCTGAACAGATAAAAAACTCTGCTTTACTGACACGCTACCTGATAGAAGGGTGTCTTACCTACCCTAATGAGGCCCATCAGGTTCAGGCACTATACTGGGGCCTAGCCTCTGCCTACCGAGCTGCATTCCAGTCCTCTCAGAGAACTGTGATTGAAATGGAAACTCAAACGGTACCTGAGACCAACATAGTTGAGTCAGTCGCAGTCCAGCCCTCTCAGAGAACTATGATTGAAATGGAAACTCAAACGGTACCTGAGACCAACATAGTTGAGTCAGTCGCAGTCCAGCCCTCTCAGAGAACTATGGCCGAGGTGGAAATTCAAACTATACCTGAGACTACCATGGTTGAGTCAGGGAACCAAACAACAACCACAGTGGTTGCCCCAGTAGTGAAAAAGAAGCAGTGGATAAGGAGGTCAAGTCCATATCATCGATTAGTAAGGGCAGACGAGGAGGAAGAGGAAAGGCTAGAAGAAGAAACTGGTCCTTCGGTAAGGAGATCAGGAGAAGTGAAAGAAATCGAAAAGGAAATGGAAACTACTCGGTCCCTCACCTCAACAGAACTTAGAGATATGCGAAAAGATTACAGTCGCCAGCCAGGTGAGCGGATTGGTGCCTGGCTGCTCCGATGCTGGAGGGACAGCCCCGAACTACCACAGTTCTCTATTCATAGAGATGTTAGGAGGCGGGGCAGCAAAACTGACTCTTTGGACTTTCAAAGGGCAGACTTTGACTTGTTTAGGAAGTTACTTGATAGAAACCCTTGGGAGTCAGTTTTGAAGGGTATAGGAATTCAAGAAGGCTGGACACTTTTTAAGAAGGAAATCTTAAAGGCCCAGGAACAAGTCATCCCCACATACCGTAAGACAAGCTGGAGGCAAAGAAGACCAGCCTGGCTGAATAGGGAGATTTGGCTTAAAATCAGGGAAAAAAGGAAGTTTATGGCCTCTGGAAGAAGGGGCAAACTACTGACAATGCGTACAGGAACGTTGTTAGGTTATGTAGGGAGTTAATTAGAAGGTAAAAAGCCCAGCTTTTACCCAGGTAAACCCAGGTAAAGGGTAATAAGAAAAGTTTCTATAAATACATTAACAATAGAAGAAAGACCAGGGAGAGCCTCCATCCCCTATTAGATCCAGAAGGAAATTTGGTATTAAAAGATGAGGGTAAGACTGAGGTGCTTAATGCCTTCTTTGCTTCAGTCTTTACTAATAGCAGCATTTCATAGAATCATATAATGTTAGGGGTTGGAAGGGACCTTTAGAGATCATCTAGTCCAATACCCCTGCTAAAGCAGGGTCACCTAGATCAGGTCGCATAAGAACATGTCCAGGCGGGTCTTGAAGATCTCCAAGGAAGGAGTCTCCACAACCCCTCTGGGCAGCCTGTGCCACTGCTCCGTCACCCTCACAGTGAAATAGTTTTTTCTTATGTTTAAGTGGAACTTTTTGTGTTCCAGCTTCATCCCATTACCCCTTGTCCTGTTGCTAGCTACTATAGAAAAAAGGGATGTCCCAACCTCCTGACACCCACCTTTTAGATATTTATAAATGTTAATAAGATCTCCCCTCAATTTCCTCTTCTCCAGACTAAACAGCCCCAGTTCCCACAGCCTTTCCTTGTATGAAAGATGTTCTATTCCCCTGATCATCTTGGTGGCCCTGCTCTGGACTCTCTCCAGCACTTCCCTGTCCCTCTTGAGCTGAGGAGCCCAGAACTGGACACAGGACTCCAGATGAGGCCTCACCAGGGCAGAGTAGAGAGGGAGAAGAACCTCCCTTGACCTGCTGGCCACACTCTTCTTGATGTATCCCAGGATGTCATTGGCCTTCTTGGCCACGAGGGCACATTGCTGGCTCATGGTTAATTATCAGTCAGAACTCCCAGGTCTCTCTCTGCAGAGCTGCTCACCAGCTGTAGTTTCCTGGGTCGTCCTTCTTGCCCTTTTTTGAAGACTGGCATTACATTGGCCTTTCTCCAGTCCTCAGGCACTTCACCTGTCCTCCATGTGGCTGTGGATATTGTCTACCTTGACTTCAGTAAGGCATTTGACATTGTTTCTCACAGCGTTCTCTTAGGGAAATTGGGTTTTCTTGGCTTGGATGGGCATACACTTTCCTGGGTGAAAAACTGGTTAGATGGCTGAGTCCAACGAGTTAAATCCAGTTTGCAGGCGGTCACCAGTGGTGTCCCCCAGGTCTCAGTACTGGGGCCATTCCTGTTTAACATCTTTATTAATGATCTGGATGAGGGGACAAGGTGCACCCTTAGTAAGTTCGCAGATGACACCAAGCTGGGTGGAAATGTTGATCTGCCTGAGGGTAGGGAAGCTCTACAGAGAGATCTAGATAGGCTGGATGGCTGGGCCAAGGCCAATGCCATGAGTTTCAATAAGGTCAAGTGCCTGGTCCTGCACTTAGGCCACAACAACCCCCAGCAACGCTACAGGCTCAGAGAGGAGTGGCTGGAAAGCTGCCAGACAGAGAGGGACCTGGGAGTGTTGATTGACAGCTGGCTGAACATGAGACATCAGTGTGCCCAGGTGGCCAAGAAGGAAAATAGCATCCTGGCCTGTATGAGGAACAGTGTTGTCAGCAGGAGAAGAGAGGTGATCATTCCCCTGTACTCAGCTTCGGTGAGGCCACACCTCCAATACTGTGTCCAGTTTTGGGCCCCTCTCTACAAGGACATGGAGGTGCTGGAGAGGATACAGAGGCAGGCTACCAAGCTAGTAAAGGATTTGGAGCATGTCTTCTATGAAGAACAGCTGAGGGATCTGGGGCTGTTTAGCCTGGAGAAAAGAAGGCTCAGGGGAAACCTTATCCCTGTCTTACAACTACCTGAAAGGAAGTTGTAGCGAGGTGGGGGTTGGTCTGTTCTCCCTAGTGACAGCAATAGAACAAGAGGAAATAGTGTCAAATTGCGCCAGGCTGGATATTAGGAGGAATCTCTTTACTGAAAGAGTTGTCAAGCATTGGAACGGCCTGCCCAGGGAGGTGGTGGAGTCATCATCCCTAGAGGTGTTTAAGAGATGGGTGGATGTTGCACTTAGGTAAATGGTCTAGTGGTGATAGGGCTAGGACAAAGGCTGGACTCGTTCTTAAAGGTCTTTTCCAGCTGAAAGGGTTCTATGATTCTATGGCAGAGAAGCCTGCAAGAGAGTACTACAGCCTTGTTAACAAAGATAAAAGAAAGAGGGCTGGTTCAAGCTAGATGATATTTGTGAAACTGCAAAAAACAGCCTAAAGAACATGTGCCAAGAGGAAAGGTAAAATGTTCAGTATGAGAAAGACGTGGGGCCTTCATCTCTGAAGATCACCAAAAGACTCCTCCCCACATCATTTCGCATGCTCTGCCTGGGACGAGCTAATGTAAATGACTTACTAGAACTAATTTGTATAACCCTGCCTTTTCTAAGAAATGTAATGAATATGCATATCTAGTCTGTATAAATGTAGAAAGTTTTGCTTGAAATGGCACACACACTAGGCGGAGCAATCCCCTGTGTGCCCAGCACTACAATAAAGAATACCTGCTTAATAGTCATTGGCTATTGAGTTTTGAATTGCACTTTCATGGCATCAAGGGAAGAAAACACTGCCAACTAGAAACAGAATAGACGGAAAGCAAAAACAGAGCAGGATAATGAGAAAAATACAATCAGAATTTAAGATCTCCTTCCTTCACTCCTCCCTTCTTCCCCAGGCTCAGCTACCTGTTCCAAATCTCTACCTCCTCCATATTCAGCAGCACATGGAGGCAAGGAATGGGGGTTACAATCAGTCCTTCACAGATGGTCTCTGCTGCTCCTTCCTCATCAGAGGAGGAGGACTCCTCACATTCTTGCCCTGCTCCAACATGGAGTCTCTCTCATGAGATACAGTCCTTAACAAACCTCTCCGATGTGAATCCTTCCCAAGTGCTGCAGTTCCTCACAAACTCCTCCATTGTGGGTCTGCTCCATGGCCAACAGAACTCCAGGCATGTTCTGCTGCAATGCTGCCTTCCTACAGAGTCATGGCCTCCTTTGAGCACAGCCATCCCCTCTGATGTGGGGTCCTCCACAAGCTGCTGGCAGATTTCAGCTCCATGGGTTGCAGGGGAACAGCCTGCCATCTCATCAGAGGATGCAGGGAAGTCTCTGCTCCAGCACACCTCCTCTTTTCCCTCACTGACCTTGAGGTCCACAGGGTTGCTTCTCTTTTATCCAGCTCCTTCCACCACCTACAACCTCTCCTCTTCTGGCTTCTTCTTAAAAAGCAATCACAGAGATGCTCAATTGGCTAAGTCAGACCCAGAGGTGGGTCTGACTTAGAGCCGGGGAAAGTTTTGAGCAACTACTTACAGGGGCCACCATTGCAATCCCTCCCCCATTATGAGAAACACAACAAACAGCACCATAATTATTTGTATACAGCAAAAAGACTTGGCAGGACAACTGCAGTGGGATGGTACATCACTTTAGCTGCTCACGGGGTAAGAGAAAATCTTGCCCCTGCCACTACTGCTATCCAAGAGGCAATAGGTGGGAAGCTACATAGCAACACCAAATACTGATTTTGTATTGACAACACCAGTCGTGGACCTGCAATGGAATACAACTTTATGGCAATCATAAGTGCCACTATCAGCAGCCCTCCATTGCTGCAGTTGTGTTGTTCATGAAATATCTTGGGCAGCTGGTCAACATTTATTAACCATTTCTGCTTTGTTACCCCAAACAGGTTGAGTTATCCTTACTGAACCACAATCTGCTGGTGTACCACTCATCAACGCTGGAACACAAGCAGTCCCTGAACCTATCCTCAGGGATGGGCAAGGGATTAGTGTTATTCTTCCTGATAAAAGAGAAAATATGTTGCGTGGGTCTACCAGCAAGTTAACTCAGCAAGCACTATGAATGGCAGTTTTGCTCCCTGTTCTGTTGGGAAGCATCATTGCAGATTGACGTGGCAAAGACACTACATACATATGGGTATTGTTAGCACACAACACTTTAAGTGCATCAATCCTTCTGTTTACCTCACACTGCAGCTGTGGGGGATCTGATGGAGACATTTTTAGGAATCAGTACACCACTGAACATTTTGCAGAATTATACTCTATTGAAAAGTTTCCAAATATGTGTGACTTTCGCTAACATATATGATATGGGTACTGTCATTTCCCAGTTAGATTATCACATCTATGCTTTTCAAATAGCTAATGTTAACCCTGAAGAAGCTTGTGTAATCTTTGTTAACATCACTAAATCCCAAGCAGTTAAAACAACGCTGCTGCAAAGGTCTTCTCCAAAAATGCCTGGCTGTGGATTATCTATTACTTTGACACAACCACCACTGTAGTAAGCTTGATGGTATGTGCTGTTTCAACATTAGCAAAGAAAATTATAGAACTGAAAAAGAACTTAAACGATTGCAGTGTCTGGCTCAGGGTATTTGTCAAACACAGGGTGATCAGTGGTTGTAGTCATGTCTGAGATTCCTCCAAGATCAGGCTGCACATTTAGTGCAAGGTGATTTGCTTTACTTCTGGGATGTGTTGCAATGTAATTTGGTATTACCTGTGAAATTAAGGACTCCATTAAATTCAGCAAAAGCTACACTCTGGGAACTCAAAAATACCACATAACTTGTCATGGAGGAGGTGTGGGAAGGAGTGTAGGGCATGAACAGTCTTTCTTATGGTACACCAGGATAGTTTGCATCCCCCATCCAAGTATGTAAAGTCCCAAGCACATCTTATCTCGTTTGAATATATCCTTGCAAGGGCCCCAATGTGAAGGCCAGCTGTAGTGGTTTTGCCTGGGCCAGGTTTTTCATAGAATCATAGAATGATAGGGGTTGGAAGACACCTTTAGAGATCATCTATTCCAATCCCTCTGCAGAAGTAGGTCTACCTAGACCAGGTCGCATAGGAACGTGTCCAGGTGGGTTTTGAAGACCTCCAAGGAAGGAGATTCCACAACCTCCCTGGGCAGCTTGTTCCACTGCTCCGTCATCCTCACAGTAAAATATTTTTTTCTTATGTTTAAGTGGAACTTTTTGTGTTCCAGCTTCATCCCATTACCCTTTGTCCTGTTGCTAGATACAACAGAAAAAAGGGATGTCCCAACCTCCTGACACCCACCATTTATATAATTATAAATATTAATGAGATCCCTCCACAATCTTCTCTAGACTAAATAGCCCCAGTTCCAGCAGCCTTTCCTCATAAGGAAGATGCTCCAATCCCCTCATCATCTTGGTGGCCCTGCAGTGGACTCTCTCCAGCAGTTCCCTGTCCCCTTGAGCTGGGGAGCCCAGAACTGGACACAGGACTCCTGATGAGGCCTCATCAGGGCAGAGTACAGGGAGAGCAGAACCTCCTTCAACCTGCTGGCCATAGTCTTCTTGATGTATCCCAGAATGCCATTGGCCTTGGCCACGAGAGCACATTGCTGGCTCATATTTAGTTTATTGTCAACCAGGACTCCCAGGTCTCTCTCTGCAGAGCTGCTCACCAGCAGGTCAATCCCCAGCCTGTACTGGTGCATGGGGTTGTTCCTCCCCAAGTGCCAGACTCTGCACTTGCCCTTGTTGAACCTCATGAGGTTCCTCTCTGCCCAACTCTCAAGCTGGTCGAGATCCCGCTGAATGGCAGCACAGCCTTCTGGGGAATCAGCCAGTCCTCCCAGTTTGGTGTCATCAGCGAACTTGCTGAGGGTACACTCTGTCCCCTCATACAGGTCATTGATGAAGATATTGAACAAGATTGGTCCCAGAACTGATCCTTGTGGATCTCCACTGGCCAGTAGCTGGGGGGGATGGTGGAGGGGGAGGGGACACTACATGAGTGGCTTCTTTAAATAATGATCTGCCAGAAGCTTCCCCTGTAGGTGATAGGGCCAATGCCACTCAATTCTAAGATGGACCCCACAGCTGACCCAGGCCTGGCCATTTAGTGATGGAGGTAATGCTTCTGGTAATGCTTCTGTGAATAACGTGAGAAGGAGAAGAAGTTGCTGTGCAGTTGCAAAACTGCAGCAGCAGCAGGGAGTGACAATGTGAAAACATCTCTGCAGACACCAAGGTCAGCGGAGAAGGAGGAGGAGGAGGGTGCTTAGGAAATGTAAGGAGGCCTCCCCCAGAGAAGCAGCAGCACTAAAGTCCATCTGTAATGAACTGACCGCAACCCCATCCCCCATTCCCCATCCCCTGCGCCTTTGGGGAGTATGGAAGGAGATTCCTGGAGGAGGGAGGGGTGGGGGGAAATGTTTTAAGATTCAGTTTTATTTCTCATCTCCCTGTTCTTATTGTTCATTTAATAAATCAAACCTTTTTCTCCCCAAGTTGAGTCTGTTTTGCCCGTGATGCTAATTGCTGAGCGATTTCCCTGTCCTTTTCTCAACACACAAATCTCTCATTAAATTTCTCTCCTCCTGTCCAGTTTAGGAGGGGGAGTGATATTAGGACTTGATGGGCACCTGACACCAAGCCAGGGCTAAATCACCACAGCATCTCAGGAATTCAAACAGCACCTGTATTGGTGAGTTCACTAATTAGTCAAACAACACATTGCATATGTATGATATGTTAATCAATGAAAGTTTTATTATCCACTCCTGTGGTGCTTTCCCTTGAGCTTCACTCCAAAGCAGGGTTCCACTTGTCAGGTCCTCGTATGATTAACTTTCATTAGCATCAGTTTCCTCAGGCTCTCACCATGGTAATGCTACGCTTTCAGTAAAGCCAAAGCTTTCACTTGCTATGTGTCATGCCCCATGCCTGAGGGATCCTGCTTTTCTCTCACACCAGAGATGCTGTCTGATCTTGCAGGGATGGAGTTAGAAAAGCCAAGGCAAACTTGGAGCTGAATCTGGCAAGGGGCCACAAGAAAGGATACTACAAGTACATAAACAGCAAAAGGAAGACTAGGGAAAACGTGGGCCAGCTGTTGAACGGAGCTGGGGAACTGGTGTCAAGGGACATGGAAAAGGCCAAGGTACTCAATGTACTCTTTGACTCACATCTTTACTGACAAGACTGGCCTTCAGGAGTCCCAAGTCCCTGAGACCAGAGGGAAAGTGTGGAGTAAAGAAGATTTACCCTCAGTGGAAGAGGACCAGTTTAGGTAGCGTTTAAATAAACTGGACATACATAAATACATGGGGCTTGACGGGGTGCTCCCACAAGTGCTGAGGAAGCTGTTTGATGTCATGGTGAGGCCACTCTCAATTATCTTTGAAAGGTCATGGTGATTGGGAGAGGTTCCTGAACACTGGAAGAAATTAAATGTCACTCCTATCTTCAAAAAGGGCAAGAAGGAAGATCTGGAGAACTACAAGCCAATCAGCCTCACCTCAGTCCTTGTGAAGGTGATGGAAAAAAATCTGCCTGGAAACTGTTTCCAGACACATGAAGGCCATGAAGGTGATAAGGAGTACTTAACATGGATTTACAAAGGAGAAATAATGCTTAACTAACCTGATAGCCTTCTACAAAGAGGTGACTGACTTGGTGGATGAGGGGAGAGTGGTGGATGCTTACCTTGACTTTAGTAAGGCTTCTGACACTCTCTCACATAATATATTCATAGACAAGCTGTCAAAATACAGATTAGATCAGCGGACAGTGAGGTGGACTAAAAACTGTCTGAATGGCCGGAGTTGTGCATGGCAGAGGTTGTGCATGGCAAGGATTGTGAGCAGTGGCACAGAGTTTAGTTGGAAGCAAGTCAGAAGTGGTATATGCTGGGGTCAATACTGGAGTAAATACTGTTTAACATCTTCATTAATCACCTAGATGCTGGGACACCCTCAGTAAGTTCATAAATAATATAAAACTGGGAGGAGAGCCTGATATGCCAGAGGATTGAGCTGCCATTCAAAGGGATCTTGACAGACTAGAGAATTGGGCAGAGAGGAACCTCATAAAGTTCAGCAAGGGAAAATGCCAAGTCCTGCCCCTGGGGAAGAACAACCCCAGGTACTAGTACATGCTGGGGGCCAACTGGCTAGAAAGTAGCTCTACAGAGAAGGACCCTGTGGTTCTGGTGGACAAAACCATGAGCCAACAATGCACTCTTGTGGAAAAGGTGGCCAACAAGGACTGCATAAGGAGTGTTGCCAGGATGTTGAGGGAGGTGATCCTTCCTCTCTATTCAGCCCTGGTGAGGCTACACCTGGAGTCCTGTGTCCAGTTCTGAGCTCCTTAGTATGAGAAAGATATGGACTTACTGGAGCAAGTCTAGTGCAGGGCTACTAAGATGATTAAGGGACTGGAGCCTCCTTGATATGAGGACAGGTCAAGAAAGCAGGGAACCTTGAGCCTGAAGAAGAGAAGGCTCAAAGGGGATCTTATCAATATGTGTTAATATCTTATGGGAAAGAATGAAGATGAGGGAACCAGACTCTTCTCAGCAGTACCAAGTGACAAGACAAGAAGCAATTGGCACAAATTTAAACATGTAAAATTGCAACTGAATAGAAAAGATTTTTACTGTGAGAGTAGTCAAACACTGGCACTGTTACAAAAAATATAAAATTCAAGTGATTTTATGGAATAGTTATTCTTTTTATTTTAGTAAAATTCATAAATAAGTTAGCATAACTAAGCAAAACTAGGCCTCCTTGGAGAAGCCAAGTTCTCAGAGAGAAGAACATGCATGAGAAATCAGGCACAATGAAAATAAGAGTGATAACAAGGGAAATTGTTTAAATCCATACACCTGCAAACCATAAAACATCTAAGAACAATGTGGGGAGCAATTGCTTCAGAGAAACAAAGAATTTCACTGTCTTAACCATTAGGTTGTTCACTGTCCTCAAGCCCTGTAACTTTCTGGTCCTGAGCACCTGTAGTGGGTCTGGGATGGTAGTGATTTTCCACAGCAGCTCTTGCAGTGCTGTACTTACTGTTGATATCAATATTATGACTACTGCTCACACAGCATCAGGGCTGTCCCTCCAGCATTCCTTCCCCCACCTTCACCAATAGCTGTGGGTGGGCACGGTCTTGGGAGGGACCACGGCCAGAACAGCTGACCCAGGCTGAGCAAGGAGATATTCCATACCATATGACGTCAGCTCAGTAATATAAACTGGGGGAGAGAAGCAGGAAGGGGAGACAAGATTCATTTCTGGCCTTCCAAAAGCAATTCGCTATGCGTACCAAAGCCCTGCTTCTCGGGAGGTGGCCAAACATCGCTGCTGATGGGAAGTAGGGAGTAACAGCTTTATCTACTTTTGCTTTACTTCCCGTGCGCGTGGCTTTGCTGTTTCTTTATTAAACTGCTTTTATCTCAACCCACGAGACTCCCATCTTATTTTCTCCCCTTCCCTGGCTTGCTGAGGAGGTGGGGGATAGAGCGGTGTGGTGGGCACCGGGCATCCAGCCAGGGTCAAACTACCACAGCACCAGGTAACATTCTGGTCCAGAGAACCAAATAATCCATAGCTTAAATCAGTTAGCTGGCCAAGTGATTTTGAAATATATATGAATATGTATAACTTGTGTAATAAGAGATCAATCAATTAGAGTGATGTAATGGGTAAAAGTAACAAATAACCAATCAAGGTAAAGGGTAAATTTAATGAACAATTCTAAGCAGGCTTTTATGGATAGTAATAAAAACCAAAAGAATATTTGGTATAAATATTTGTTAATTCTAATGCCTCGTTGGACATCGAGCCTTGCGAGGAGACTGAATAGGATCAAGAGCGGATCAGACTCCAGCCGGCACCAATGGATTCTCAGGGAGAAACATCCATCTTGTCCCTAAGGTTACTCGCAACACTCCGCTGGGAAGGGTAAGAAATCAGACACGTCCTGGTTTGGTTTTTTTTTTTCTTTTCTTCTTTCCTTTCTGTGTGTGATTTGTGGTAAGTCTGTCTGTGAGTCTGGGTAAAAGTTCTGCATGAATGAGGCAGCGGTGAGCCTGCTAGTCAGACGGGGTGAAAGCCTTGCATGGTTGGACTGGGGGATCCCTGTCTGTGTAAGCCTAGGCCTCTGCTCCGTAAGCTGCACACGAAAGTGGCACAGGGTAGAATTTCTGTCTGAGTACTCTGCTGAATTTATTGTGAAGTATGAGTGAGTGTGCCTGAGATGCACAATTGCGTGCGAAGCGAGAGGGAGCTTTGATCCGCGGTTCTTTGATCCCGTGAGGAGTGCAGCTGGAGATAAGCGAAGCAATAGGATGAAACGTGTGTGGAAATACTGAACTGTGACTTTAAGTCTCTGTGTTTGAAGGACACCATAATTTTTAGCTATGGCATTTAAGTGGTCAAACCTGTTTAGGAGAGGAAATTCTAACAACAAAGGCCTTGTGCCAAAAACCTCTCCTCTGGGCTGCCTTTTGGCTCACTGGAAAGAAATACATAATGATTTGCGTAAAAAGCAGCTTATTAAATATTGCAATCATACGTGGCCAATGTATGCTCTGGATGATGAGGAAGTGTGGCCCTGAATGGAACATTAAGTTATAATAGTATCTTGCAATTGATGTTGTTTTATAAGAGCAAAGGAAAGTGAGATGAAGTCTCATATGTAGATTTGTTCTTTTACTTAAGAGAAAAATCTGAATGGCAGTAAGAATCTGCATTAACAAATCGGGTAATGTCACTCAGTAAAAAAAACAAAAGGTTCAAAACCATTGCTATGCACATACTGCAGCCAAAATGTGTCTTAAACATTTGGCCCTTAAGGGGGGAGGGTGAACTGATACGCGTTCTGAATTAGGCGTGGTCCTAAGTGCCTCGACAATTCTGTCTGTTCCTATATATATATCCCCTCTTCTACTTACCTGCTCCCCAACATGAACCTGAACAGGGATCCAGCAACCTGACAGGGATACATCACAGTATGCTGGTTCAAGGGAAGGCTCCCAGCCCTGTCCAGATAGTAGTAATGTGGAAAATGAGGAATCTGACACAGAACCCTCCTCATCAGTGTCCAAGAGAACTCAACGCCATACTCATTTAATAACCACCGTAAGGACCTCCTTAAAATCTAAAGTCAAACAGCATATAATTGCCCCATTAAGGCAAGGGGTTAGGCAGAGTGAACCAGTATACATGAAAGTGCCTTTCTCATTTTCCAATTTAATTCTCTGAGAAAAATCAACTGACTCCTATAAGGACCCAGATAAAGTGAGAAAGAAAAAAACAGAGAATAGAACCCCTCTTGAAATAAATCCGTGTGCCTTTTGTAAAGAAGAGGGACACTGAAAACAAAATTACCCAAAAATACTAACAGTAAAACTAATAATTTTGGAAAAATGTACCAATTGATGGGGACTGAAGACAAACCCAGATGAGCCTCTGGTTACAATTAACCTGAGAGAAAAGGAAATTACTTTTTTATAAACATGGGAGCAACATATTCAGTTTTAAATACAAATAGAGGAGCAATAGGAACCAAAACAGCAAATATTGTTGGAGCCACAGGGAAAGAGAAAAAAAAAACTGTCCATTTTTGCAACGCCTGGATCTGAAATTTGGAAACAAAATTATAACGTATGAATTCTCATGTCTCAGAATGTCTGATGCCCTTAATGGGAAGAAAGCTTTTATCTAAATTAAATGTAAAAAATGTTTTTGAAAGTTGGGAATTCTTAAAAATACCTAAATCAAAGACAGGGGGAATTTACAAGAAATTCCCCCAGAGGTGGATCATGCAGTAATCCTCACAGTATGGGAATCTGATATTCCGAAAAAAATCTAAATTGGCCCAACCTATGAAGGTTGAGTTAAAGGAAGGTAAATCCTAGAGGAGTGTGAATCCAAGTATAATACTCCTATTTTGCCAGTATGGAAGCCCACGTGTGATTATAGATTAGTACAAGACCTTCGAGCTATAAATCAAATCACAAAAGACATCCACCCAGTGGTGGCAAATCTGTACACATTGTTAACTGCTCTTAAAGAAACATAGCAGTGGTTTACAATGCTTGATATAGAAGATGCTTTCTTTTGTATACCCCTGGAGCAGAAAAGCCGTAAAATGTTTGCTTTTGAGTGGGAGGACCCACAGACAAGGCACAAGATACAACTGACATGGACACAACTACCCCAAGGATTCAAAAACAATCTGAGGATCTTCAGGAATCAGTCGGCAAAGAAGCTAGAAAACTGGAAGAAGGAAGAAACAGTGACCTCATGACCAGAACATCTGATCATGCAGTACATGGATGACATTTGAATAACCACCGAAGAATAGTCAGCCTGTGTTCAGGTAACCATTGAACTTTTAAACTTTTTGGAACTCAATGAACATAAGGTGTCCAAGAAGAAAGTTCAGATAGCAATCCAAACTGTAATATATTTGGGCTTTGAAATTTCAAAAGTGGAAAGAAACCTAAGAACCAATCAAAATAAAACAATCTGTGCCATTCCTGAACTTCAGACCGTGCATGAATTAAGGGAATTCCTGAAAATAGCTGGGTGGTGTCATCTTTGAATAATGAACTATGGCCTGATAGGCAAACTGCTATATAAAGTCCAAAAATCTACTCCTTTTGTATGGAGTCACCCTTTTGAAATGCCTTTTGAAAGCTTAAGCAAGCTCTAATGTCAACAACAGCTTTAGGATTACCTGATCTAACTAAAGACTTTCAGTTATTTGTCCATGAAAGGCAACACCTTGCCCTGGGAGTCCTGATCCAGAAATGGGAAGTTGGAAGAGACCAGTGGGATACTTTTCCAAGCAACTGGAGACAGTATGTAAAGGATGGCCTTCCTGTTTGTGAACAGTAGCAGCAATAATGATCCTGATACAAGAAGCCTGTAAATTTACTTTGGAGTGAGTCATGACATAGTTACTGCAGTATTACAACAGAGAGGCATTGGCTCTCTCCCAGCAAAATGATGAAATATCAGGTAATTTTTTACAGAACAGAACCATGTGGTCCTGAAAACTACCAATCTTGTGAATCCTGCAGTTTTCTTAAGTGCTCCTCACGAGGAAGAATGACCAGAACATGACTGCATAGCAACCATTGAACATGTGTACTCCAGTCAAGAGGACCTGAAGGATGTCCCTCTGGAAGACCCTGAATGGGAGCTGTTTACAGCTAGCAGCAGCTTCATGCAGAGAGGAACCAGATCCGCTGGGTATGTGGTAACAACCGTAAATACGGTAATAGAGGCGAATGCATTGCCCAACATGACATCAGCACAAAAGGCAAAATTAATTGCTTTGATATGAGCTTTGGAATCAAGTAAAAGCAAAAAAACAAAAAACCCCAAAAACATATGGACAGACCCAAAATAAGCTTTTGAAGTAGTCCATGTCCATAGAGCCCTGTGGAAAGAGTGAGGCTTATTATCCTCCCAAGGGACAAATATTAAGCATAAAAAAAAAAAAAAGTGATTACTGATGGCGATTAAAAAGACATCCCAAATAGCAATCATGCACTGTAAAACACATCAAACAAGAAAATATAAAATAGCAGAAAAGAATAAATAGACTCATTTATTGAATGCAAAGAAAATTCTGATAAATAGTGGACAACCTTGAAGGTCAGGTTGTCCTGCCTACAGTAATTATAAGAAAATATTAGAAAAATCCAGTTGAGCAAAAGAAAGTTCAAATGGGCCAACTGAGATTAAATCAGATTAATCACCTGGTGATTACTGTCAAATTGATTATACAGAACTACACAAATGTAAAAGAATATTGATACATTCTGGTAGGGGTTGATACCTTTACTGAGTGGCCAAAAGCCTTTCCCTGTCGTACCAATCAAGCTAAAGAAACAGTTAAGTAGATGTTAAAATAAATAATTTCAAGGATCGAAGTGCCTCTCAGAATATCATCAAATAGAGGCCCATATTTTATAGCAGCTGTGGCACAGGACACAAGCAAAGCCCAAGGAATAACCTAGGATTCCTGCTGGCCTGTTGGACACCACAGTCCAGCAGGAATGTAGAAAGAATGAATCAAACTTTGAAATGGCAAATAAGTAAGATCTGTCAGGAAAACAACTTGAAGTGGCCTCAGGCACTCCCACTGTCATTACTGCATGTTAGAGTAGAGCCAAGAAGTAGAATGTCAGTTCGTCCATATGAATTAATGTATGGGAAACCATATGAATCACCGGAGCCCAATCCAAATACGCACATACCAGGAAAACAAGATGTGTATAACTATTTGCTTTCTCTCAGAAAAACTTTAGTCAAACTCCGGAACATAGTGGTGTGGAAGTGATCTCTGACCTTGGAGAATCCTATGCATAACTTTCAACCTGAAAATTACATCTATGTAAGGACATGGACAACAGAGCCCTTAGAAGAAAAGTGGAAGGGACGTTATCAAGTGTTACTGACCATGTTCACTGCAATCAAGATTGCTGAATCAGATACCTGGATCCACTACACCACAGTGAACAAAGAACCATCCCCAAACTGGAAAGTAGTAGAGGACCCAGAATCTGTAAAATTGACTCTGAAACGTAACTGTTTATCTAACTTTTGTGTCGATAAGTTTTTTCTTCCCCAGCAGATTTGCAACAGCACAGGTTGCCCAGGGAGGTTGTGGAGTCTCCATCCTTAGAGATATTCAAAACCTGACTGGATACAGTCCTGGGCAACATTCTTTAGTTGACCCTGATTGAGGACTAGATGATTTTACAAGGTTCCTTCCAATCTAAATGATACTGTGAAAAGCATGTTTACCTGCAGTTAAATTTCTCTGGACAGTTCCACTTGAAGTAACATTCTTCTACTCAGACTATGGCATTTTCTGCACAATTAACCTGCCGCTTATCTCACTTCTGAGGTGAAGTGAGATTAGTCCTCCCCTGCTCCAGCGCGGGGTCCCTCACATGCCCGGCAGCCCTGAACGGGCCGCTCCAACAGGATGCTGCAGCTCCGCTGTTGGAATGCAGCAACAGGCTTTGTAAAAATCCCATCTTCCTACCTCTTAATCAGCAAGCATCTTGTCCAAAAGGAAATCAAAAGTGAACTTGAAAACGTTTCCAGAGCAAGTAATACAATCTAATTTTGAATTTAAAAAGTAAAAATAAATACATATATTCAGTATATGTAAATTTTAAGGTGGCTTGTAACATTCCAGCACAACTTATTATGCCTTCCAATAGTTCAAACAGTAATTTTAACTATGGGAAGTCCTATGGGCATTGTTAAACAAGGGATTAATTTAGAACAAATTATTCTACCTCTCCTGACTCTATAATCCACTAACCTAGTGCCCAGATTCTTACCTGTTTTCAAGTTTAAGTGCATTTTGTTCCAAATAAATAGGAAGTGCACATGTAAATCTCAGTCTATATACAACTGCAAAACATGAAATTACATTATTGGACTGTTTTCAAGCTGCACTAAGTACTTGAGGAAAACAATATCTGGCCATAATTACATAGAAATCAGCTAAATTAAGATAGCATGATCACAGCTTTTAAACCTTGTTGCTTTTAAAACTAGTAGAAAAAAAAAAATTAGAGGCAAAAGTGTAGAAAATGTTAATGTTTTTGCAGTTTAGAGCTGACCTGAACTAAGACAAAAGAACCTCAGAGGGAAGTCGGTTTCTTTGTATTGCTAACTAACTACCAGATAGTTTGGAAATCTAAATATAAAAAGGGACAAATGGACCATGGGGGGGAGATTGGTGATTAAGATAAGAATTGTAAATAGGAACGAGACATCCCTTGGGGGAATTCTAGGCGCCTTGGATAAACTAGCTAGGACATCTGGTCTTGCAAGAACACTAAATAAAAGTACTTCACTGCAGAATCTGACCTGTCTTTCATAAGAAAATTCCATACAAAAGTAGCTGCAGCTCTAAATTACAAGAAGAGAGTATGTTTACCTTTGCAAAACATCACCTAGAATAAAGTCTTCTTGCTTCAAATTATTATTCTTAAAAAATAAAATCACATCTGCAAATTCAGCCTGGATTACAGACTTGTTATAAAGGAATACAAAATTAAGTGATTTTATCAAATAGTTTTAAGTAGATTTCCAAGTGATTTCAAAATGGATATTAATACGTATAACTTGTGCAATAATGGAACAATGAGGGGAGGGAGAAAACTGGATGGGAGAGGTAGAGCAGGTTATGGAGGCCCTCTCAGAATAAATCAGTATGCCTTTTGTAAGGAGGAGGGGCACTGGAAAAATGACTGCCCTAAGATACCAGATAATCAAAGAGCAGCAGCAAAACTAATGATTTTCAGATAATGCACCGATTGACAGGGACTGGAAGGGAACCCAGCTGAGCCTCTGGTTACAATTAAGCTGAGAAAAAAAAAAAAAAAATTATATACATGAGAGCAACGTTCTCAGTTTTAAATTCATGTAAAGGAACAATATGAACTAAAACAGCAAATCTTGTTGAAGCAACAGGGAAAGAGGAAAATCGGCCATTTTTAAAACCCCTGGATTTGAATTTTGGAAAAAAATTATAACACATGAATTTTTGTATGTTCGAGAATGTCCAATACCCTTAATGGGAAGATATCTTTTTATCTAAATTAAATGCACAAATTGTTTCTGAAGGTGGGGAATTGTTGTTAAAAATACCCCAATCAAAGACAAGGGAAATTTTAATGATATAAGAAAAAAACAAAGATACAAGACATTTCCCTGAAGGTGGATCATGCGGTAATCCCCACGATATTGGAAACTGATATTCCAGGAAAATATAAATTGGCCCAACCTGTAAAAGTTGAAAGGTGTGAAACCAATTAGAATTAAACAGTATCAAATTAAGCCTGAAATAAAGCAGGGAATCAAGAAATTAACAATTTTTTAAAATATAAAATTAAAACATATCAGTGGTTTACAGTGCTTGATTTGAAAGATGCTTTATTTTGTATATCCCTGGATATACAAGATTATTTTAGTCAATAACCTAACACCACACTAACTAGCTAAGCACTTGTTAAATACTTGCTAATAATTTAATTAACTAGCTAAGCACTTGCAAATAGTTTAATCACCTAACGATTAAGTAAGTACTCCTTTAAATTGCAAAAACCACAAGAGTTGCAAAAAAAGTGGTCTTTCTTAATTTTCTTCATAATGTTTGCCAAGTGGCCATTCATGGTCTGATTCCTCTGTCAGGACCTTTAGCAGTGACATGTGGCAAACTATGAAACAAGTGATTAATACAATAACTATTGTTACTTTCGTTTTCTATACTTCATAATCACAAGATACCTGGCCCAAGTGTGTTTCAGAAAAAACTTAGCTGTTGTCAATATAGGTGGATGAGGCGAGTGGACTGATATCTTTTATTAGCATTTAACCAATCACTATGATACTAAGAAATTTTATAGTAGTTAGGAACCAATCAAAGGAGCAAATTAAAAGATGGACATTTCATGCATGCTTTTTGTTGGCAAATATAGTTATTTGTTTAAAATGTATAAAACCCTTGAAAATTGTAACTGGAGCACAACTGGAGGAGATATCCTCTGTGTTTCTCAGTGCTGCATAATAAACTGCCTGCTTATCTGCATTCCTGTGTAGATAAGTTCTTTCCTGATCAGTCAACAGGAGAGTTGTAAATTGTTTGCTTTTGAGTGCTTTTGATCAGGAGGACCCATAGACATGATGCAAAGTACAATATGGACACAACTACTCCAAGGATTCCTAAACAGTCCAACGATCTTCTGGAAATCAGTTGGCAAAGGAGCTAGAAGTCTGGAAGAAGGAACAAACAGTGACCCCACGACCAGAACACCCGATTCTGCTTCATTGATGACATTTTAATAGCTACCAAAGAAAGGTCGGCCTGTATTTATGTAACCACTGAACTTTTAAACTTTTTGGTACTTAATAGATATAAAATGTCCAAGAAGAAAGCACAGATAAGCCAAACTGTAATATATTTTGAAATTTCAAAGGTGGAGAGAAAGCTGGAAACTGACCAAAAGGAAGCAATCTGTGCCATTCCTGAACCTCAGACTTTGCATAAATTACGGGTATTCCTGGGAATGGGCCAGATGGTGTCATCTTTGGATCATGAACTATGGCCTAAGAGCCAAATCGCTATATGAAGCCCAAAAATCTACTCCTTTTATATGGGAGCAGCAAAATGCCTTTCGAAACTTTAAGCAAGCTCTAATATCAGCACCAACTTTAGGGTTGCCTGATCTAACTAAAGATTTTCAGCTATTTCTCCATGAAAGGCAACATCTTGCTCTGGGAGTTCTGAACCAGAGGATGGGAAGCTGGAAGAGACCAGTGGGATACTTTTCTAAGTAACTGGATACAGTAAATGAGGGATGGCTTTCCTGTCTGCGAGCAGTAGTAGCAATGGTTATCCTGATACAATAGGCCCGAAAGCTCACTTTCTGGAGAGTCGTGACAGTTTATATCCCACAAATGGTTACTATAATGTTAGAACAGAAGGGGAGGCATTGGATCTCTTCCAGCAGAATGATGAAATATCAGGTAATCCTTACAGAACAGGACGATGTGATCCTGAAAACTACCAATCTTATGAATCCTGCAGTTTTCTTAAGTGACCCTCAGGAGGAAGAATGACCAGAACACCTGTATTCCAGTCAAGAGGATTTGAAGGATGTCCCTCTTGAAAACCCTGAAAAGGAGCTATTTACAGGTGGCAGCAGCTTCATACAGAAAGTAACTCAATATGCTGAATATGCAGTAACAACTGAAAACACAGTTGTTGCCCAACATGACATCAACACAAAAAGAATTGATTGCTTTGACATGGGCTTTAGAACTAAGAAAGGAAAAGAAAATGCATTTTGCTGTAAATGTGATGATGAATAGTGGTTTTCTTACAGTGGAAACATTCTAAGGTGTTTTAGATGTCAGGAATGAAACTTGGAAGAACATAACATTTTGGCATTGAGAAGTCAGTGACACATTAAAAAAAAAAAAGGATGAAAAAAATATATAAAAAGTGGTTTGTTCTTTGGACTCATTGGTGAAGGATTTTTTTTTTTATCAGAAGTAAAAAATGGATTTTGTCATACTGTTGATGCTTCAAATGATTGTGGTAAATTGTAGGCAATTTCAGCAACCCAAGCAAAACATGTGGGTTACACTGGCCAAAGCAATCAATCAGTCTACAATATGTTTATCAATGGCCACTCCAGATAATTCTTTTTCTACCTGTTTGGTGGGAGTTCCATTAGATGTGGCACAATGGCCTGTACCAAATGCATTAAAAACAAATCCCTTAATTAAGGGTAATGGCAAAGTTGACGACTGGGATTTGATCATTTCATGGTTACCAACAATGACAACAGAGCCACAGGAGTTAGAATTATTGGGATAATTCTAAATAAATATCTAAATGGTGGATGTCAGAATGTTGGGGAATCACTTTTTTCTGTTGTATCTAGTGACAGGAAAAGGGGTAATGGAAAGAAGCTGAAACACAAAAATTTCCATTTAAATATAAGGAAAAACTATTTCACTGTGAGGGTGATGGAGCACTGGCACAGGATGCCCAGGGAGGTTGGGGAGTCTCCTTCTCTGGAGGTTTTCAAGACCTGCCTGGACATGTTCCTGTGCGATCTGATCTAGAGGGATCTGCTTGAGCAGGGAGGTTGGACTAGATAATCTCTATAGATTCCTTCGAACCCCTACCAGTCTGTGATTCTGTGGTTCTATAATGTCTTAAAATTATCAATTGGAAGGGTAAGCAACATATTATAGATCTCTTCAGTAAAGTTATGCCACTAACACTGAAATCCAGCTTGACCAATCTGATAGCCTTCTATGAAGGCATAATGAGAGGAGAGCAGTGGACATCATCTACCTTGACTTCAGCAAGGATTTTCACACCGTCTCCCATTACTTCCTCATAGGAAAGCTCAGGCAGTGTGAATTGGATGAATGGACAGTGAGATGGATCAAGAACTGGCTGATTGACAGAGCCCAAAGGGGAGTGATCTTGAGATCTTGACTGGCTTGAGAGTTGGGAAGAGAGGAACCTCATGAGGTTCAAAAAGAGCAAGTGCAGAGTCCTGCATCTGGGAAGGAACAAACCCATGCACCAGTACAGGCTGGGGGTCAAACTACTGAAGAACATCTCTGCAGAGAGAGACCTGGGAGTCCTGGTTGATAATAAAATAAACATGAGCCAGCAATGTGCCCTCGTGGCCAAAAAGGCCAATGGCATTCTGGGATGCATCAAGAGTGTGGCCAGCAGGTTGAGGGAGGTCCTTCTTCCCCTCTCCTCTGCCCTGGTGAGGTCTCATCTGGAGTACTGTGTGGTAGGCGTCCGGAAGATCTCGGGTTGTAACGTGAGAGGTGGAAAGTACAGAAGAGAAGGGGTGGAGTGAGAGGAGGTGCTGGTGGTAGCTGATATAAGCACATGGTGTAAACAAGGGGTGGGAATAAAGTGTCATCAATGCTGAGTGTGTGGTGATCCTTGTCCCCTCAGCGGGGGGGGGGCTGAGTAATCCCTGCAGGCAGCCTGGTGGTGTTGCCGGTGGCGGCAACAGTACTGTGTCCAGTTCTGGTCTCCCCAGCTCAAGAGGACAGGGAACTTCTGGAGAGAGTCCAGCGCAGGGCCACCATTATGATCAGGGGACTGGAATATCTCTCTTATGAGGAAAGGCTGCCAGACCTGGATCTTTTCGGCCTGGAGAAGACTAAGGGGGTTTCTCATTAACTCTTATAAGTATTTAAAAGGTGTATCTCAAAAGGATGGGGTGGTGCTTTTCTCTGTTGCCTCAAGTGACAGGACAAGGGGCAATGGAGAAAAGTTGGAACACAAAAAGTTCCATGTAAACATAGGGAAAAACTTTTTTACTCTAAGGGTGAGGGAGCACTGGCACAGGTTTCCCAGGGAAGTTGTGGAGTCTCCTTTCAAAACCCGCCTGCATGCATTCAACATAAACATTCCTAGTTTGGCCTAGGAAAGAGTTAATCCCTGGAAAAATGTCACTCCAGTTTCCAGTGAGCAGTCCTCTAGACAGGATGAAACGGTTTATTTCAATTCTCATCCCCTCAAGGGGACTTCTAGCTTTTGCCCGCAAAAAGTAAGCGATGATTGCCATAGCCAGTATTAGGGGGGGTCTGCGTCCAGCCAGGTGGAGGAGAGGGGCTTAGTGGACTATGTGGATTTGATGGTCTGGAACATCAAATCCAAAACAGTAAAAGGCTCTAGTAGACACTGGTTCACAATGTACCCTGATGACATCAAGATATAAAGGGACAGAATCCATTGTGTTTCTGGAGTGACAGGGAGATCTCAACAGCTAACTCTGTTAGAAGCTGAAGTGAGCCTAACTGGGAATGAGTGGCACAAATACCCCATTGTGATGGGTCCAGAAGTTCCATGCATACTGAGCATAGACTACCTCAAGAGAGGGTATTTAAAGGACCCAAAAGGGTACTGGTGGGTCTTTGGCGTGGCTGTAGTGTAGAAAGAGGAAATTGAACAACTGTCCATCATGCCCAGCCTCTCAGAGGACCCTTCTGCTGTGGTGTTGCTGATGGCTGAAGAGCAACAGGTACCAATTGTGACCACAACAATGCACCAGCGGTAATATTGCACCAACAGAGATTCAGTGATTCCCATTCATAAGTTGATTTGTCAACTGGAGAGCCAAGGTGTGACCAGCAAGACTCAGTCACCCTTTAATAGCTCCATATGGCCAGTGGGAAAGTCCAGTGGAGAGTGGAGACTGACAGTAGACTATTGTGGCCTTAATGAAGTCACAGTGCTGCTGTGCCGTACATACTGGAATTCCAATATGAACTGGAGTCCAAGGCAGTCAAATGGTATCTTATCAATCCCTTTGTCAGTAGAGTGCAGGCCCCGGTTCGCTTTCACTTGGAGAAGGGTTCAGTGCATCTGGAACTGACTGCTCAGGGGTGGAAACGCAGCCCCACCATCTGCCATGGACTGGAAAAGGGCGAGGCCCCAGAACACCTGTAATATATTGATAGCATCATTGTGTGGGGCAACTCAGTAGAGGAAGTTCTTGAGAAAGGGAAGAAAATATTCAAATCCTTCTGAAGGCTGGCTTTGCCATAAACCAAAATAAGGTTAGAAGACCGGCACAGGACACCCAGCTTTTAGGAATAAAATGACAAGATGGACATTGTCAAATCCCAGTAGAGGGAATCAAGAAAATTACAGCCATGTCTGCACCAACTAACAAAAAGGAAACACAAGCTTTCCTAGGTGGTGTGGGTTTTTGGAGAATGCACATTCCAGATTACAGTATGATTGTGAGCCCTCTCTACCGTGTGACACAGAAGAAAAATGATTTTGAATGGGGTCCTGAACAGCAACAAAGTTTTGAACAAATTAAACAGGAGATTGTTCGTGCAATGGCAGTTCGACCAGTCTGGACAGGACGAGATGTGAAAAGTGTGCTCTACACTGCATGCAGCCAGGGAGAATGGCCCTACTTGGAGTCTCCGTCAGAGAGCACCTGGTGAGACTCGAGGCTGACCCCTTGGATTCTAGAGTCGGGGATACATAGGATCCGAGGCCCGATACACTCCAACCGAGAAGGAGATACTGGCAGCATAGGAGGGAGATCGAGCTGCCCCAGAAGTGAATGGCACAGAAACACAACTTCTCCTAGCACCCCGACTGCCAGTGCTGGACTGGATGTTCAAAGGGAGGGCCTCCCTCACACATCATGCAACTGATGCTATGTGGAGTAAGTGGGTTGCACTGATCACACAATGAGGTCACATTGGAAATTCTAGCCATCCTAGAATTCTGAAGTGATCATGAACTAGCCAGAGGGCAAAGACTGTGAAATATCTCCAGAGAAGAAGGTGACACGTGCTGAAAAGGCTCCATTGTATGATGAACTGCCAGAAAACGAGAAGCGATATGCCTGATGGGTCCTGTCGGATTATGGGAAAACATTGGAGGTCGAAGGCGGCTGTATGGAGTCCCCTACGCCGAATTTCAGAAGCCGCAGAAGGAGAGGGTGAATCAAGTCAGTTTGCAGAGGGAAAAACCATCCAGTTGGCTTTAGACATTGCTTGACGAGAAAAATGGCCAAGGCTCTACCTCTACACTGACTCGTGGATGGCAGGAAGTGCTCTGTGGAGGTGGCTACAGCAATGGAGACAGAGTAACTGGCAACGACGGGGCAAACCCATCTGGGCTCCCCCAGTATGGCAAGACATCGCTGCTCAGCTGGAGAAGCTGGTTGTGAAGGTGCTCCATGTAGGTGCCCATGTACCCAAAAAACGGGCCACGGAAGAACATCAACAAGTAGACAAGGCTGCCAAAATTGGAGTGGCTCAGGTAGATTTGGATTGGCAACACAAGGGGGAGTTATTTTTAGCTCGATGGGCACATGACACCTCAGGTCATCGTGGAAGAGATGCCACCTATAGATGGGCTCGTGATCGAGAGGTGGACTTATCCTTGGACGCTATTGCGCAGGTTATCCATGAATGCGAGACGTGCTACAATCAAACAAGCCAAATGGTTGAAGCCCACATGGAATGAAGGGTGATGGCAGAAATATAAATATGAAGAGGCCTGGCAGATTGATTACATTACACCGCCACAGATTCGCCAAGGCAAATGCCATGTGCTCACAATGGTGGAGACGACCACCGGCTAGTTGGAAACATATCCTATGCCTCATGCCATCGCCCGGAACACCACTCAGGGCCTTGAAAAGAAAATCCTCTGGCAACATGGCACTCCAGAAAGAATTGAGTCAGAATTGAATCAGACAATGGGACACACTTCTAACACAACCTTATGGACGCCTGGGCCAAAGAGCATGGCATTGGTCTACCACATCCCCTATCATGCACCAGCCTCGGGAAAAATTGAATGATATAATGGATTATTGAAGACCACACTGAGAGCAATGGGGAGTGGGACCTGCAAACATTGGGATACACATTTAGAAAAAGGCCACCTGGCTAGTCAACTCTAGAGGATCTGTCAACTGAGCTGGCCCTGCCCAATCAGAACTTTTATATACTGTAGAAAGGGATAAAGTCCCTGCAGTGCACATAAAAGACATGTTGGGGAAGGCAGTCAGGGTGTGTCCTTGCCTCGGGTAAAGGCAAACCCATCCGTGAGACTGTTTTCACTCAGGGACCTGGGTGCACATGGTGGGTGATGTGCAAGGATTGTGAGGATAACCCATGAATTAAATTGTCTGATGATAGTTGTTGAATAACTCTGCTGTTGTATGCAACTACCATAGTTGCTCTATGACATATCACTGACATTGCAGGAAGAACCTCCCAGATCACTGTAGGATGGACTTGAACGAGCAAAACACAGGATGGTGAGAAGTGAGCTGACACCCAGTGACTTCTTCAAGATCAATGCTTTCAACTCACAGATCGTGAGCATAAGACACACTAAATACACCAGCTGCAAACTCCCGATACTGCATGCGACGACTCGTCTCACACACACACCATCTCTACTGCTGTGAAAGATTTACGATGAATGAAGACCTGAAGTTATGGACTAAATGAACTCAACGGACACGTTAGAGGGATGGCCCGTGAACTGAGGGAATGATATACCTCTGTGTGTATATCCATATTTTCGGGGAAAGGAAGTGTGGTGGTAGATAACTGTGAAGTGTAAAACTAGGCATGATGTAGGTGGTATAGAATAAGGAGTGGAATATCCTGGTTTGGGCTAGGATAGAGTTAACTCCTATGAGGAAGTAGGAAGGGGTACAGCCTGGGGAGCTGACCCAGGCTGGCCAGCAGGCATCCGATACCATACTGATGTCATGCCCAGTATATGGGTGGGGAGCTGGCCGGAAGAAGCTCTCTTCTGGGGTCGCAGTTTTCGGTTGCTGGTCCGGAGAGGTCAGTTGGGTTGGGTCCCGGATGGTGAGCTACTGCATCATGCACCATCCCCTTTGTATATCCTCTCATTTATTGTTATAACTGTTCCTCCTTAACTTGTTTTGTTCTAACAAATTGTTCTTATTTCAACCTACTTGGGTTTTTCCCTTTTCTCTGATTCCCCTCCCCGTTCCGTGGGGGGGGGAAGAGGAGGAGGGTCATGGTGGTTTTGGTTTTGTTTTTTTTTTTCCTTTTCCCCTCTGGGCAAAACCAGGACACTGTGTAACCTGATCTAGGTGGTCTTGTTTTAGAAGGGGAATTGGACTAGATGATCTCTAAAGGTCCCTTCCAACCCCTACCATTCTATGATTCTATGATTCCATGATTCTAGCAAAACAGGTTTGAAGCAGCAGCTTTGAGAGATTACAGCAAAAAAAAACCCTTATTTTAGTAGGCTCACAGAAATAGGACAGAAAAAGAGACTCCCTCCTCAAAGGAGTGGCTTTAGCATTAGCATATATGCTAGTCAGGAATATTTTGGGCTACATGAGGCATACCTCTTAAAACTGCATTTCTTTTCCGTCTGCCATCCAGAGACCTGAAAAGATAGAAAAACAATCTCAAAGTTATCATCCAATACTCCTCTAAAATCCAACCACCACATAGAAATCTTAACCTACTATGCTCACCTAACACTACCTACGTGTATTAATTCAAAACAACTCAAGGGGAAAAGAAACAATTTCTGATAAAGAAAAAAAAAAGGAAAGCCTGTCTGAATTAGAAGAAAAAGGAACTTCAGGAAACACCCATGTAACATCCTCTATGAAAGACAAGCTTACCATAGAAAAATAAAAACAGACCAAAATTCAAGCAGTCCTGATATCACGTGGTGGAAAAAATACCAAAAAAAAAAATCCCAGTTATCTGCTGTACTGGGCCTGACTGTGACGGAGTTAATTTTCTTCATAGCAGCCTGTATGATGCTTACCACCAGCACAAAGGGGATTGTCCAGGACTTCAACTGGCTGCCACCTGCAATCCCTCTAAAGCCGCCTCTGACAATCACAACATGCACAGTGTCATCCACAGACAGTTTGGAGCCCATCACAGATAGCAGAGCTTATTCAGGGGGAAGACAGCTGTGGAAGCACAGTGATGGTTTGGAATTGTGACCAAAAACAGTGTTGATAACACACCAATGCTGAACAGTGCTTACACAGTGTCAAGACCTTCTCCGTTTCTTACTCTTCCCCATAGCGCATAGGTTGGGATGTGCAAGAAGTTGGGAGGCGACACAACCAGAACAGCTGAATGGAACTGACCAAAAGGATATTCCATGCCGTATAATGTTATGCAGTAGCAATAAAATCAGAGGGATGGGGAGTTTTGGGTAAGTAGCCATTGCTCAGGGACTGGACATTGGTCTACTTGTAGGAGGTGGTGAGTGATTTCCTTGGCATCACCTTTTTTTTCTTTCTTATTCCTCTTTCCTTAGCTTATTATATTGTCTTTATCTCAATGCACGAGTTTGCTCACTTTTGCTCTTCTGTTCCCTCCCCTGTCCCTCTAGTGGGGGCAAAGTGTGAAAGTGGCTGTATGGTGCTTAGTTGATAGCTTGGGTCAACCAAAACAAGATCAGTTTAATCCACTGCCAACTAGAAACAGAACAGACAGAAAGCAAGAACAGAGGAGGAGGATGAGAAAAATGCAACCAGCACTTTAAGACCTCCTTCTCCCCACCCTTCCATTCTTTCCAGGCTCAGTAACCTGCTCCCGATATCTCTACCTCCTCTCTCCTCAGCGGCGCAGGGAATGGGGGTTTGTGGTCAGTCCCTCACAGATGGTCTTTGCCACTTTCTTCTCAGAGGAGAAGGACTCCTCGCATTCTTCCCCTGCTCCACCACAGGATCTCTCTCATGGGACATAGTCTTCAATGAACCTCTCTGATGTGAGTTCTTCCCAAGGGCTGCAGCTCCTCACAAACTCATCCAGTGTGGGTCTGCTCCATGGCCAACAGAACTCCCAGCACATTCTGCTTCAATGCCTCCTCCCTACAGAATCATGGCCTCCACCTGGCACAGTCAGGACCCCTCTGGCTTGGGGTCCTCCCACAGCTGCCGTCACATCTCAGCTCACCCATTACCCTCTATGGGTTGCAGGGGAACAGCCTGCTGTCTCACCACAGGATGCAGGGGAGTCTCTGCTCCAGCACACCTCCTCCTCTCTTCCCTCATTGACCTTGGGTCAGCGAAGCCTGGTCGCTTCTGTCTCATTCAACTCCTTCCACCACCTCCAACTCCTCCTCTTCTGTCCTATCCTCTCCAAAAAGTGATCATAGAGACACACAATTGGCTCAGCCCCAGAGGTGGGTCCAACTTAGAGCCAGGACAATGTTTCAAGCAACTTCTTACAGGAGTCACCATTGCAGCCCCTTCCCCATTACTAGAAATGGCTCCACACAAACCCAACACATCTCTATTTCACTGAATTTTCAAAAAAAATTCTATGGAAATCTGCCCTATCTCCAAAATCTTCATATATTTTCCAACATTTAAAGGAAAAAAAATAGTTTTCCATCACTTTCCAAACAAAGGATAATCACAGTAAAATTTTAGCTTGACAAAAGAAGGTAATTTTAAAAAAGTTAATTCATACAGGAAATATCCAGATGTTATAAAGAAAAACAATAAACACTGCTTCTTTATCCTCCTCTATCAAAATCAAAGGCATAGTTTGCAATTATTCATTTTGCTTTTATATTGCTTAAGGAAATTAGAAACACCATGGTAGAATGACATTTCATGACAACAGTAGGTGAAAACCAGAATGTAAGACAACTGAACAATCTCTCAGCATGTCCTTCAGGTACTTTTTGTTACCGCATTCAGAGAAAATAAAAAAAAAAATGTTAAACATTGCCACACTGAAAGCAGAGTGGTATTATGTAGAGAAGTTTCTTGCTGATATGGGACATGGAGTTTTGTTAGAAGCATGTTTGCACAATCCAAGCTTTCACACAGATAGCCAGGTCAGCTTGACCTTGGGCACATGCCAGGAGGACGCTGCCTGAAAACAGTGAGCAGCTGAGAAGAAGTAAAAGCAGGATATTTTTAACCACAGATGTACTGAGATTTTGCTTAAACTAAGAGTGTGAGCTTTAGCAATTAACCAATTAGCTTGTGCCGAGTAGCATATTGCTTTGCAGATGTAACCAATAAATGTTATGTTACTGTCACCTGAATTCTGTACTATTGTATAAATATCAGTGTGTATTACTAATAAACAAGCATTGATTCTACCTCTATGAGGATACGTTTCTGACTCCGGAAGCTCCCGCGCATCAGTATTACATGCCTTTGTGTTGGTACCAGCAACAAAAAACTTCACGTGCAGAACAGAAAATCCCTTGGCTGTAGAGGAGAATGAACTTGAGGATGAGCTATCGGGAGCAGTGAGCTGGGCCCAGGAAGAAAGGAAGGATGGGGGAGGGAGATCTTAAAGTGCTGGTTGCAATTTTCTCATCATCCTACTCCCTTTTTGCTTTTATTCCGTTCTGTTTCTTTTAAGTAGTAGAATAAACTTTCCTACTTTCCTCTCTCAGTTGAGTACTGGAGTCTGTTTTGCTTGGAATCGTAATTGGCAGCGAGCTCTCCCTGCCCTTGTTTCAATCCACAACAACCTTGGTTATCTTTTTCCTCCCATTTTGCTGTGGCCTCTGCCATTCTAATGAGGGTGGGTGTGAATGGGGGGCACTGAGCGAGAGACTGTTATGTTGAGCTTCTGTTCTAGCTGGGTCAAGCCATGACAAGATGGAAGAAAAGAATGTTGTTTATCTTCTTGAGAGGGGAAAATCAAAAAGCCAAAGTGGTACTATATCACCATATGCTGCATGCTCTGAATATAAGATGACAATGATGCATTATGAAAGCTAAGTATGAAGTACACTTCATTTTTTAATCTAGACCAGCTATCGGTGACTGGGCAAGGATACTCTACTAACCCTTAATGCAAACAAGTTTAGGGCCAAGTGAGTGCTAGCATTTTAACATTTATTTTATTTACAGGAGTACCCAAAACTGCTAGAACTGTTCTTAATAACTTGATAGACTGGCAAACTGTAGTTCTCATCTGTACCTTTTTTTTTTTTTTTTAATGCAAGACAAAAAGTTAGCCTTCTCTCATGAGAGTCCAGAACAGGGGTGAACACTGTTAAGGGATATTATAAGGCAGCTACCTCTGACAGACTCCAGGATTCCTCCTGCCTGGCTGCTGGAGACAAGCCCAGTTTTCTCTCTGTCCAAAGCCAACAGATGTGGCTGCTGCTTTCCTGTTTGTGGGTTAAAAAAGTAACAAGACTGAGTGTGCATCCCAGAGATACACACACAAACACACACACACATATACATTCTCACAGAGGACACTAAACACGGCCAGCTACACAAACTGCCACAGAGAGTTCTGTCTTTAATAACACCCACATATAACACCACCAGAACTCACATAAAACATAAATATAGCTAGCCAAGTTCCCCTCCTCCTCTCTGCTTGATCAGGATTGAAGTTCACTAGTGAAAACACATGTATCCTCACTCTCTAGAGTCACAAGCATACATACATTCAGAGATTCCTCAACTGTCAGCACAGCCCCTCTTGTCCATCTAATATCCATGCCCAGATCCCGAGCCCTTTTATCCACTATATGGGTCTCCTACTTGCCACCTAGTCTAGTTTGATACTCACTAGCACACAGGTGCATGCACTCATACACTCATTTCACAGGCACCCACACACTCATATTCCTTCAATACTGATGCTGGCCCTTTGCCAGTCCGATATCCCTGCCAAGATCCTGGTCCTCCTACTTAATGGCTAGTTGTCATGGATTGACATGACAGTCATTTCTGGTAAGGGGGAAGGGGCTGTAAAGATGGCTCCTGTAAGAAGTTGC
Source organism: Colius striatus (assembly GCF_028858725.1). Classification (NCBI taxonomy): domain Eukaryota; kingdom Metazoa; phylum Chordata; class Aves; order Coliiformes; family Coliidae; genus Colius; species Colius striatus. The sequence continues at coordinate 7,383,543 of NC_084789.1, forward strand.
TTGAAACTTTCCCCAGCCAGACCCACTTCTGGGGCTGAGCCAATTAGACACCTCCACGATCATTTTTTTAAGAAGAAGCCGGAAGAGGAGGCTTCTTCCCGTTCCTTCTTTTTCCGTCTCTTCTTCTTTTCCGGCTGGTGGTGGTGCAAGGAGTGGGAAGAGAGAGAGAAGCGACCATGTGGACCCCAAGGTCAGTGAGGGAAGAAAGGAGGAGGTGTGCTGGAGCAGAGACTCCCCTGCATCCTGTGGAGAGGACTGGTGAAGCTGAGATTTGTTTGCATTTTGCTAAAGACCCCCCATCAGGGGCAGTGACTCATTTTGCTAAAGACCCCACGTCAGGGGCAGTGACTACGGCCAGAGGAGGCCGCGTCCCGTGGGAGGGACCCCATATTCACAGAAGCTGTAACTGTGGGGAAGAACCCACGCCAAAGAAGTTCATTAAGGACTGCGTCCCATGTGAGGGATCCTGTATTGGCAGAAGCCCTAGCTGCTGGGAAGAATCCACACCAGAGAAGTTCGTTAAAGACGGTTTCCTGTGGGAGGGACCCCGTATCGGAGCAGTGGAAGAATGCAAGGAGTCATCCTCCTCTGAGAAGAGAGAAGAGGTAAACAAAGATCGGTGGTAAACAAAGCGGAGGCAAGGCTCGTTTATTCACGGCTGTGCGGCCAATTGAGGTAATCCGGGGGTTCCTGGAGCACGGGGAATGGAGGATAAGCAAGGAGAGCCACCAGGACCAGGCAGCTCTCGTGAGGGGGACAGTCTTGCCGGGAGGCAGAGCCGCAGCAACCGCGGGGGATTTAATCATCCCCCAGGGAGCGCGAGCGACCAGGAGTGTGGTGAACAGGGGCGGCAAACAGGGAGTGACGTGGCAGTTTGCGCAGCAGGGCGAGCAGGGAGGACGGGCAGGGAACAACCCCATGGCCCGTTTAGAGAAGCAGAAGTCAGAGAAGTGCCCCAGCTTCAGCTTCAACCTAGCAAAATGGTGAGCACTCGCCTAAGGACTAAAGCCAAGGCTCAGGTGGACAAAACCCAGGTGAAGGTCAATGCATCCACCCAGACAGATCTGGTTAGTAGAGAAGCTTCGCTCCAGGTGGAGCGCACGGAGTGTTTAGACTACTTAGGGACCTATGCCTCTGAGGCAACAATGTATCATAGGTGCCCTCAAGTTCAGGAACTGCAGTGCATGGTGAAAGAGCTGCAGGAAACTGTGAGTAGGCTCTGTAGTATTAGAGGGGAAGAAGTGGAGAAAGATAGAGGCTTTCGCAGTCAGGTGCAAGCCTCCAGTGAATCCAATAATTCATGGACCCTGGTTACAAAAAAATGAAAGACAAAGGCTCGTCTTCAAAGCCCTCCTTCCACAGTGCCCACTACAAATAAGTATGAGGCACTGGCAACAGGAAACTTCGACAAGCAAGCTCCAAAAGGGGAAAACCCACTAAACAACCCATCAGCTGCTCCACCTGCAGTAGGTAATGGGCATTGTAGGAAGAGGCGACGGGTGCTTGTTGTGGGTGACTCGCTGCTAAGGGGCACTGAGAGACCCATCTGTGGAGCAGGTAGGGAGTCAAAAGAGGTGTGCTGCCTGCCTGGGGCCAAGATCAGGGATGTGGCTGAGAGAGTGCCACGGCTCGTCAGGGATGCAGGCTATTACCCCTTACTTGTGTTCCATGTAGGTATGAATGATGTCATGAGGCATGACATCTCCAGGATCCAGATGGATTTTAAATCCTTGGGGGAGTAGGTAAAGGTAGAGGGGCTCAGGTTATTTTCTCCTCTATCCTGTTCACTAGAGATAAAGGAGGAGTTTGTAATGGAAAAATCAACCAAGTGAACTCCTGGCTGAGAGGCTGGTGCCGGCGGGAAGGCTTTGAGTACTTTGACAATGGATCCTTCCTTGGGGACTACAGCTTGATAGGACAGGATGAGATTCATCTCTCTCGTAAAGGCACTGGATTATTTGGGAGTAGACTAGCAAATTTAATAAAGAGGTCTTTAAACTAAGGGACTGGGGGGGTGGGGGGAGAAGTAAAATAGAACAAGTTGTCCCCTCTAGCTGGGAAACAGGGCAGGACAGGGAATGCAATGATAAGTGCCCTTCATCTGCACACTGGGCTGAGATACGGAAGGCTGACCACCCTGAGAAAGGGCCAAACCGGGGAGGAACCTCCTGCACCCATCCAGGGAAACCTGTGTGTTTGAGTAAGCCCCTGCGCTGCCTCTACACCAATGCACGCAGCCTGGGGAATAAGCAGGAGGAACTGGAGATGTGGGTACAGACCTCATTGCGATCACAGAGACGTGGTGGGACAGCTGCCATGACTGGAGCACAGCCATGGAGGGTTATGTATTGTTCAGGAAAGACAGACTGAAAAGGCATGGAGGTGGAGTTGCTGTCTATGTGAGGGAGCAATTCATGTGTACCGAACTGTGCCTGGGTGGGGATGAGGACTGGGTAGAGTGCTTATGGGTAAAAATTAATGGGCAGGTGTCCTGGTTTGGGCTAGGATAGTGTTAACTTTGATGAGGAAGTAGTAAGGGGCACAGCATGGGCAGCTGACCCAGGCTGGCCAACAGGTATTCGATACCATACTGACATCATGCCCAGTACATATAGGCAGGGAGCTAGTTGGGGGCGGTGGTGCGGGAGGGCGGGCTTGACTGCCGGTCGGTCGGGAGCGGTTGCGTTGTGTCCCAGGTGGTGAGCAGCTGCGGCACACACCTTTCCTTTTGTATATCCCCTCATTTACTGTTAAAACTGGTTTTTTTTGGTTTTTTTGTTTTTTTTTTTTTTCTCCCTGAACTTGTTTCTTCTTATTGTTGTTCTATTAAACCGTTCTGATTTCAACTTACGCGGGCTTTTCCCCTTTTTCTCTGGTTCCTCTCCCCGCTCCGCCGGGAGGGGGAGGAGTGAGCGAGCACCCTTGTGGCTCTTTGTTCCCGGCTAGACAAAACCATGACATTATTTGGCACCCAACGTGGGGCACCGCAGGGTTGAAATAAGACACAGTAGGCTGAAACAATTTTCTTGTGTACATTTCTGATATTAGTTAAAAAAAAAAAAAAAAAAAAGCTGCTGGTCACAATGTTGATTTATATGCTTAAATGGTGTTGGCCAATAATTTCTCAGATGCCCTATGTATTCTCTGTGATAGTGTTTATGTCCTTTGGAAAAGGGACGAAAGCACTCGTTCTGATATACTGGCTTATGGTATGGTTATATCACTGGATATGGAGCTAGGCCAATACCTGTACATGACTTGGTTGGCATTTCTGCAACTTGGACATTTATTTTCAGAATATAGTGACAGTAATGACACTCAGTTCATGGAAAAAATGGAGGGACGTAATTTTTCCTTTTTTTCCATCCTCCCTTACTCATTCAAGTTAACTGCACTTGGGATGTCCCAGCCATTGTGGTTTTATTGCTCTGTCCTCTAGGTAGGGTGTTTTTCTTGGGTAGAGTTGCAAAATTTGTTTTTCAGACTGTTATGAGGTTGGGCAGCTATGGAGGGATTGACATACAGAAGAATATGAACAGGTATTGGAAGAGTTTTTTACTTGTACAGATTAGGAATGTCACCCTAGCAACAACTGTGGCTATTCAAACCAAGGCAACTGATGTTGTTGCTGCCCTAACTCCAACAGCAGACACTGATCCTGAATCAGAGGATCAACCTGTGCCAGTGTCAGTTGCTCCTGTCCAGAAAAAGAAATACATAAAAAAATCAGTTTGCTTTGTGAGGGATGAAGATGAACCAGTGTCATCACGGGAGCGGGAGGAAGAGTCAGAGCCAGAGCCAGAGATAATCACCCGATCCTTGTCCCTGAGCGAACTGAGAGAAGTGCAAAAAGATTACAGCCGCCACCCAAGCGAGTACCTTGTCGCTTGGCTGCTCTGATGCTGGGAGAATGGGCCCCACAGCTTGGACTTGGAGAGCAGGGAAGCCAGGCAGCTGGGCTCTCTGTCCCGGGATGGCGGCATTGACAAGGCAATTGGAAGAAAGACAGAAGTCCTCAGCCTCTGGAGAAGACTTTTGTCTGGTGTGAAGGAAAGATACCCCTTCAAAGAACACATCATATGCCACCCAGGCAAGTGGACCACAATGGACAAAGGTATCCAGTACCTGAGGGAGTTAGCTGTGCGGGAAATGATTTATAATGAGCAGTTACCAACAGACCCAGATGAGGTCCAGTGCACACAATCTATGTGGCGAAGATTTCTGCAAAGCGCACCATCATCTTATGCTAATTCATTGGCAGTCATCTCCTGGAAAGAAGGCGAGGGGAAAACAGTGGGGGAAATGGGTGTTCAACTTCGGCAATATGAAGAAAGTCTGTCTTCCTCCCTATAGGCTGTTGTTTCAGCTGTAGATAAAATGTCAAAAGAGTTCCACCAATTCAAAGAAGATATGTCCCGCTCTCCACCTGCCCGAGTCCATACTTCAGCTATTAGTAGATGTCCCTCTGCTCAAGAGAGGGAATATAGAGGGCAGACACCACGAGGTGCTTTGTGGTCTTACCTGCAGGACCAGGGAGAGAACATGAACAAGTGGCATGGGCAACCTACTTTGGCCTTAAGGGCACGGACACGGCAGTTACGGGGAAAAACCGCTACAAGAAGCAATTTCTCCTGGAAAGATGCTGCTCCAGTTTCCAGTGAGCAACTCCCTAGACAGAATAGAAGGGTTGAGCTCTATTCTAGTCCCCTCGAGGGGACTTCTAGCTCTTTTCCACAAAATGTATGCAATGACTGCCATGGCCAGTACTAGGGAGGCCCTGCCTCCAGCCAGGTGGAGGAGAGGGACAACCAAGTTTATTGGACAGTGTGGATCCGATGGCCTGGCACATCAAACCCACAAGAGTACAAGGCTTTAGTGGATACTGGAGCACAATGCACTCTGATGCCATCAAGTTGTAAAGGGACAGAATCTGTTTGTATTTCTGGAGTGACAGGGGGATCTCAACAGCTAACCTTGTTAGAAGCTGAAGTGAGTTTAACTGGGGATGAGTGGCACAAACATCCCATTGTAACAGGCCCAGAAGCTCCGTGTATCCTGGGCATAGACTACCTTAAGAGAAGGTACTTTAAGGACCCAAAAGGGTACCGGTGGGCCTTTGGTGTGGCTGTAGTGGAGACAGAGGAAATTGAACAACTGTCCAGCATGCCCGGCCTCTCAGAGGACCCTTCTGTTGTGGGATTGCTGATGGTCAAAGAACAACAGGTGCCAGTTGCGACCACAACAGTGCACCGGCAGCAATATCGCACCAGCAGAGATTCAGTGATTCCCATTCATAAGTTGATTCGCCAACTGGAGAGCCAAGGGGTGATCAGCAAAACTCACTCACCCTTTAACAGTCCCATATGGCCAGTGCAAAAGTCTAGTGGAGAGTGGAGACTGACAGTGGACTATCGTGGCCTGAATGAAGTCACGCCGCCACTGAGCGCAGCTGTGCCGGACATGCTGGAACTCCAATATGAACTGGAGTCCAAGGCAGCCAAATGGTATAGCACCATTGATATTGCCAATGCATTCTTCTCAATTCCTTTGGCAGTAGAGTGCAGGTCCCAGTTCACTTTCACTTGGAGAGGGGTTCAGTATACCTGGAATCAACTGCCCCAGGGGTGGAAACACAGCCCCACCATCTGCCATGGACTGATCCAGGCCACATTGGAGAAGGGCGAGGCCCTAGAACACCTGCAGTACATTGATGACATTGTTCTGTGGGGCAACTCAGCAGAGGAAGTTCTTGAGAAAGGGAAAAAGATAATTCAAATTCTTCTGAAGGCTGGTTTTACCATTAAACGAAGTAAGGTCAGAGGGCCTGCACAGGAGATCCAGTTTTTAGGAATAAAATGGCAGGATGGACATCAGCATATCCCAATAGATGTGATCAACAAAATTGCAGTCACGTCTCTCCCAACTAGAAAAAAGGAAACGCAAGCTTTCCTAGGTGGTGTGGGTTTTTGGAGAATGCATATTCCAAATTACAGTATGATTGTGCGCCCTCTCTACCACGTAACATGGAAGAAAAATGATTTTGAATGGGGTCCTGAACAGCAACAAAGTTTTGAACAAATTAAACGGGAGATTGTTCGTGCAATGGCGCTTGGGCCAGTCTGGACAGGACCAGATGTTAAAAATGTGCTCTACACTGCAGCTGAGGAGAATGGCCCTACTTGGAGTCTTTGGCAGAGAGCACCTGGGGAGACTTGAGGCCGATCCCTTGGATTCTGGAGTCGGGGATACAGAGGATCCGAGGCCCGATACACTCCAACTGAGAAGGAGATACTGGCAGCATATGAAGGGGTTCAAGCTGCATCAGAAGTGATTGGCACAGAAACACAACTTCTCCTAGCACCCCAACTGCCAGTGCTGGGCTGGATGTTCAAAGGGAAGGCCTCCCTCACACATCATGCAACTGATGCTATGTGGAGTAAGTGGGTCACACTGACCACACAACGAGCTCGTGTAGGAAATTCTAGCCGCCCTGGAATTCTGGAATTGATCACGAACTGGCCAGAGTGTGAAGACAGCGAAATATCACCAGAAAAGGAGGCAACCCGTGCTGAAGAGGCCCCATCATACGAGGAACTTCCAGAAGATGAGAAGCGGTATGCCCTGTTCACCGATGGGTCCTGTCGTCTTGTGGGGAAGCATTGGAGGTGGAAGGCAGCTGTGTGGAGCCCCCTACGCAAAGTTTCAGAAGCTGCAGAAGGAGAGGGTGAATCGAGCCAGTTTGCAGAGGTAAAAGCCATCCAGTTGGCTTTAGACATTGCTGAATGAGAAAACTGGCCAAGGCTTTATCTCTACACTGACTCGTGGATGGCGGCAAATGCTGTGTGGGGGTGGTTACAGCAATGGAGGCAAAACAACTGGCAACGACGGGGCAAACCCATCCAGGCTCCCCCAATATGTCAAGACATCGCTGCTCGGCTGGAGAAGCTGGTTGTGAAAGTGCGCCATGTAGATGCCCACATACCTAAGAACAGGGCCACAGAAGAACATCTGCATAACCAGCAAGTGGACAAGGCTACAAAGATTGGAGCAGCTCAGGTAGATTTGGACTGGCAACACAAGGGGGAGTTATTTTTAGCTCGGTGGGCCCATGACACCTCAGGTCATCAAGGCAGAGATGCCACCTATAAATGGGCTCGTGATCGAGGGGTGGATTTAACCTTGGACACCATTGCACAGGTTGTCCATGAGTGTGAGACGTGTGCTACAATCAAACAAGCCAAATGGTGGAAGCCCATATGGTATGGAGAACGATGGCAGAAATATAAATACGGAGAGGCCTGGCAGATTGATTACATCACACTGCCACAGACTTGCCAAGGCAAACGCCATGTGCTCACAGTGGTGGAGGCGACCACTGGCTGGCTGGAAACGTATCCTGTGGCTCATGCCACTGCCTGGAGCACCATCCAGGGCCTTGAAAAGAAAATTCTCTGGCGACATGGCACTCCAGAAAGAATTGAATCAGACAATGGGACACACTTCTAAAACAACCTCATAGATGTCTGGGCCAAAGACCATGGCATTGAATGGGTTTATCACATCCCCTATCATGCACCAGCCTTGGGAAAAATTGAACAACACAATGGACTATTGAAGACCACACTGAGAGCAATGGGGGGTGGGACATTCAAACATTTAGAAAAGGCCACCTGGCTAGTCAACTCCAGAGGATCTGTGAACAGAGCTGGCCCTGCCCAATCGGAACTTTTACATACTGTAGAAGGGGGTAAAGTCCCTGTAGTGCACGTAAAAGATCTGTTAGGGAAAGCAGTCTGGGTGAGTCCTACCTTGGGTAAAGGCAAACCCATTTGTGGGATTGTTTTTGCTCAGGGACCTGGGTACGCTTGGTGGGTGATGCATAAGGACGGGGAAATCCAGTGTATACCTCAAGGAAATTTGATTTTGGGTGAGAACAGCCTGTGAATTCCATGAATCGAATTGTATTAATTTTGCTGTTGTATGTCACCATTAACATAGTTGCTCTATGCCATATCACTGACACTACAGTAAGAATCACACAGATCACTGAAAGATGGACCTGGACGAGCAAGATACAGAATGGCGGGATGTGAATTGGCGCCCAGTGACGTCCTCAAGACCAGTGCCTTCAACTTACAGATAAGACACACCGAGTAGACCAGCTGCAAACTCCTGATACTGCATGCAGTGACCTCTCTCACACACACATCCCATCTGCCCTGCTGAGAAAGATTTATGACGAATAAGACCTGAAGTTATGGACTAAATGGACTCAACGGGAACGTTAGGGGGATGGCCTGTAAACTGAGGAAATGATATACTTCTCCGTGTGTGCCCATATTTTTTCAGGGAGAGGAAATGCGATGTTTAGATGTTGTATATTGTGAAACTAGGCATGACGTAGATGGTATAGAATAAGGGGTGAAATGTCCTGGTTTGGGCTAGGATAGAGTTAACTTTGATGAGGAAGTAGGAAGGGGCACAGCATGGGCAGCTGACCCAGGCTGGCCAACAGGTATTTGATACCATACTGACATCATGCCCAGTACATATAGGCAGGGAGCTAGTCGGGGGCGGGGGCTGCGGGAGGGCGGGCAGTGGTGAGCAGCTCCGGCAAGCACCTTTCCTTTTGTAGATCAATTTATTGTTTATTAAAACTATTTTGTTTTTTTTTTATCCTGAACTTGTTTCTTCTTCTTGTTGTTCTATTAAACCGTTCTTATTTCAACCTATGCGGGTTTTTCCCCTTTTTCTCTGGTTCCCCTCCCCGCTCCGCCAGGAGGGGGAGGAGTGAGCGAGCACCCTCGTGGCTCTTTGTTCCCGGCTGGACAAAACCATGACAGCAGGGCAAGGCAGGTGATATTGTTGTAGGAGTCTGCTACAGGCCACCTGATCAGGAGGAGGATGTGGACGAGGCCTTCAATGAACAGCTGAGAGCTGCCTCACGATCACAGTCCCTGGTCCTCACGGGGGACTTCAGTCACCCTGATATTTGCTGGGATAGCCACACAGCCAAGCATATGCAGTCCAGGAGGTTCCTACAGATTGTTGATGACAACTTCCTGTCGCAGATGATCGAGGAACCAACAAGGAGGGGTGTGCTGCTGGACCTGGTACTGACGAATAAGGAGGGTCTGGTTGGGGATGTGAAGGTTGGAAGCAACTGACCATGAGACGGTACAGTTCAAGATCCTGTGTGGAAGAGGCAGAACACAAAGCAGACCGTGACCCTGGATTTCGGGCGAGCCGACTTTGGCCTCTTCAAAGATCTACTTGGACTGATCTCATGGGATATGATTCTAGAAGACAGAAGTGCCAATGCGAGCTGGTCAATCTTCAAGCACCACTTCCTCCAAGCCCAGGATCAGTGTGTCTCAATGCGCAAGAAAGGAGGAAAAGGAGGTAGGAGGCCTCCATGGATGAGCAAGGATCTGCTGGGACAACTCAGGCAGAAAGCAGCCATCTATGAGAGGTGGAAACAGGGGCTGGCTTCTTGGGAAGAGTATAGGAACATTGCCAGGGCATGCAGGGGTGCAACTAGAAAGGCTAGAGCCCTTCTAGAATTAAATTTAGCCAGGGATGTTAAGGACGGTAATAAGGAATTTTTCAAGTACATCAGCAGCAGAAGGATGATGAGGGGGGAATGTGGGACCGCTGCTAAACGCTGAGGGTGCCCTGGTGTCTGAGGATGCAGAGAAGGCCGAAGTACTGAATGCCTTCTTTGCTTCAGTCTTTAGAGCCAAGGCCGGCCCTCGGGCAGCCCAGTCCAGCAAAGATAATAGGATGGCCAGGACAGCAGAGGACTTGCCCTGGGTGGAAGAGGAAGAGGTTAAAGACTTGTTGACCAAGCTTAAGGTTCATAAGTCAATGGGTCCTGATGGGATGCATCCTAGAGTGCTGATGGAGCTGGCTGATGTGATGCCTCTCTGCATCATTTTTGAACATTCATGGAGGACAGGCGAGGTGCCTGAGGACTGGAGAAAGGCCAATGTCACTCCAGTCTTCAAAAAGGGCAAGAACGACAACCCAAAAAACTATAGGTCAGCCTCACCTCCATCCCTGGAAAAGTGATGGAACAACTCATCCTGTATGTTATCACTGAACATATGAAGGATAAGATGGTTATCAAGGGGAGTCAACATGGCTTCACCAAAGGGAAATCCTGTTTGATCAACCTGATATCCTTCTATGAGTGCATAACCGGCTGGCTAGATGAGGGGAGAGCAGCGGATGCCATCTACCTTGACTTCAGCAAGGCTTTTGACACTGTCACCCACGACATCCTCATCAGAAAGCTTAAGCCGTGTGGCTTGGATGAGTGGACAGTGAGGTGGATCGAGAGCTGGCTGAATGACAGAGCCCAGAGGGTGGTGATCAACGGCACAGAATCGACTTGGAGGCCTGTGGCCAGTGGAGCTCCACAGGGATCGGTTCTGGGGCCAGTCTTGTTCAACATCTTCATCAACGACCTGGATGAGGGGACAGAGTGTACCCTCAACAACTTCTCTGATGACACCAAACTGGGAGGGTTGGCTGATTCCCCAGAAGGCTGTGCTGCCATTCAGCGGGATCTCGACCGGCTTGAGAGTTGGGCAGAGAGGAACCTCATGAGGTTCAACAAGGACAAGTGCAGAGTCCTGCATCTGGGAAGGAACAACCCCATGCACCAGTACAGGACGACCCAGGAAACTACAGCTGGTGAGCAGCTCTGCAGAGAGAGACCTGGGAGTCCTGATTGATAATTAACCATGAGCCAGCAATGTGCCCTCGTGGCCAAGAAGGCCAATGACATCCTGGGATACATCAAGAAGAGTGTGGCCAGCAGGTCAAGGGAAGTTCTTCTCCCTCTCTCCTCTGCCCTGGTGAGGCCTCATCTGGAGTCCTGTGTCCAGTTCTGGGATCCTCAGCTCAAGAGGGACAGGGAAGTGCTGGAGAGAGTCCAGCGCAGGGCCACCAAGATGATCAGGGGACTGGAACATCTTTCATATGAGGAAAGGCTGCGGGAACTGGGGCTGTTTAGTCTGGAGAAGAGGAGATTGAGGGAAGATCTTATTAACATTTATAAATATCTAAAGGGTGGGTGTCAGGAGGTTGGGACATCCCTTTTTTCTATAGTAGCTAGCAACAGGACAAGGGGTAATGAGATGAAGCTGGAACACAAAAAGTTTCACTTAAACGTAAGAAAAAACTATTTCACTGTGAGGGTGATGGAGCAGTGGAACAGGCTGCTCAGAGGGGTTGTGGAGTCTCCTTCCTTGGAGGTCTTCAAGACCCATCTAGACATGTTCCTATGCGACCTGATCTAGGTGAACCTGCTTCTGCAGGGGTATTGGACTAGATGATCTCTAAAGGTCCCTTCCAACCCCTGCCATTCTATGATTCTATGAAGTGGCAGAGCCCATCTGTGAGAGACTGACCACATCCCCCATTCCCTATCCCCCCCCCCCCAGCCGCTGAGGGGGGAGGAGGGAGCTGGGCCCAGGAAGAAAGGAAGGATTGGGGAGATCTTAAAGTGCCGGTTGCAATTTTCTCATCATCCTACTCCCTTTTTGCTTTTATTCCATTCTGTTTCTTTTAGGTAGTACAATAAACTTTCCTACTTTCCTCTCTCAGTTGAGTACTGGAGTCTGTTTTGCCCAGAGCCATAATTGGCAGTGAGCCCTTCCTGCCCTTGTCTCAATCCACAACAACCTTGATTATCTTTTTTCCTCCCATCTCACTGGAGCCTCTGCCATTCTAACGAGGGAGGGTGTGAACGGGGGGCAGTGAGCAAGAGACTGTTATGTTGCTTCATGTGCTGGCTGGGCAAAGCCACGACACTAGTCCAGCTTGAAGTTTGCTGGCAAATTAGAGATATATGCACAACAGGTTGAGGTAAAATGCAAACATTTCAACCTCCCTAGTAGCTGGTACCTAGACACATGAGCCCTGTGACTTGCTGTCCTCACTTCAGCTGCTTATGCTGTGATCCTCACTCACTTCATCCACCCTGGTCTTCTCAGTAGCTGGCACCCAGGACACAAATGGGCCCTATGACCCACAGTCCTGGCCCTGTGGCTGATACCAAGACTCTCGTCCACTCCAGTTACTGACACTGAGGTTCTCACTTCCTCTAGTTGCTGGCACCACAGGCCCAGGGGTGCGTACACCCTCAGTCTGACTCCAATTGCTGTCCCCATATTCACTCATACCCATCTCCCCAATAACTGGCTCTCCAGACACATGCTCCTTAGATCCATGGCCCCTCCAACTACTGATGTTCAGACCCTCACTCACTCCAGCCAACAATATTTTCAAACAATAATTTCAAACTTCAAGGAAGTTTTGCTGGAATTAATTAAATGCCTCAAAATTAAAAAGGATTTTTTCTTCAAAATAAAGCTTTAAAATATTCAAAGCTTTTACAAAATTCTTTCTGCTATGTTTAATAAAATAAACTAGCTAGAAACATCTTTATTGTTGAATAGAAAGAAATAGTTTAATGTTTACATTTGCTTTAATAAGAATTTATGATTAGCAGCATGCATAGCCCCTCTATGAAAAAGTTAAGCTATTTGAGAAAGCATTAGTTTTTACATGATTACAGCCATTTCTCAAATAGTAATATCAGAGCGGTACTCTTAAATCTTTTTCCCATATGTGAGAAGCTGTTGGCAGAGGACACCACAAACTTCATAGAACAGGTAAAGAATTTATATTAAGTTGAACAACATACCTATAATCCAAACACAGTAAGAAAAGCCTGACAACAAAGTGTATAATAAAATAGCTGTTTTAATAAGATAGAATAAAAAGAGGAACATTGACAGCGAATAAATCTTACGTCCCTTTAGATGCTAGAGAATCCTGTTTCTATATAGCACTGAACACCACCAGAAGGATTTTCCCACAGCATGCTGTACAGATCCTGTCTATAGAGTGGTTCCTGTTCCTCCTACGCTATGGTGCATTTCATTTTGTTTAACAAACATAATTATATATCTTCTCTTGACAAGTTGGAATGTTATCTGTGATAACATCCACCAGCACACAGAAGAGGCCGGCACACAGCATTCCGTCAGATTCCCTTACATTGGCTACACATGCTACCCTATGGGCATTTCAAGTCTTAGGTACAAGGACCAAGAGAGCAAATATGATCTACTCAATATCACAAACTCCTTGAATACAATGTCTTCTGCAAGGCTCCCAATAAGGGCACTCAAGTGCCTGCCTTTTTTTAACCAGTTTTAACAGGTAAGGTCTGCCTTCAGGACTCCCAGGTTACAGAATCACAGAATGGTAGGGGTTGGAAGGGACCTCTGGAGATCATCTAGTCCAGCCCCCCTGCTAAAGCAGGTTCACCTCGATCAGGTGAAAGCATCCAGGCAGGTGTTGAAAACCTCCAGAGAAGGAGACCCCACAACCTCTCTAGGAAGCCTGTGCCAATGCTCCATCACAATAAACTTTTTCCTCGTGTTCAGAGGAACTTCCTGTATTCCATCTTGTGTCCGTTACCCCTTGCCCTGTCACTGGACACTACAGAAAAAAAGACTCGCCCCATCCTCTTGACACCCATCCTTTAGGTATTTATAAGTGTTGATACGGTCCCTCTTTAGTCTTCTCTTTTCCAGGCAAAATAGCCCCAGGTCTCTAAAACTTTCCTCAAAAGAGAGATGCTCCAGTCACCTAATCATCTTTGTAGCCCTCCTAGACTGTCTCCAGAAATTCTCTATCACTCTTGAACTGAGAAGCCCAAAACAGAACATGGGGAGAATAATCTCCCTTGACCTGCTGGTTACACTCTTATTAGTACATCCCAGAATGCCATTGGCCTTCTTGGCCACGAGGGCACATTGCTGGCTCATGGTTAATTTATTATCAATCAGGACTCCCAGGTCTCTCTCTGCATAGCTGCTCTTCAGCAGTTCCACCCCCAGCCTGTACTGGTGCATGGGGTTGTTCCTTCCCAGATGCAGGACTCTGCACTTGTCCTTGTTGAACCTCATGAGGTTCCTCTCTGCCCAACTCTCAAGCCGGTCGAGATCCCGCTGAATGGCAGCACAGCCTTCTGGGGAATCAGCCAGTCCTCCCAGTTTGGTGTCATCAGAGAACTTGTTGAGGGTACACTCTGTCCCCTCATCCAGGTCGTTGATGAAGATGTTGAACAAGACTGGCCCCAGAACCAATCCCTGTGGAACTCCACTGGCCACAGGCCTCCATCTCGATTCGGCTCCACATTGACCACCACATCAGGTGGTCACGTTCTGTATCCCTTTGCTGTCGTTATGGCTCTTCGTTCTCTCCTTGTCTTGTTCTATTAAATTGTCCTTATCTCAACCCACAAAGCTTTACCTTTTCCTCCTCATTCTCCTCCCCATCCTGACAAGGTGGGGAGGAGTGAGTGAGTTGGCTGCATGATTTGGTTGTTGACAGATGGGTTTAAACCATGACAGTCCTTGGTGCCCAACATGGGGCACAAAGGGTTGAGAAAAGGACAGATCTGACCAGAGTGTGGTCAGAACTTATGATATATCATTGGTCACAGGGTTCGGCTGGTTATTTGGGAGTCTTGGTTGACAGTAAACTAAACAAGAGCCAGCAATGTGCCCTCGTGGCCAAGAAGTCCAATGGCATCCTGGGATGCATCAAGAAGAGTGTGGCCAGCAGGTCGAGGGAGGTTCTCCTCCTCCTCTCCTCTGCCCTGGTGAGGCCTCACCTGGAATACCGTGTCCAGTTTTGGGCTCCCCAGCTCAAGATGGACAGAGAACTTTTGGAGAGAGTCCAGCGCAGGGCCACCAGGATGATCAGGGGACTGGAGCATCTTCCTTCTGAGGAAAGGCTGCGCGAACTGGGGCTGTTTAGTCTGGAGAAGAGAAGAATGAGAGGGGATCTGTAGGCACAAATGTAGCTTGGACCAGCCAGCTTGAATAAAGATGGTAGGGACAAGTTAATGCAGCTGGCAAGCTACTTCAGAAACAGGTGCTGCAAGTCAATCAATTGGGCCCTGGGTGATCTCATGGGCAGAAGCAGCACATAAGGAGGTAGCTAGCAAAGGAAGGGTGTCTTTGAGTCAACTCTGGTGGTTGTTCTATGTTGCCTGTGTACGTCTCTGCACGTGCATTACCTAGATTCTCTACATTGTTGAATGAATATTGTTTACACTACTACAACATTTGGTGACCCCGACGTGATTCGCTGAATTTGTTGGATTAAGAACCCTTGGCAGAAAAGCACCTGCTTGAAAAGGCAAGTGACCCGAGTAAATCAGTACAATGGGAAAAATGATGAACAAAGAGGAAAATGATATTGACACCCTCCAGCATATCCTTGCTGAGAAAGGATTCAATTATGAAAGAGAGGATTTGCTAAGACTTGTAAGATGGGGACAGGAAGTAGGTCTCTTCATCCCCCCCCCCCAAGAAGTATATGAAAAGGGACATTGGGAAAATCTAGGAGACATGTTGAATAATGCTATTGGCCTGTATAAATTGGTGTCATTCATTATACAACAGCTAGAAGCTGAGCGTGCTACAGCTGCTGCCATGAAAGCAGAAAATGCTGTACCATCTGCGTTCCCAGTAGATGCTAAAAGGTTCTTTGGAGGTGGTGACTTTATAGTACCATCGGCTCCACCTCTAGAAAAAAATACTAAGAGACTCTTCTGAGGGGATAATGTCATAATACCCTCGGCTCCACCTCTAGAAGAGGAGAGCATGGATGTGAGCCCACCTCCCCCAGAACCCCCTAGAGCACCGTTCCAGGAGCCAAATGCACGCATTGTTTCTCCTCCCCTCCCACCTACCCTTCACCATCCTGCCCCGTCCCATCTTGCTGCCGTGCCTGAAGGAGTACCTGGCAGAGAATGAAAGGTACGCTTTGCAAATGACACTATGGATCTGCCATTGCCCCTGAGCTCATCAACCCCTGAGTGTATTCCTCTTCCATCATCACCCCCAACATCTAGTGAAGGGGAAGATCAACAAAGACAATTGTTAAAGGAAGAATTAATACGACACGGAGAAGATATGAAACAGACTTTGGCCCATTTGGAGGAACTGATGGAAAAGCCAAAAGCAACAGCTAATCAACTGTTGGAACGGATTAATGAATTAACTAAACCGCAGTTTCATCCCCACAGGTGCTCAGAGACCCCCGGCCAGATGACTATGATCCGGCTAAGAAATGGAGAGGCCTCATACGTGACGCAGTAATCGAAGGAGAATTTATTCCGCAAGCCTTTCCAGTAATAACAGCACATAAAAAACGACAATGGGCACCTTTGGATTGGAAGTTGGTAAGGGAAGGCCAGAAAGCTGTGATGCAATATGGCTTGACCAACCCATACATTCAAACTTTATTGGATCATATTTTCACCAGTGGATTAATGACTCCATTTGACTGCCGGAAGCTAGCAGAAACTTTCCTGAAGCCCACTCAGGTATTACTATGGGAGTCTGAATGGGAAAAAAGAGTTGATGTGACAGTAGTAGAAAATATGGACTTACAACAGGGAGATCCCCAGTGAGTCGTCACAGCAGATATGATGTTAGGAAAAGGACCGTTTGCTGACCCTCAGGTACAAGCCCGACTCCATGAAGCTATTTTGCAGCAAATACAGACACTGGCTCGTCATGTGTTTAAGATCCTCCCTGACATGGGGGTGCCAGTTCCCTCATATACAGCCATTATACAGAAACCTAATGAGCCTTTTATGACCTTTTTAGACCATCTAAGAGCAGCTCTGGATCATATACCAAACATGTCAGCTGAAGTAAAAGCGGAAATAGGGTTACACTTAGCAGTTGCTAATGCTAACCATGACTGCAAAAAGATCCTGCAGGCTCTCCCGCAGACAGCAACTTTGGTTGACATGATAGAAGCCTGCTCTTCGGTAGGATCAGCAGCACATTTAGCTGAAGCAATGGCAACAGCATTGAAACCATTAGTTCAACAGAACAAAGGAAATCAGAGGCCAAAATGCTTTAACTGTGGAATAATAGGACATGTGAAAAATCAATGTCGGTCCAGACCATTGGTACGGACAAACAGCTCCACCAGACCATCTGGGTCCAACGGCAGATTTAATGGCAATTGTTACAGATGTGGCAAGTTTGGACATAGAGCCACTGAGTGCCGTTCTCGAGTGGCCAGACATACAACGCCTAAGGGAAACGGGTTAATGAGCGCAAAAAGGGCGAGCGTGATGACACAAAAACACCCTTCAACACCAATGGCTGCCTGGATGGCCTCAGATCAGCCACTGCAGGAAGCGCAGGAGTGGATGTGGAAACAGCAGTAGATGTAACCATCCACAATACAGAGGTAACGATTATCTCATCCAATGCTCATGGACCCCTTGGCTATGGTTTAAGTGCTCTGCTTTTAGGACGGTTATCGGCCTCTCGACAGGGTATTTTTGTGCTCCCCGGTGTTATTGATGCGGATTATGAAGGAAACATTGGAATAATGGTTAAAGTTTGGCAGCCACCAGTTTATATACCTCAAGGAACTAAAATAGCTCAATTAGTTCCTTTCAGAGCTAAAGTTCCGTTTCCAGGAAGTCGTAAGCGTTGAGATGGTGGTTTTTGATCCACTGGAGTACCTGAGGTAAGACTGGCAATGCCACTTTCACAGGGAAAGCCCACTCAGACGGTTGTATTCCAACATCCAAATGGTGAACACATGGTTGGGTACAATATGTTACTGGATACGGGAGCAGATGTTACCATTGTTCCATTATCCTATTGGCTAAAAAGCTGGCCTTTAGAGAATTTAGACACTCCTGTTGTTGAAGTAGGAGGAACACAGATGACAAAAATTAGAAGAGACTTGATTTCGGTATGCATACAGGGCGAAGAGAATAGATGTGTGCAAATTAGACCCTATGTAATGAACACTTCAGTTTGGCTTTTAGGTAGAGACGCCTTAAGCCAAATGGGCTTTTGTTTGTCGAATGAAAATTTTTAATGGCGGCCATTGATGGGCGACCAGTCCTGAAGTTAACCTGGCTTACAGATAAACCAGTTTGGATTGATTAATGGCCGCTGAGTAAAGAAAAGCTCGCCCAGATTCATGAATTAGTAAATGAACAATTAGAGAAAGGTCATATTAAGCCATCCACCAGTCCATGGAATACACCAATTTTTACTATCCCTAAAAAATCAGGGAAATGGAGGCTGTTACACGATCTAAGAGCTGTTAATGCAGTGATGCAGGACATGGGTGCTTTACAGCCAGGATTACCCTCTCCTGCAATGCTTCCAAAAGAATGGCCCCTGTTGGTGATTGACCTAAAGGACTGTTTTTTCACAATTCCCCTACATGAGGATGACAGTGAGAAGTTTGCCTTTACAGTACCATCTATTAACAAACAAGAGCCAGCAAAACGATATCAATGGACTGTTTTACCTCGGGGAATGAAGAACTCGCCAACTATTTGTCAAACTTACGTTGCCTGGGCGCTAGCACCTCTGCGCAAAAAATACCCTCATGTTTTATTTTACCATTATATGGATGATATCTTGATTGCAGGAAAAGACCTGGGCCAGCATCACATTCTACAAGAAGTGAAGCGACAGTTGAGCATCTCCGGGTTGGTGATCGCGCCAGAGAAGGTACAAATGCACGCCTCTTGGAAATATTATCACCAATGCACGCATTTATCCTCAGAAGGTGGCAATTAAAACAGAAATTGCTAATTTAACAGACATTCAAAAGCTAATAGGTGATATCCAATGGGTACGAACTATATGTGGTATCGCGAATGAGGATCTTGCGCCACTAATGCCTTTGTTAAAGGGCTCAGTAGATGCTGACAGTGCGCGAAAACTGTCCCGGCAGCAAATACAAGCAATAGAAAAGATAGGAAACAAGATAGTCAGTAACTACAGTGACCGATATGATCCTGACTTGTCCATTAACCTTGCTGTGATAAGTCAAAATCAGCATGTAATGGCAGTCTTGATGCAATGGGATTCAGTAGCGAAAGACCCATTGAGGATCCTGGAGTGGATATTTTTGCCATATAATTTGCAAAAAACAATTACCACGAGGCTAGAGGCAATTGCAAAAATAATACTTAAGGCCAGGAAACGTCTGCTGGAAATAGCAGGGATTGAGGCAAACGTCATTTTCGTTCCTCTCACAGATGAGTTCTTGAACTGGGCACTGCAACAATCTGATGAATTACAGTGGGCCTTATTGTCATATTCAGGGACTATAAATAATCATTATCCAGCCCATGAATTGTTTTTGTTTAAATTTCAAATGGAAGACCGGCCGTTGAGATCAGCAGTACCCGTTAAAGGCCTGGCTGTTTTTACTGACGCAAGTAAGATCCAAGCCAAAGCAGGAGTGGTTTGGTGGGAGAACAGAAAATGGCAAAATCTAACTGTTCACTCCCCAGACAGCTCAGTTCAACTGCTGGAACTGATGGCTGTAGTTAAAACTTTCGAGAAATGGCCAGACGTCCCATTAAACATCATCTCTGATTCCCTCTATGTGGTCGATGCCGTCACTCAGAGAGAGCGTTGTTGAAAGAAATCTCTAATCAGAATCTGTATAACTTATTTCTGCGGCTCTGGCATCAGATAAATGAACGTCAAACTGCTTATTACATTGGACATATTCGAAGCCATTCGGGCTTAAAAGATGGCCTATCAGGTGGCAATGAAATTGTTGACAAGATAGTGGCAGCTCCTTTATTGATACCTACGGGGCCAATAATGGACAGATTTTCTCAAGCCCGAAGATCGCACGATTTTTTTCATCAAAGTGCGAAAATGCTGGTGAAGCAGTTTGACCTGACCATATCGGCCGCTCAGGGTATTGTTTCCGCATGCCCTGCATGCCAGAATCAAATCGGCCTAGGAATAGGAGTCAATCCCGGGGCTCTGGCACCATTAGGAATATGGCAATCTGATATCACTGTCTATGCTCCCTTTGGACGATTTAAACGTATACATGTCACTATTGATACTTATTCAGCCATGGTTTGGGCCACAGCCTTAACCAGTGACAGTTCTCGAGACATCATAAGACATTGGAGGAGTTGCTTTGCAGTCCTTGGTGTTCCAAGAGAGATAAAAACTAATAATGGCTCGGGATACGTAGCCAGTAAAACACGTAATTTTCTGAACTTATGGGGTGTTAAACATACTACTGGAATCCCAGGAAATTCCACCGGTCAAGCCATTATCGAACGTACTCATCAAACCTTAAAAGGACTGCTAGAAAAACAAAAAATGGGGGAAGAGGGGGTGAGCCCTCAAGATAGACTAATGAAAGCCCTTTATACAATGAATCATCTCAGAATTGTGGCAAACCAGAATGAATCACCGGCATTAACACACTTTGCCCAAATGAGTCGGGATTTGGATTTTACTGACAAACCTAAAGTTTGGTATAAGAATCCCACTACTGGAGAGTGGCAAGGACCTGCAGATCTGTTAACGTGGGGAAGAGGCTATGCTTGTGTCATTACAGATCAAGGTCCCCAGTGGATTCCGGCAAAATGGATCAAGCCACATCAACCGAAAGTACTTAATGACTTTAAGAGCAATGGAAAGAACAATCTTGAGGAAAGTGTCCTGGTTTGGGCTAGGATAGAGTTAACTTTGATGAGAAAGTAGGAAGGGGCACAGCATGGGCAGCTGACCCGGGCTGGCCAACAGGTATTCGATACCATACTGACATCATGCCTAGTACATATAAGCTAGTCGAGGGCGGGGCTTCGGGAGCGCAGGCTCGGCTGCCGGTCGGGAGCGGTCGCATCGGGTCCCGGGCGGTGAGCAGCTGCGGCACGCACCATTCCTTTTGTATATCCCCTCATTTACTGTTAAAACTGTTTTTTCCTGAACTTGTTTCTTCTTATTGTTGTTCTATTAAACCGTTCTTATTTCAACCTACGTGGGTTTTTCCCCTTTTTCTCTGGTTCTCCTCCCCCCTCCGCCGGGAGGGGGAGGAGTGAGCGAGCACCCTCGTGGCTCTTTGGTCCCAGCTGGACAAAACCACGACAGAAAGAACCAAGTGTGATAAATGAAGTATCCCCGAACAGGATTCCGGTTGAGTTCAGGAATTTATTGGATGAATAAGAGCAAGCAAACAGCGCTGGGTGCGCTGAGAGCCTCTGCTCTATCAGGACGCACACCCATCACATCCCGAGTTCACATTAAGTAGGATAGGCCTTATACGTATTCATGACTTTTCCTCGAAGGGGCTGAAAAATGTTAATCATTTCTGGGAAGGGGTCCTCTCCTTCTCGCGCATGCTTTGTTCCATCTTGGGGGTCTTTTTCACCCTCTTTAGGTGGTCGTTGGAGGAAGTCAGTGGTCTTCCTCACGGTGTCCCCCAGGTGACCTCCGTGTGTATATCTCTGCAAAACTGGTTCAAGTTAATCTCCCCAAAACATTTGCCAAGCTGCCCTTACAAGAAGCAGAAACACCCTCCTTATCAAAACCTGGTTCAAGCTAGTCTTCCAGGACACCTGTCAAGCTGCCGTTACAAAAAGCAAGAACAAGTTACACAAGAACAAATAAAGCTACCAAAAATTATCATCCATATTCGTTGATCCACATTGACACGAATCAAGGGAACACATTTCACAGTCCCCCATTTTCTTTTTGATACTATTGATTCGTGTTTTAGCTTCTGAGTTAATACTTGATTGATCGATATCAATTTTGGATCTTCCTTCAATTTTAATATCATCAAAGGGTTGTTTTTACCGCTTGTTGCTTTTTCAGGATCTATGGGCATAGCAGTAATTTGCATACCTTGGATTATAGAGTGGATCAGTCTAATCAAACACGGGATCATACAAGGTAAAAACAATAAGCTTAATATTGAACACAGTATCATAAATCCTAATTTCTTCCACCAAACACCGCCAAATAAATTATCCCACCAGTCATTTTTCAAAATTGAGTCCCATCGTTGTACAGGTACATGTGCGACTCGTTTAATTTCATCTGCAATCTTTGTAATTGTATCCCCATGATCATCAATTTCTATACAACATTCAGATGTATTAAATTTTCCACACACACCTCCTTCTGCTGCCAGTAGATAATCCAAGGCTAAGCGATTCTGATACACGACTGCTCGAGTTTGAGATAATTGTTTTGCTACTAAGTCTAAAGCCCAAGCAGTTTGATTAGTAATTATTTCAACTACTGCTTGTAACCGAATGACGCGGTTTAGCATGTAGATAGGAGTTCTATAACCCCAACTTCCATCTTGTGCCCATGTAGCTGGGTCATAATAATTAATGATTTGTTCAGGGGGCCAAGTGATCCACCCTCAATCCATCACCCTATTAAAATGTAAACACTCTCAACTGTGGCACCATGTATGCTGCTGCAAATTCCTCCAGCAATCTGTATTGCATTAAAAGAATTGAAGAACTTAACAAGATGACCAATGGGAACTTGAAAGCAAAAATGGTGTGTTTTCTACGGATGAAGAGATACTTCCATCTTACAGATAATGCTCACAGATCAGCATGCTAAAGAGGCTGAAGAAAAGTCCAGAACTACATTTAGGAAACAGAAATATCAGTGGAGTTACCAAGAACTCATCCCTTCCTCCCTCCTAGCAACATATATCAGATTATGTTTATTTTGAGTTTATGGATTTCTGTATTGTATTGTTCAGCGATGTAGCTGTTATTGACCTTTTGTTGTAAACTCATGGCCATGCGTAAAAATATTTATGTTTTCTTCATGTACCTTTAATTTTGAAATATGTTGCTAAAGGCTGGCTGGTCCAAAAAAGAAAAAGGGGGGAATCGTAGGCACAAATGTAGCTTGGACCAGCCAGCTTGAATAAAGATGGTAGGGACAAAGTTAATGCAGCTGGCAAGCTACTTCAGAAACAGGTGCCGCAAATTAATCAATTGGGCCCTGGGTGATCTCATGGGCAGAAGCAGCACATGAGGTAGCTAGCATAGGAAAGGTGGCTTCGAGTCAACTCTGTTGGTTGTACTATGTTGTCCATGTACGTCTCTGCACGTGCATTACCTAGATTCTCTACGTTGTTGAATGAATATTGTTTGCACCACTACAACAGCATCTCATTCATATTTACAAGTATATAAATGGTGAATGTCAGGAGGTTGGGACATCCCTTTTTTCTATTGTATTTAGCAACAGGACAAGGGGTAATGGGATGAAGCTGGAACACAAAAAGTTCCATTTAAACCTAAGAAAAAACTATTTTTACTGTGAGGGTGACGGAGCACTGGAACAGGCTGCCTGGGGAGGTTGTGGAGTCTCCTTCCCTGGAGCTCTTCAAGACCCGCCTGCATGCATTCCTGTGCAACCTGATCTAGGTGGACCTGCTTTGGCAGGGGAGTTAGACTAGATGATCTCTAAAGGTCCCTTCCAATCCCTACCATTCTATGATTTGTATGTGGCATTGTTGTCACTCCCGTACCTCGAGCTTTTCCTCTCAGAATTCACAGAATCACTCCTACGATAATATCACCTGCCTTGCCCTGCCCATTAATTTTTACCCATAAGCACTCTACCCGCTCCTCATCCCCACCCAGGCACAGTTCAGTACACATGAATTGCTCCCTCACATAGACAGCAACTCCACCTCCACGCCTTGTCAGTCTGTCTTTCCTGAACAATACATAACCCTCCATGGCTGTGCTCCAGTCATGGCAGCTGTCCCACCACGTCTCTGTGATCGCAATGAGGTCTGTACCCACATCTCCAGTTCCTCCTGCTTATTCCCCAGGCCGTGTGCATTGGTGTAGAGGCAGCGCAGGGGCTTACTCAAACACAGAGGTTTCCCTGGATGGATGCGGGAAGCTCCTCTCTGGTTTGGCTCTTCCTCAGGGTGGTCAGCCTTCCGCATCGCAGCCCAGTGTGCAGATGAAGGGCACTTATCACTGCATTCCCTGTCCTGCCCTGTTTCCCAGTGTCGTGGTTTGGCCCAGCTAGCACAGCAGCACCACGACAGTCTCTCGTTCGGTGCCCCCATTCACCCTCACCCTCGTTAGGATGGCGGAAGCCCCAGCGAAATGGGAGGAAAAAGATAAGCAAGGTTGTTGTGGGTTGAGACAAGGGCAGGGAGGGCTCGCTGCCAATTATGGTTTCAGGCAAAACAGACTCCAGTACTCGACTTAGAGAGGAAAGTAGGAAAGTTTATTCTACAAGAAACAGAACGGAATAAAAGCAAAAAAGGGAGTAGGATGATGAGAAAATTACAACCAGCACTTTAAGATCTCCCTCTCCCATCCCTCCTTTCTTCCTGGGCCCAGCAAAACTGCTCCCGATATCTCTACCTCCTCCCCCCTCAACAGCTCAGGGGGGCAGGGAATGGGGGATGTGGTCAGTCTCTCACAGATGGGCTCTGCTACTTCTCTCTTCTCAGATGAGGACGAATCCTGGCATTCTTCCTCTGCTCCAACATGGGGTTCCTCCCCTGGAACACAGTCCTTAACGAACTTCTCTGGTGTGGGTTGTTCCCAACAGCTGCGGCTTCTGCCGATGCAGGGTCCCTCACACGGGATGCAGTCCTTGGTGAATATCTCTGGCATGGATTCTTCACCACGGTTGCAGTTTCTGCAGTTACAGGGTCCCTCTCTCGGGAAAAGGCCTCTTCTGGGCCTAAGTTTAATGAGCTGCTTTGTCGTGGGTTCTTCCTCACAGTTACAGCTGTGGATATTGGGACCCTTTCTCGGGACACGGCCTGCTCCAGCCATAGTGATAAAGAAGAAAATCACTGCCCCTGGCTCGGGGTCTGCAGTGAAGTGGTTGGGTCCCCCCCACGGGACACGGCCTCCTCCAGCCATAGTCACTGTCCCTGGCTCGGGGCCTTTAATGAAGTGAATCGCTGCCCCTGGTCCGGGGTCAGCTTTAGCAAAATGAGTCTCTACCGCTGATGCGGGGTCTTTAAAGAAATGCAAATAAATCTCAGCTTCACCAGTTCTCTCCATAGAATGCAGGGGAGTCTCTGCTCTAGCATACCTCCTCCTCTCTTTCCTCACTTACCTTGGAGTCCGCATGGTTGTTTCTCTCACTGTTCCTACTCCTTGCACCACCACCAGCCAGAAGAAAAAGAAAGGGGCAGAAGAAGAAAGAAGATGGAGGAAAGAAACCTCCTCTTCCGGCTTCTTCTTAAAAAGTGATCGTGGAGGCGTCTAATTGGCTCAGCCCCAGAAGTGGGTCTGGCTCAGAGCTGGGGAGAGTTTGCGAGCAACTTCTTACAGGAGCCATCTTTACAGCCCCTTCCCCCTTACCAGAAAAGGCTATCATGTCAAACCATGACACCCAGCTAGAGGGGACAGCTTGTTCTATTTTGCTTCTCCCCCCACCCCCCAAGTCCCTTAGTTTAAAGACCTCTTTATTAGGTTTGCTAGCATACTCCCAAATATTTCAGTGCCCTTACGGGAGAGATGAATCTCATCCTGTCCTATCAAGCTGTAGTCCCCAAGGAAGGATCCATTGTCAAAGAACCCAAAACCTTCCTGCCGGCACCAGCCTTTCAGTCAGGAGTTCACTTGGCTGATTTTTCCGTTGCAGACTCCCCCTTTATCTCTACTGAACAGGATGGGAGAGAAAATAATCTGAGCCCGCCTACCTTTTACTTGCTCCCCCAAGGTTTTAAAATCCTTCTGGATCCTGGAGATGTCATGCCTCATGACATCATTCATAGCTACATGGAACACAAGTAAGGGGTAGTAGCCTGCATCCCTGACGAGCCGTGGCACTCTCTCAGCCACATCCCTGATCTTGGCTCCTGGCAGGCAGCACACCTCTCGTGACTCCCTATCTGCTCCACAGATGGGTCTCTCAGTGCCCCTTAGCAGTGAGTCACCCATAACAAGCAATTCATTAGTAATTCATTAGTAATCTCACCCGATCTATGGGGAGGGCAAGGAGGGATACTTTCTCCCACCCTTTCACAGAATCACAGAATCAGAGAATGGTAGGCATTGGAAGAGACCTTTAGAGATCATCTAGTCCAACCCCCCTGCCGAAGCAGGTCCACCTAAATCAGGCCACACAGGAATGCGTCCAGGCAGATTTTGAAAATCTCCAGAGAAGGAGACGCTACAACCTCCCTGGGCAGCCTGTTCCAGTGCTCTATCACCCTCACACTCTCGGTGCTCCTCACCCTTTCACCTCCCCTTTCTCCTTCTGGCTAACTACAACAGCTTTTGAGGATGCTGAATACTCTTGGGACATGCCAGTCATCCTGCTCGTACTGCCATGTCTCCCTGAATGTGTTTCAGGTCTTGTTTAGGGCTGTAAAATTTGGTTTTAAGAGAGACTCCAAGGCTGGATAGTCATGAGTGGAATGAGAGAACTTCTCACCTCCAGTGGTTTGGAACTTCATCCCTGAACAACTACGGGATCCTGATAGAGTGATAAGAGTGTTTAAAAGCAAATTGCTGTGGCTATTCCAAAGAGGCACAACTTACTGGGCCCTGGCCAGGATCTACCAAACACTGCTCAACATTAGGCAGCACCCTCAGGGAGGTGGGGGCGGGGACAGACAGACTGACAGGCACCTCAGCTACCCCAATCCCAGCAACATGCACTGCGGCTGAATCAGAGAACCAATCTGGGCTGGTATCAGTCACCCCTATGCACATGAAGAAATATTGGATGTGAAAGACAGCACCTTTAGTAAGGGAAGAAACTCCTGCTAAGAAGAGGAAGGAGGAAAAAGTGGATGAGGCAGGCTACTCCAAAGCAGGGCCATCACAAGAAGAGGAAGAGGCAGAAGTCATAAACAAAGCAGCAACCACCCTATCCCTGAGTGAGCCCACCCATGTGGCAAAAGTGGCTACAAAATGCACCACTGTCATATGCCAATTCATTGGCAGTAATGTCCTGGAAAGAAGGCAAGGGACTAATGGTGGATAAACTAGAGAGAAAGGTCCATTAATAAAAAAAATTTGGCAAATAAAATTGCCAAAACTAAGATCCATGTTGTAGCACAAGGGTGCTTTAATGATGATGTTAAAGGTCTTTTCCAACCTAAATGTTTCTATGATTCTAAGTTCTTGTGAACATAATTTCTGTTTGACTGTCAATATGATAAATAGAGATGTTTTCTTGTAAGAAAAACCTATAATAGCTTGAAAGACAAAAAGGGAACAATCTCTGCTATGGATAGTGACTGCATGGTATGCTGCATGTCGGCCAGAGTCCTGTTCAGTGCTACACCACTCAGGGCTCCCAACATGTAAGTGGCATACGATTGTCTATGCTATTCTCTCCTTACAGTGTTAGAACTCCCAAATTGTATTTTAAATTATACTTTACAGAATCTGAGTGCCTTTCTTACTGGAATCGTAATGGACCAGCATGTCCTGGGCAAAACATGGACCCACCGCAAGCCAAAGGAAAGCTAATCAGAGAAGCTGGTGGTGCCTCTGTGAAAACAAATTTAAGAAAGGGTAAAAAAACACTGCACAGGCAGTGAGGAGAAAAAAAAAGGTGAGAGAAACAATACTGCAGACACCGAGGTCAGAGAAAATATAATAATAATGATAATTGTAATTAAAAGGAATATAATAAAAAGAGAGAAACAAAAAAACAAGAAAAAAAAACAAGTGATGCACAATGCAGTTGTTCACCACCTGCTGACCAATGCCCAAGCAGCGATCCACCCCTCCCCACCAACTCCCCCCGGTTTATATACTGGGCACAACGTCCTATGGTATGGAATAGCCCTTTGGCCAGTTTGAGTCAGCTGTCCTGGCCATGCTCCCTCCCAGCTTCTTGCACACCCCCAGCCTACTCACTGTCAGGGCAGGGCGAGAAGCAGAAAAGGCCTTGCACAGTAATAACCAAAACATCCCCTTGTTATCAATGCTGGTTTTCAGCACACAACCAGAACATAGCCCTGTTCTGGCTACTGGGAAGAAAATTAACTCTATCCCAGCCAAAACCAGGATGACAGAGGAATCGAGTGTATCCCCAGCAAGTCTGCAGATGACACCAAGCTGAGTGGTGCATTTGATTCCATAGAGGGAAGGGATGCCATACAGAGGGACCTTGACAGGCTTGAGGAGTGGGACCATGCAAACCTCATGAAGTACAACAAGACCAAGTACAGGGTCCTGCACCTGGGTCGGGGCAATCCCCAATATCAGTACAGCTTGGGAGCCAAATGGATTGAGAGCAGCCCTGCAGAGAAGGACTTGAGAATATACTGGTGGATGAAAAATTGGATATGAGCTGGCAATGTGTGTTTGCAATCCAGAAAGCCAATCATATCCTGGGCTGCATAAGAAACTTGGCCAGCAGGTCGAGGGAGGTGATTCTCCCCCTCTACTCTGCTCTTGTGAAACCCCACCTGGAGTACTGTGTCCAGCTCTGGGGTCCCCAGCACAAGAAGGACATGAACTTGGTAGAGCAGGTCCAGAGGAGGGCCATGAAAATGATTAAGAAGGCTGGAACATCTTTCCTCTGAAGAAAGGCTGAGAGAGTTGGGGTTGTTCAGCCTGGAGAAGAGAAGGCTCCGAGAAGACCTTATAGCAGTGTCATGGTTTAGCGAAGAGCAGCTTTTGCTTGGTAACAGGGGGAAGGGGGTTGCAGTGAAGACCCGGTAAAGAGTTTGCGGACTCTCCCCCGGCTCCTGGGTTCAGACCCACCTGCGGCCAATCTGGCGCCTCTGCGATCACTATTTAGGGACGGGAATTTGAAGTGCTGATAGGAGGTGTAAGAGTGATACAAGATGGAGGCGACCACGTGGACCCCACAGTCAGAGAAGGAAGAAGCAAGGAGGAGCACTAGACCAGAGACTCTTCTGCAAGCTGTGGCGAGAATGCAGGCTGTACCCCTGCAACCCATGCAGGGCCATGGCAGGACTGAGAGCCACCAGCAGCTCCATGTGAGTGCACCCGGATGGGTGAGGGACTGTGTGGGGAGGCGGCCATGGCGCAGGCTGTACTGGAGAGCCTGCGCACCGCAGAGCAGACAAATGGCAGAAGCTATCAGGAATAGACTGACTGAAACCCCCACTCCCTGCCCCCCTGAGCCGTAAAAATACCAGGATCAGGGCTCTGAGCCTGGGAAGAGGGGAGGAGTGGGGAGAAGGTGGTCTTAAAGGGCTGGTCGGACTCTTCATTGTTGTACCACTCTGTGTTGTTTTATGTTTGTTATGTTTTGGGGTTTTATGGTTATGTTTTAGTTGGTGTTGCATTAAATTATTAAATTATTAAATTATTAAATTATTAAATTATTAAATTATTAAATTATTTTCTGCTTTTTTCCCCAAACCGAGTAGCCTGGTCTGTTTTGTCCTGAACCTGAAGGGGCAATTAAGCTCTCCCTGCCCTTTGGCAATCCTCAGGTCTTTGGTTCTTGAGGCTAATCATGGTCTTTTGTTCCCTGATGGGCCTAAACCAGGACAAGCAGCTTTTCAATATACAAAGGGGGCTTATAAGAAAGACAGAGAGAGACTTTTTACCAGGGCCTGTAGTGACAGGACAAGGGGCAAAGGTTTTAAACTGAAAGAGGGTAGATTTGGACTGGAAGTTTTTTGTGATGAGGGTGGTGAGACTGGAGCGGGTTGCCCAGAGAAGTTGTGGAAGCCCTATCCCTGAAAGTGTTCAAGGTCGGGTTGGAGGGGACTTTGAACAACCTAATGTAGCGAAAAATGTGCTCACATAGAACCATGAGCTGGCTAGAATATAAGAGTTCACCAGAAAAACAGTTCAGTGTGATGTAAAACCTTAGATCCAGACTGGCGAGACATAGATGCTTATGTTGGATGCACTGACAGAAACAGAAAAGCTGTTGGTATTGAAAACCACAAAAACACAAGTATAGGCCCAAATTATGGGAGGGACATTAGTGGGACGGACAGTTGATCAGTGTATGCCTTTGACAGATCCAGGGTGGGATCCAAATGATCGCGATGATTATCAGCAGTTGCAACAATATCAACAGTGGGTTGGAAAATATGGGTTGGAAAATGCGATTCCTAAAACTATAAATTGGTCAATGTTATACGCCGTAAGACAAGGCCCTTTTGAAACTCCTTCAGAACTTTTAGACAGAATAAGACTTGCTATGCATAAATATACTCCTCTGGACCCCGTCGGCCGAAGTAGGCCAGCAACAGCTAATATCCCTGTTCAGAGGGCAGTCATGTGACGATATCCGAAGAAAACTGCAAAAATTAAGAGGGGCAGACGTACGGGATATAGAAAGGTTAATCGAAGAAGCATGGAAGGTCTTTGGGAATAGGGAAAGTGACAAGGACAGGAGAATGGAACAAAGAATAATAGCGACTGTGGCAGCTCTGGAACAGAGGCCACAAAGAAGAGAGCCACTGAGACTGGATAGGGATCAGTGTGCGTACTGTAAAAAAAAAGGGACACTGGAAAAAAGAATGCCCTAAGGGGTCCAAGGGGAGCTACAATGGACAAAGAGGGAGACCTGCGATAGCCCACTTAAAGGAGGACGATTGACGGGGACCTGGGGAGTCTACCCTAGCAGATCCACTGGTTACACTAAAGCTAGGGAGAAATGAAAAACAAGTAGAATTTCTGATAGATACAGGGGCGACGTTTTAGGTCTTAAACCAAGAACTATTACCATTAAGTGATGATTATGTTATGGTGATGGGAGCCACTGGTCAATGTGAAAAGTCGTACTTTTTTGAGCCCTTAAAGTACAAATTGGGAAAGCAAGTAGGAATTCACAGGTTTTTGTATATGCCTAATGCCCCAAAAGTGCTTTTGGGAAAAGATTTGCTGGAGCAGTTACAAGCCACGATTAAATTTGAAAAAGGTCACATTAGCTTGGAGGTGAATGATCAAAATGATATACAAATTATGAGCCTGTTACTAACTAATATCGATACAGAAGGAAACATTAACGAAGACATCATGAACCAAGTATATCCGGGAGTATGGGCCACAGATGTACCCGGAAGGGAGAAAAATGCCCTACCAGTGGAGGTAAAACTTAAAGAAGGACAACAGCCGGTAAGGATTAAACAGTATCCCTTGAGGAGGGAGAACAGGGAGGGGATTAAACCGATAATAGAAAAATTCTTACAATTAGGACTATTAAGAGAGTGTGAGTCCAGCTTTAACACTCCCATATTACCAGTCCACAAGCCGGATGGGTCTTATCGGATAGTCCAAGATTTGCGGGCAGTCAATAGAATAACTGAGGACCTCTACCCCGTGGTAGCAAATCCTTATAACCTGTTAACTGTGCTAACACCCAACTTAACTTGGTTTACTGTTCTAGATCTAAAGGATGCCTTCTTTTGCCTCTCTCTCCATGAAGCCAGCCAGAAAGTATTTGCATTTGAATGGGAAAGTCCTAAAAGTGGACGTAAAACTCAGCTTACTTGGACAGTGCTGCCTCAAGGATTCAAAAATAGCCCCACCATATTTGGCAACCAGCTAGCCAAAGATCTCAAATCATGGGAAGCCCCATTTGAAGAAGGAAAACTCCTGCAGTATGTGGACGATATATTAATCGCTACCAAAACAAAGGATGCCTGTCTGACCTGGACAGTGAGTCTTTTAAATTTTTGGGGCTCCAGGGGTATCAAGTATACAAGAAAAAGGCCCAGACAATCCAACAGAAAGTAACCTATTTGGGCCATGAAATTAGTGCGGGACAAAGGACATTGGGACAAGCTAGGAAAGAAGCCATCTGTCAAACACCCAGGCCACAAACAGTAAAGGAACTGCAAACCTTTTTGGGAACGACTGGGTGGTGTCGATTGTGGATCTATAATTATGGACTGTTGGTTAAGCCTTTATCCACGATGGTGAACACAGAGCAAAAATATCTACAATGGAATAAAGAAGCTGCACGGACCTTTGATCGGCTAAAGAAGGCTCTGATGTCTGCCCCAGCTTTAGGACTTCCAGATGTGAGTAAACCATTTTTTCTCTTCTCACATGAAAAATGGGGGATTGCCCTGGGAATATTGGCCCAGGATTTGGGCCCATATCGTCGGGCAGTTGCTTATTTTTCCAAACAGCTGGATGCAACAGCAAAAGGCTGGCCTGGATGTTTAGGGGCAGTTGCAGCTGTTGTAATAAACATTCAAGAAGCCCGGAAATTTACTCTGGGTCAGAAGATGACAGTGCTGGTGTCTCACACAGTATCGGCAGTTTTAGAAGCAAAAGAGGGATATTGGCTCTCTCCCCAAAGGTTCCTAAAATATCAAGCCATAATAGTGGAACAGGATGATGTGGAAATTGTGGTCACTAACATTGTCAATCCAGCTTCATTTCTTAGCAGAAACTCAGGAGAACCAGTGCAGCATGATTGCTTAGAGACCATCGAAGCAGTATATTCAAGTCGCCTGGACCTGAAGGAGATCCCTCTGGACAACGTGGAAAGCTGGTTTACAGATGGAAGCAGCTATGTTCTACAAGGGAGAAGATACGCCGGGTATGCAGTCACGACCAGTCAAGAGGTAATAGAATTGGGATCACTACCTACAGGAACCTCCGCACAAAAAGCAGAAATGATTGCCCTTACTCGTGCTTTGGAGTTAGCACGAGGCAGAGCTATTAACATTTATACAGACTCAAAGTATGCCTTTGGAGTTGTCCATGCTCATGGAGCAATTTGGAAGGAAAGAGGTCTTTTAACCTCTCAAGGGAAGCACATTAAATACGCTGAAGAAATTTTAAAACTAATTGATGCCATACAACTCCCTGAGAAGGTGGCTATTATGCATATGAGGGCGCACCAAAAAGTAAGCTCAGAGTTGGAAAGAGGAAATGAGCTGGCGGACAGAGAGGCAAAACAGGCTGCAAAAGGAGAGGTAAGGTTTGAGGGAGCCTTGATTCCAGATGGACAAATCTCCCTTGAAGGTAAGCCAAATTATACTAAAGAGGATAAGAAATTGATCACAGATCTAGAGGGCACATATAATGAGGAAGGATGGGCCATTACCCCACAAGGAAAATTAGTCATTCCCACTTACTTACTATGGCCTTTAGTGAGAGAAGAACACAAAAAGGGACACTGGGGGGCTGAGGCTCTGCACAGACATCTAATCAGGCAAATTATAGCTAGGAATTTATATAGTACTGTAAAACAAGTAACTCGACAATGCGATCTTTGCCTCCAAACTAATCCAAAGAACACTCCTAAACCGGAGTTGGGCCAAATTGGCAGGGGAAATGGGCCTGGGCAGCAATAGAAAATTGATTTTTCAGAACTCCCAAGGAAAGGGGGGTACCCGTACCTGTTGGTGTTAACTGACACCTTTTCAGGTTGGCCAGAGGCATTTCCCACAAAGACAGCGAAAGCACGGGAAGTAACAAGAGTATTAACACAAGAAATAATACCACGTTTTGGAGTACCAGCAACCATGTCCTCGGATAGGGGGCCACATTTCATCTCTAAAATATCGACCTCAATCAAGTGGACAGGTCGAAAAAATGAATCGTTTGATTAAGCAACAGATTGTGAAATTGGGACAAGAGGCCAACTTAACATGGCCTCAGGCCCTACCTTTGGCTCTGTTACATATTCGAACTAAACCAAGAGCCAAGGAAGGACTCAGCCCTTTCGAAATCCTATACGGGCGACCCTATATGATCCAGAGAGGGATATCTGCACAGGCAGGAGATGAAATCATGGCTTCCTACATGATAGCATTGAGCAAACAACTAAACAAAATTGGAAAATATGTAGCTGGAACCAGGAGTAGGGGACTTGATGCACCAGTACATAACATTCAACCTGGAGATTATATCTATGTTAAGTATCTTGCAGAGAAAACTTTGGAGCCTCAGTGGGAAGGTCCGTTCCAAGTTATCCTTACAACATACACTGCAGTTAAAATCAAGGAGCAAAACGCATGGATTCATCATTCTCGGGTAAAGAAAGCTCCAGGAGGACAATGGATATCTGAATCTCAAGGACCATTGAAACTGAAACTGCAGAGACAGCAGAATGAGGAGTAACTTTATTCATTCGATTTGTTTAATAGTGTTTTTCCTAGGGACCCTTGCTGCCTGGAAAGACAATACATATGTGCAGATTACGCAGGCAGCTGGGCAGGCCTTAAACATATCCAACTGCTGGATATGTACAGCCCTTCCCAGGAGTAACATGGAGATGCCCCTTTTCGGCATTCCAGTGGCATATGCGAACTGGAGTTCGCCCTATAGTCCTTTAAATAATTCCACAACCCCTACAGGAGAAAATATTCAATGGAAAGGGGCAAAAGCATGTTTACCTGGTCAAACTCCAGCAAAACTCCCTAATGGACAGACTCTATGTTGGGGTACAACTAATATGATGTCAAACATTCCAACTCAATTACATAGCTGCAAAGACAAAATAATTGATGATAATACCAATCTTAAGTTTGAAATACAGAGTCTGGGAAAGGCCATAATTATCTCCAGAAGTGATGCGGGTGCCCCAGACTTAGGAAGCTTCAATGTAAATGACACGGCCTCAAATTGGAGTCTATGTTTTAAGACTTTTAAGGGAGATCACTGCAAGAATTATGCAATCCCACGAGGATGCCCACCACCAGTAATCGCAGGATTAGTAGGAAACCATACATTTGATTGCATCCCAAAGGGACTATGGTGGTTGTGTGGAGATGGGAAAGCTAGAAAGATGCTACCAAGAAGGTGGACCGGAGAATGCACTCTAGGATATTTAATACCCCAAAGCTAGGTATTCAACTACTCAAACCCACCTCCAGGCAATATATCAGCTAGCATAGAGGCATTTCAAAATGATACCAGGGATGCTATTCGAAGGATACAGATGGAAGTCTCTTCCTTAAGCAATGTGGTCCGACGGAACCGCATGGCATTAGATCTAATACTGGCTAAAGAAGGAGGAGTGTGTATGGTAATAAATCAGAGTTGCTGTGCATATATTAATCAAAAAAAAGAAATTGAGACAGATTTAGGAAGATATGTGGAAACAAACAAGAATTTTTCACCAGGTTTGCGGTGCGCCCGGTGCCGAATAAACATACCTTCTTTATAACTCTGAGTTGTAAAGTCTGTTTCCGCAAGTCAAATGAGTCTCGCCTGATCCAGCTGAAGACGCCATTATAAGGATGCTTCTAACAGAGCTTGCTGTCACCATTCAGATAAGGACTGGCCATCCTGTTTGAGAGATTTTATTTCCCACACAAGCATTGCTTCATAAAAGGATCCCAATAAATCAGTGTGTTTGTATGTGGGGGGGGTTGTATGTTTTTTAAGACTAACACTGTCTGGGAGTGTACACAAAGTTGTTCTGTCTTCCCAGGATAATGAATGATCTACCTGGACTTTAGTGAAGCCTTCAACACTGTCTCCCACAGCATCCTCCTGGAAAAACTGGTTGCCCATGGCTTAGACAGATGTACTCTTCATTGGGTAGAAAACTGTCTGGTTGGCCAGGCCCAGAGAATGGTGGTGAACGGACAGGATGGAAGTCCACCAGTGAGAATATATTTACAGATATATACAAGGTGGATCCCTCTAACAGCTGGGCTTAGACACTTAGTCTACAGTGCTGAACGTAGGAGCAAACAAGGCTACAGCCTTACTCCAGTTGCTGATATAGACTGTCACAAATACATAGATAACCAGGACTTCCTCTGGCCCCATAGCAGGCCCTCCTATGCTCTCACCCTTAGAGATACACAGGCACTCTCACACTCAGATCCTCCCTTAGAGATCCATTCACTCCCTTGCTCCCAGGGCACTTCACATATTCACCAGCTAGTCCGACTTCATCTTTGTGAGTGATCATACAGTCACCTACCCTCACTTGCTCCAGTTGCTAGCAGCATGGACATATGGGCCCTCCAACCCATGGTCTGACTCCAGTTGCTGGTGTTCAGACCTCCATACACACACATGTACACAGAATAGAGAGACCCTCACCCAGGAAAGAATTAGAAAGGAATTTAATAAGTAGACCAGGCTCTGGGCATAGCCAAGTAAGTATACTGACCAGTCACTATTTACACCCAACTGGCCCTTTTATCCCCTTACCCCTCTATTTTCCCACTCTTGTTCCTCCCCAAATCACCTAAACCCTTCCCTTGTTCTGCCTTTGGTTCCTCCCATAAACATCCCATAACAAGTGACATGCTATCCCAAACTGCTTTTCCCCTGCATCCCATAATATGTCCCACCCCTAAGCAGCAACCCTCTCTAGTCCAAAAGGTGATCTGGAGAGCTGCTCCAGATGTCTCATCCTGATAGGTTTCACACCTGAATAATTAAGGCTGATGATTCTGCTGAGATGGCCCTGGGAGGGGCCTGGACAAGGTGCTTGTTCCTCCTGAGTCCCTGATTTGGGTTCCCACCTGTGTGTCCCTGTGCTCCTCTGGACTTCAGAAGCCTCTGATGGGCTGATGGCCCCTGCAGTGCTGCTAGGAGTAGCCTGGCAGGGTTTTATTTGGGCTCTCCCTCTTTACATTGTCTCTCTCAGCTCCTCTGTGGGTATGCAGACAAGCTTTTATCACATAACCTAACAGTGCTGAAGCTATAGACTCTAGATTTACTATTTTTTTCACATCTGCAGTGTTTGAATCTAGAAATACTAGGGCTGCAAAGAAACAGGTGTCCAGTTTCCAATTTCCACATATATTTATGTAGTTTGTTACTGTTTCTTTTGGCTTCTTGAACCCTAAATATAGAAGGCAGGCAGCAGGCCCTCCCCTTGCAACATAGCATATACCTATATAAATAAAGATTTTTGCAAAGTATTTTGTGTTCAAATTGGGAACAGAATTTAGATATCTGACAGACAGGACTCACCTGCTTAGATGAACAGACCTTGAAGCTATACATGGCAAATCTATAGTGTCAGCATGTGCCTTTTTACCATACTGTAGCCTCTGGATAACTTTATTCCTAAAGCTAAGCACGGACCCTAAAGTCATCATATACATTGCATTTAAGACTCAGTGGATTGTTAACATTCTAGCAAAACATCTAGGAATGTGCCACAGTGAACATCCTGCTTCTAGTCGCCTTCTTAGCCAAAGCTGAAGCAGACTATTGTGGCTTAGGCTTTGTGTGTGTGCATGTATGTGTGTATAAATGTGAAGACATGTATCTAGATTACATAGAAAACATGCATAATGGGGAAGGTACAGATCACCCTGGAAAGATTAATTTTTGAGTACTTGTCTTCGTAATCTTAGTGTTCAGCTATGTGGTGTGAGCTCAACCTCAGTTCCTGCTTTGCAAATTTTTCCCTGTGCTTTGTCTTGCAACAGGGCTTTCAGTTGAAGTGCTTGACTTATGCAACCCAATGAAAAATTGCAAATATCTTGTCACTAGCATTCCCAGCTCCTGTTTAAGTTTCATTGTAACTGGTAGACTTCTTAAAGCTCCAACTTACAGAAGTATGTGATTATTTGGGGAAGGAGGTTTAAAAAAACCCCAAACAACATATATGCTTCTGGAGAAAACTTTGGAATTTGATATGGCTTTAAACATTGAAATCTGAAAGCATAAAAATTGTACAGAATGTAAGTTTTATTTATTACTGTAATTATTTTGAAACATTCAACTCATTTTTACACTCTGGGTAATGGTGGTACTGTTAGGAATTGGATATCCATTTTCCGGTCTCTTAAAATGTGAGTGTGTCTTGGAGAGGACGTGAGCTGTTTCTGAAGTCTACACATGTGGATAGGGGAGTATTTGGGTCCTAGAGAATCTAGTACAGAAGTTGGTGGGTTGCACGTGTGAGTTTAACGTTAGGAGATTGTTCTGGTGCCTTTTTGTGCTATGAATAGAGGTGTAGAGGTGGTTGGTGGAGAAAAGCTGTTGGTGGGCTTATTCCTGTGTGAATAAGGGTGTTAGTGGGCTGTGGCAGTGAGATCTTTCCTTGTATGTTGCAAGAGTATTTGTCCTCCCAATATGTGAGGGAGACATTAGAAAGGTCACGCAGAAAATGTCCGTCCCTGTTTATCACATCATTTGTGACGGTGACGAGTGTCCCTGTATGTGGAAAGGTGCAGGTTTGGAGAGGAGTGTTCTGGGGTGCTTGTCTTTGCCTGTGGAGAAGGTACAGGTTTGGGGGAAGCAGTGCCAGGGGTACCTGACCCTGTGTGTCAAGAAGGCTAAATGGGGCAGGGGAAAAGCATGCATTGCACAAGGGCTATTTCTGGGTAAATTCACCCCTCACCCAATCACTCCCACCTTGACAAAAAGATAGCATACAATTGATACAAGAACTAAACAATAAAGAATTTAACGTAGGCCTTGAGTTAAGAGAAACTGAGGCAAGATGCTTATTTAGCATGCACGGGGACAGATAGTGAAAACTTTGTAGTCAGTAGGAAGACATAAATAAGTACTAACAAGCTAACCCAGAAGACAGGAGGAAGAGAAGGAGAGGGGGTAATAACATAGAAAAAGATACATCAGCAAGTAACAAGATCTTCATGAATACATCTGCAACTAAGAAGGTCTTTGTGAAAAACAACTCCTTTTAAGGTGAACCATATGGATTAACTACCTCAGGGTCAAACAGTGGACGCTCCAAAACGACCATCAGAGACCACCAGAGACCCCCAACTCAAATCATGGAGCGTGCACAAGGGGGGGGGGGGAGTATGTAAACGATTACTGGGAACTAAAATGAATATGCATGTCTTGTCTGAGGAATATGCAACTCAACAATAAAGATTAGTGTAACAAGACAGACACACTTCAAAGGAAATACCCCCGTGTGTCCATCGCTGCAGCTTTCAATAAAAGAATGCCTGCTTTCTAAAACTCCAAACTGAGTCTTAGAGAGTTTACTCAGACCGGCTTATACAGTATAATTTTGGTGATCTAGATGTAACACTACTCAGAATCAACAGTTCGTGGGATCTCCAGCCAGCACTCAGGCAGAATCTTTGATCCCCAGACTGTAGTGACGCAAGTGATGTACATGCTAGAATGCACAGGAGCAACATAGCACAACCAACAAGGTTGACTCAAAGCCACCTTTTGTTTGCCATCTACTGCCTTATATATCCTACTTCCACCCATGTGATCACACTAGGCTCAATTGATTACTGTATCTTCTTCACATGCTGAGCATGCAGCACCTGTTCTTAATGATTGGAAGCAGCTTGTTAACATCAGCCCCTGCATCAACTCCCTTGTTTATTCAACCACCACCTTTCTTTAAACTGAAGAAGTATTTTGCTGGTCCAAATCATATCCTTTTTCAATTAAGCACATACCCATACCAGACCAAAGAGCTCCGAAGCAAGACCTCTGGAAACGGTGAAGGCATTCTTCTTTTATAAAGGGTTTGTGTCTCTGAGAAAGGGGGTTTGAGTCCCACTGCCTGCCCATAAGAAGCAACTGAAAAGCTGTGCAGGATGGGGCTATAAGTGGCACTGGGAGGGAGGTTTGAGTCCCCCTGAGACAGTAGGTTCCAGTCCAACTGCTTGCCCATGATATGTGGGTGAAAGCTGCACAGGCTCATACTATAAAGGTACCTAAGGGGTTTGAGTCCCCTATTTCATTAAATCTTATTTGATAATTTGGCTCTTTGACAATCTGTATTTTGTTCACTGGATTTTGGTTGTTGCCTTTGCGTATTGATTACTGTTTTCACAGAATCAGAGAATGGTAAGGGTTGGAAGGGAACTCTTGAGATCATCTAGTCTAACCCCCTGCTAAAGCAGGTCCACCTAGATCGGGTCGCACAGGAATGCGTCTAGGCAGGGACTGAAAGCCTCCTGAGAAGGAGATTCCACAACCTCCCTGGGCAGCCTGTTTCAGTACTCCCTCACAGTAAAATAGTTTTTCCTTATATTTAAATTCAACTTTTTGTGTTCCAGCTTTTGTCTGTTACCCCTTGTGCTGTCACTGGACACTATAGAAAAAAGTGTTGCCCCATCCTCTTGACATATGCCTTTCAACTACTTGTAAGAGTTAACAAGGTCCCCCTCTCAGTCTCCTCTAGGGTGAACAGTCCCAGATCCTGCAGCCTTTTCTCATAAGAAAGATGCTCCAGTCCTCTGATCATTGTAGTGGTCCTCCACTAGACTCCCTCCAGAAATTCCCCGTCCTTCTTGAGCTGGGGAGCCTAAAATTGGACACAGTAATCCACAGTAATGTCTCACCAAGGCAGAGCAGAGGGGGAGGAGAACCTCCCACAACCTGCTGTCTACACTCTTGATGCATCCCAGGATGCCATTGGCCTTCTTGGCCACGAGGTCACATTGCTGGCTCATGGTTAGTTTACTGTCAACCAGGACTCCCAGGTCTGTCTCTGCAGAGCTGCTCTCAAGCAGGTCAGTCCCCAGCCTATACCGGTGCATGGGGTTGTTCCTTCCCAGATGCAGGACTCTGCACTTGTCCTTGTTAAACCTCATGAGGTTCCTCTCTGCCCAACTCTCAAGCCGGTCGAGATCCCGCTGAATGGCAGCATAGCCTTCTGGGGAATCAGCCAGTCCTCCCAGTTTGATGTCATCAGAGAACTTGCTGAGGGTACACTCTGTCCCCTCATCCAGGTCGTTGACGAAGATGTTGAACAAGACTGGCCCCAGAATCGATCCCTGTGGAACTCCACTGGCCACAGGCCTCCAACTCAATTCTGTGCCATTGATCACCACCCTCTGGGCTCTGTCATTCAGCCAGCTCTAGATCCACCTCACCGTCTACTTATCCAAGCCACATTGCCTGAGCTTTCCGATGAGGATGTTGTAGGAGACAGTGTCAAAAGCCTTGCTGAAGTCAAGGTAGATGACACCCGCTGCTCTCCCCTCATCTAGCCAGCTGGTTATGCACTCATAGAAAGCTATCAGGTTGATCAAACAGGATTTCCCTTTGGTGAAGCCATGTTGATTGCCCCTGATAACCACCTTTTCCTTCATATGTTCAGTGATAACATTCAGGATGAGTTGTTCCATCATCTTTCCAGGGATGGAGATGAGGCTGACCTGCCTGTATTTTCCTGGGTCGTCCTTCCTGCCCTTTTTGAAGACTGGAGTGACATTGGCCTTTCTCCAGTCCTCAGGCACCTCACCTGTCCTTCACGATTGTTCAGAAATGATGGAGAGAGGCTTAGCAATCACATCAGCCAGCTCCCTCAGCACTCTTTGATGTATCCCATCAGGGCCCATTGACTTATGAACCTTAAGCTTGGTCAACAAGTCTTTAACCTCTTCCTCTTCCACCCAGGGCAAGTCCTCTGCTGTCCTGGCCATCCTATTATCCTTGCTGCACTGGACTTCCCGAGGGCCAGTCTTGTCTGTAAAGACTGAAGCAAAGAAGGCATTCAGTACTTCGGCCTTCTCTGCATCCTCAGACACCAGGGCACCCTCAGCGTTTAGCAGCGGGCCTACATTCCCCCCTCATCATCCTTCTGCTGCTGATGTACTTGAAAAATTCCTTATTACTGTCCTTAACATCCCTGGCTAAATTTAATTCTAGAAGGGCTCTAGCCTTTCTAGTTGCACCCCTGCATGCCCTGGCAATGTTCCTATACTCTTCCCAAGAAGCCAGCCCCTGTTTCCACCTCTCATAGATGGCTGCTTTCTGCCTGAGTTGTCCCAGCAGATCCTTGCTCATCCATGGAGGCCTCCTACCTCCTTTTCCTCCTTTCTTGCGCATTGAGACACACTGATCCTGGGCTTGGAGGAAGTGGTGCTTGAAGATTGACCAGCTCGCATTGGCACTTCTAGAATCCTATCCCACGAGATCCATCCAAGCAGGTCTTTGAAGAGGCCAAATTTGGCTTGCCTGAAATCGTTATGTAATAGAATAATTGGACATAACTACCATAATGGAGATGGTCAAGAATAAATATGGTTAAGAATGAATATAAAAACCTTGAAGAGGAATTTTAGCTGCACCAATTGTGAGTAATCTCACTGAAGGTGCCTGCAGAGATGGTCTCTGCACCACCCTCCCCCTCTGCTATCTTCACTGTTTTACAGCCAGTGGGTGTCTATGTGAAACGTTTTACAACCAGTGTGTGAGTGTGCCTGAAAGGTTTTAACCCCTTTTAGTGTTATATGTGTGAGGAAATCAATATGTGTTATTATTTTCTAATAGTGTTCAAGATATAATCTAAACTTGATGTTAACATGTTATTGAAAGTTGTTCTGTTTAGGGAGAAAGAGAATTGACAGGAATGGGGTTTAACTCTATTAAAAAAAAAAAAAAAAATCAGTCTGGCCTCAAGACAATAATTTGGATTATAATAATCACATAGATAGACAGAATTTGTCAAACAATGGTTAGAAATCTGATATGTATGATTAGAGTTTAAAAAGAAACAAAAGTAAATTGAACTCAAGTACAAAAATGTAGACTAAAGAAACACCCCAGCAGCTACGGGGAAAGATTGCAGCAGTCTTTGTTAATGTATAGGGGAATAAATATCCAGAATTTTAATAATGAATTGGTAGCAAGTGTGTTTCTGGACCTTAGATCCTGTTGTCTCCAAACATCCAATTGCTGACATCGGGTGAGTTCACCTGGGAACCGGTACCGTACTTGTATAATGTATAGGTGATTTGTTAAAAAAGTCAACATAAATCTTCTCATGTTTAGCTGATTTATATCCAGAGGAGGAAGCTAGCAGGAACTGGTTTTGTAAAAAAGATGGAATGTGTATGTTTCTGATGGAATGCAGAAAGTGCTAATGATAAATCAGAATTTTCCTGCTGCAAACCAAAGGTGGGACCCCAGAGGCTTTTAATAAGATATCAGAGATGGACACTATTTGGCATAAGACATGCTATGCCAAAAGTGATCAATTGATCCAAACTATATGAAGTTAAATAAGAACTAAATGAATTCCTGTCTGCCTTCATAGAGCGGCTAAAAGCCACTGCCAGGAAATATACTAATCTGGACCCTGAAAAACCAGAAGACCTTGTTCAATTAGCTTCTATTTCTATGGGACAGTAGGCCCCAATTATAAAAAAGAAACTTCAAAAACTAGGAGAGGAGACTGAAATGATTTGGGGAAAATGTTAAAATAGCGTGGATGTTTTTTTTCACTAGAGAGAAGGAAATAGAGAAAGAGGAAAGACACCTCCTTTTCTGCAATCCCACCTTGCAAAAGAGCAGTGCACTATTTGCAAGGAAAGAGGACACTGGAAACAGGAATGTCCGAAAAAGGCAGGGGGAGGGGTGACTGGTGGATTCATTCCCAAATATGCCGTAAGATTAATGACTCTGGCTGAGGCATGAAGAGGACTCTGGTTGCAATAAAGTTGGGGAATGAGAAAGTAAAATTTTTATTAGATACTGGAGCTACATTCTATTTTAAATATTTGCAAAGGTAATTTAAGTAAACAAAGTGTGTCTATTATTGATGGCACAGGAAGAAAGGAGAACAGGCCTTTCTTTCAACCTATGAAATTTGGAATTGGAAAGCAGCTGTTAACCCATTAATTTCTTTATATACCTGAGCATCCTATGCCACTGCTAGGGAGAGATATACTTAGTAAGCTCAATGTGCAAATTACCTTAAACAAAGGGAAAATTCAAGTGCATACAGAATCATAGAATGGTAGGGGTTGGAAGAGACCTTTAGAGATCATCTAGTCCACCCCCCCCCCCCCCCCCCCCGGTAAAGCAGGTCCACCTAGATCAGGTCGCACAGGAACGTGTCCAGGCGGGTCTTGAAGACCTCCAAGGAAGGAGATTCCACAACCTCCCTGGACAGCCTGTTCCAGTGCTGTCAGCTTCACAGTAAAATAGTTTTTTCTTATGTTTAAATGGAACTTTTTGTGTTTCAGCTTCATCCCATTACCCCTTGTCCTGTTGCTAGATATAATAGAAAAAAAGGGATGTCCCAATCTCCTAACATCCACCATTTAGATATTTATAAATATTAATGAGATCTCCCCTCAGTCTCTTCTTCTCCAGACTAAATAGTCCCAGTTCCCGCAGCCTTTCCTTATAAGGAAGATACTCCGGTAACCTGATCATCTTGGTGGCCCTGCACTGGACTCTCTCCAAAAGCACTTCCCTGTCCCTCTTGAGCTGGGGAGGCCAGAACTGGACACAGTACTCCAGATGAGGCCTCACCAGGGCAGAGTA
Organism: Colius striatus; assembly: GCF_028858725.1. Lineage (NCBI taxonomy): Eukaryota > Metazoa > Chordata > Aves > Coliiformes > Coliidae > Colius > Colius striatus. The sequence goes on from NC_084789.1 coordinate 7,427,530, forward strand.
GAGTGGGAGCAGAACCTCCCTCGACCTGCTGGCCACACTCTTTTTGATGCATCTCAATATACCTGAAAATAACACCTGGAGGCCCAAGTGTTTATGTTGCAAGATTAAAAAGAATCACCAAGAATCCCAGAAGTGTAATATGAGGTGACTATCCTGACTGGGTGATCACAAGCAGCACAACTGGTAACAATCCAACTGAATCCAGGCACCAGAACAGTAAGGTTTATTGCAAGAGTGATCTAAAACATCCCACTTGAAAACAATAGCCAGAAACTGTGGTTTTGAGCAGAAGAATCCCCAAACAGGTAGAAAAGTGCAATTGTGTTGGACTGTTGTCATGGTTTTGCCCAGCCAGCAATGAAGCACCACAACGTCTCTTGCTCACTGCCCCCCATCCACCCCCACCCTCCTTAGGATGGCGGAGCCCCAGAGAGATGGGAGGAGAAAGATAACCAAGGACCTTGTGGATCAAGACAATGGCAGGGAAGGCTCACTGTCAATTACTGTTCTGGGCAAAACAGACTCGATTACTCGACTTCGAGAGGGAAGTAAGAACAGTTTATTCTACTATCTACAAGAAACAGAACAGAACAAAAAGCAAAAACAGAGGAGGATGATGAGAAAAATACAACCAGCACTTTAAGATCTCCCTCCCCCATCCCTCCTTTCTTCCTGGGCTCAGCTCACTGCTCCCAATATCTCTACCTCCTCCCCTATCAGGGGGGTAGGGAATGGGGGATGTGGTCAGTCTCTCACAGATGGTCTCTGCCCTTCTCTATGGGAACTATATGCAGATTACAGTAGCTTTGTATGAGAAGGGAAACATCAGAGTATGATGTAACCATGGTTGACAGGGTAATTGAATCATGGACATTACCTTCCAAAGTATCCACGCAAAAAACTGAGTTAATAGCCTCGATGAGGGCCTTGGAGCTTTCAGAAAGGAAAATAATTAATGCTTGGACTAATTAAAAATTTGTATTTCAGGTCGTGCATGCTCATGGGGCTATTTGGAAAGAAGAGGACTTTTAAACTCACAAGGCTCAGCTGTTAAGTATGGGCCCCAGATACAGGAGCTGTTACAGAAGATTAATCTGCCAAAATAAGTGGTGATAATGCATTGCAAGGCCCACTAACTTGGAAATACTCTGGTAAATACCAGAAGATAGGGCCATCACCACCAGAATACAATCCGGAAGATGATAAATTGGCTGATCTTCTGAAAGCTCAAAAGACCCAGGAGGAATAACAGGTTACCCCATTGAATCAAGTAATCCAGGAGATTATTGCCAAATAGATTTTTCAAAACTACCATGACAAAATGGGTACAGGCTTCTTTTAATAATCATAAATACCTTTTCAGAATGGCCAGAGGCCTTCCCCTATCACACCAACAAAGCATGAGAAGAAATATTCTGTTAAAAAAAAAAAAAAATCATACCAAGGTTTGGTGTCCCTTTAAGAACATCATCAGGTAATAGATCTCATTTTGTTGCTAGAGTTACAAAAATCTGAGTAGAATTTTGGATATAACTTGGGATCGCCACACAATCTATAATCTGCAGTCCTTTTGGCCACCTATACTGCGATCAAGCTCAAGAATATGGGCATTGTGGATTCACTGTTCCAGAATTGAGAAAGCTCCTGCTCCATGGACAGTGAAGCAAGTAACTCCATTAAAACTTAAAGCATACAAAGAAAACTGAACTCCACAGAGTTGTACCCGGAAAAACTTTGTGGACTATTGGGAAATAACCTGTGAACAAAGTTATGTGACAATAGGGTTAATTTTTATAGTGGGATTTTTATATATATCGATATTTAAAACAATATGATGCTTTTATCCTCAACCTTATTATGTTATTTAAACTAGATTTAATGATTCAATTGAGAGTGGGACTGGGGGACCACTAGAACCGTACCTTAGATTTGAAATTAATGAAAGAAGTGACAAAAGGTACAAACTTAAGTGATTGTTGGATATGCAACCATATGCCAGAATACAGTGCAAAAGGAATAGAGTTGTCAGGAATACCCATCTCGTTTAACACTTCCTGGAATGATCTGTGGATTAATCCTCAGTATACAGATCCTTCAGACACCAATTTACAAATATGGGAAATATCTGTTCCAAAGATTAGTGATACTAAATGTATCACAACTAACCAAACAATACCCAGATTAATACAAAGAGAGGTAGGACATTATTCAAATTGTGATTGGAATATGCAATTAAGATCTCACAAGAATCAGACAGGACATTGGATCGTGCCTCAAAGGAAAAGGATGATATTGACTGTATGGAACAGACATGTAAAGCGCTTCCCCCAGGTTAGAGGGGAACCTGTACCTTGGGAGTTATGGTACCAAATGTTACTATTATTCAAGACTTTTCACTCATTTGCATGACAAAGTGCATGACTGGAGAGCTGCAATTGATGGCTATAAGCTATTCAGAAGAGACAGGTAAGGAAGGAGAAGATGGGTCGACTTCCATGTAAAAGAATGGACTGAATGCACAGACCTGTCTTTGAAAAACAGCGATGAACAGGTTGAAAGCCTATGGGTAAAAATTTTGGGCCAAGCAAACGAAGGAAACCTCATGGCTGGTGTTTAGTACAGACCACCCCACTAAGGGGAGTCTATGGCCAAAGCATTCTTACTCAACTACAGAAAGCAATTGCAATCGCAGGCCCTAATCCTGCTGGGGGAGACTACAACTACAATCACCCTGAAATCTGCTGGAAACAGCAGCCCAGTAAGCTGTAAGCAGTCCAGGAGTCTATTGGTGTGTGTTGAGGAAAATTTCTTAATCCAGGTGATAGACAATCCAACCAAAGGAGAAGGGTTACTGGACCTCTTGCTCACCAATGCAGATGAACTCATGCCTTCTTTGCCTCACTCTTCAATAGTAAAACCAGTTCTTCTCTGGGCACCCATCCACCTGAGTCAGAAGACAGGGACAGAGAATAGAATGTGGACCCCTTACTCCAAGGGGAGATGGTGTGTAACCTGCTACTCCACCTTGATGCACACAAGTTGATGGAGACAGATGGAATCTACCTGAAGGTGCTGAGGAAGCTGGCAGAAGTGATAGCTGAGCCACTCTCCATCATCTACCAGCAGTCCTGGCTCACTGGGGAGGTCCCAGTGGACTGGAGAATGGAAAATATGACACCCATCTACAAAAAGCTTTGGAAGGAGGATCCTGGGAACTACAGGCCTATCAGCATGACCTCTGTGCCTGGAAAGGTTATGGAACAACTCATACTGAGACACATACAGGACAACCAAGGGTTCAGGACCAATGAACATGGTTTTATGAAAGGCAGGTCCTGTTCAACTAATCTGATCTCCTTCTAGGACAAGATGAGCTGCTTAGTGGATGAGGTCTTCCTGGACTTCAGTAAGGCCTTTGACAGAGCTTCCCACAGCATCCTCCTGGAGAAACTGGCTGCCCATGGCTTGGACAGATGTACTCTTCATTGGGTGGAAAACTGGCTGGATGACTGTGCACAGAGAGTGGTGGTGAATAGAATTAAATCCAGTTGGTGGCCAGTCACCAGTGGTATTCCCCAGGGCTGGGTGTTAGGGCCTGTTCTGTTTAACATCTTTATTAATGACCTAGATGAGGGGACTGAGCGCATCCTCGTTAAATTTGCTGATAACACCAAGCTGGGTAGGACCATAGACCTGCTTGAGGACAGGAAGGCTCTTTAGAGCGACCTGGACAGGCTGAATTGATGGGTCAAGGCCAATTGCATGAGGTTCAACAAGGCCAAGTACCAAGTCCTGCACTTGAGCCACAACAATCCCATACAACATTATAGGCTTGGGGCAGAGTAGGTGCAAAGCTGTCCTGCAGAAAAGGACCTGGGGGTTTTAATTGACAGCCATCTGAAAATGAGCCATCAGTGTGCCCAGGTGGCCAAGAAGGCTAATGACATCCTGGCTTGTAAAAGAAATAGTGACCAGCAAGGCCAAGGAAGTCACTGTCCCCTTGTATGCAGCATGGGTGAGGCCACACCTCAAGTACTGTGTTCAGTTCTGGGCCCCTCACTACAAGGACATTGAGCTGCTGGAACATGTCCAGAGATGGAGGGGGTCAATCTCTTCTCTCCAGTAATGAATGACAGAACACAAGGAAATGGGTTCAAGTTTAGTGATGGGCCTGGCAGTGTTAAGTTAGTGTTTGGACTTGAACTTAAGTTCTTTTCCAACCGTAACGATTCTATGCTTCATTATAGAGGTCAAGAGTGATGGCAGCCTGGGCTGCAGTGATCATGCCCTGATAGGATTCACAATCTTGAGGGATATGGGACAGGTGGAATCATTAAGACCTTTACGATCATCAAGTCCAACTGTGAGAAATATTGATGTTGCTTTTGCAGAATTAGAAATAAATTAAGACAAGGAATTTCAACTGTTATCTGCCTCTGTGTAATGTAAATCAGTGGACTGACCATAAGACTGTTATCTGTTTGTTTGGAATGTTAACTAGAGTTTTAAATCTCAGGACTATGGGGAATGGGTGATAATATACAAAAACCAGACATCCCCTGAGGGAATTGTAGTCACTTGAGAAGTTGTAAACCTTGGAGTACCTAATCAATGGGGAAACGAGGGAGGGACCTTGCAGCCGGGATAGGGAATAAAAAGCTGAATATTGTACCTGTCAGGAGTGCCTACTAGCTAGGACACCCGCTCTTGCAAGAACGCTTAATAAAAGTGCTTCACTGCAGAGTCTGACCTGAGTCTTTGGCGAGAAAGTTTGTTTTGTTTCTTACACAACCACTAACCTAACACTGCCAAACCCATTACTAAACTAAACATGTCCCTCAGCATCTCATCTATGCGTCTTTTGAATATCTCCAGGAATGGTGACTTGATCACTTCCCTGGGCAGCCCATTCCAATGCTTAACAACCCTCTCGGTAAAAAAATTCTCCCTAATATCCAATCTAAATCTCCTCTGTTGCAACTTGAACCCATTTCCTCTTGTCCTATAATTTACTACTGGAGAGATCGATCCCCACCTCACTACAACTCCCCTTCAGCTCGTTGTACAGAGTGATCACATCTCCCCTCAGCCTCCTCTTCTCTAGGCTAAACATCCCCAGCTCCCTCAGCCGCTCCTCATAAGACTTATGCTCTAGACCCTTCACCAGCATTTTTGCCCATCTCAGGACACACTCCAGCACCTCCATGTCCTTCTTGTAGTGAGGGGCCCAGAACTGAACACAGAACTCGAGGTGCGACCTCACCCATGCCAAATACGGAGGGGACAATCACTTCCTTGGTCCTCATGTGGAGCTTTATACTGACATGTATTAATAAACTTTATACTAACTTATTGCAGTAGTATAAAGTTAACTGTTAAAGCTTCTATCTCATACAGACAAAACTATCTGCACATACAGCTGTAAAAAGGTCATGCTTATCTGCTTATACAATACCTTCCTTGGAGGCAGAAAAGCTAGTGAAACATGTTCGGGTGAGGGGCCAAGTGATATCTGAATTTGCGAAAAGATCAGGGGTGAGAAAAACCCAAGACTATCAGCCTTCATCCCCCATGGGCCCCAGAAGACCATCACTGGGAGACATCATGCAAATGAAAGGAAGAGAAGAACTAATTTACATGCAAAAGCGGGGACAGGTTGTGTCTTTGTATAGGCAGATAATGTAATCATATGATTTTGTAACTTTGTAACAAATATAAGTCAAGCAAGTTGCCAAGTCAGGTGCCCATGTTTGTGGTGGAGCATTCCCCTGTGCACCCGGCACCGAATAAACATACCTTCTTTATAACTCTTTGAGTTATGGAGTCTGTTTCCGCAGGTCAGTCCTGCTGGTCACACTAATACAAGGCAGGATGCCACTGGCCTTAGCCACCTGGGCACATTGCCAGCTCATATTCAGCTGGCTGCCAACCAACACCCCTAGGTCCTTTTCTACTAGACAAAAGGCCTAATTAGCGTGAAGTCATCAAACATCTGCAGTTAACTGGGGGGAATGGTAAAGGTGGCAGGGAGAGATCATGACCACAGACTCACAGATCACCTACTCAATTTATACCCCAGAGCCAAAAGATGAAGTGAACTAAGCACTTGTACTCATTTACATGCTGGGTGAAGAACTACTAACCAATCAGTAAACAGAATACCAATACATCTGTATTAGAATACACTAGAGAACCTTGCTTTGTGGGACAACAATACCAGGAAGAAGAGTTCAGCACCTCCCTCTCCCCTTTCCCTTCCTCTGGAAGCTGAGGAAAGCAAGGTCACTTCCTAGCCTCCTTTTCTCCAAACTAGACAAACCCGGAGTCCTCAGATGCTCCTCATAGGATATGCCTCCCCGCCCTTTCACCAGATCTGTTGCCCTCCTCTGGACACATTCAAGGACCTTAACTTCCTTCTCTAACCTTGGGGCTCAGAACTGCACACAATAGGTGAGGCAGCACCAATGCTAAATACAGAAGGATAATCACCTCTCAACTCTGACTATACTGTGCTTAATACACCCCAGAATGTGGTTTGCCCTCTTGGCTGCTGGGGCATACTGCTGACTCATATTGAGCCTACTGTCAACCATATCCAGAAAGATGCTATGAGAGACAGTATCAAAAGCCTTACTGAAATCCAGAAAGCACACATCCACCACCTTCCCTTCATCCACCAAGCATAATGTTATCATAGAAGGACTTGCCCTTTGTGAATCCATGTTGACTGTGCTTAGTGATCGCATTATTCTTTAAATGTCCTTCAATAGCACCCAGTAGGATACTTTTTCCACAAACTGTGGTTAGACTAACAAGTCTGTAGTTCTCCAGGTCTTCCCTCACACCCTTTTCATTTATCAGAATAACAGTGGCTAGCTTCTAGTCAGCAAGGACCTCCTCCAGACTCCTGAGACTTTTGGTAGATTATTAAAAGGCTGTAGCTAGTAAAGGCACAAAAGGAGTTAGGGTTTGTAATCAGATGCCAATTTGCATTAGAAAATAGGTATAAGGTTTTCAGCAGTTAGCATGATTAATCACAGTAACAAGCAAACAAAAACCCTGCAGATCCTGCATCTTAAAATCCTCAAATCAAGACCAGATTCCTTGTGTCTAGGACAGTTCAAGTCTACAGATAACTACTCTTAAATACAACAAATAAACTCTATGTAATAAAAATCATACGCTACAAAAAAAAAAATCTCTCTAATAAGATAGCTAAAGAACACTGTATTGCCAAAACTATTCCAAGTACTCTGACTCAGAGCTTACATTATATCAGTCTGTATACTTAAACTAGTAAATTGCTCCCACTCACCACAAAATGCTATCTGCACATAATTATAACCTAAGTAATGAACATTTGTAGTTAGTTGGCTCATACTTTTTTACCCTGTTCTTTCAAGTGCCAAATTGGGGAGTGGGGAGAGATTGTATGAGGAGAACACTTTACTAAAAAAAAAAAAAAAAGTAACCCTGGACAGTGTAGTACTTGCAAGCTGTAGGGGTGGGGTTTGTAGGTGTGAGTTTGGGGGGATTTATTTTTGTTTTAATAAAAAAATAGGAGCCATTTATATTTTTAGATTAATATTGGCATGCATATGATACAAGAAGATAGCCAAGATAATCAGTGTTGGTTTAACCCTGGCTGGGTGCCAGATGCTCACAAGTCATTCTATCACTCCTCCTAAAATAGATGGGGAGAGAGAAATATAACAAAAGGTTTGTGAGTCAAGATAAGGACAGGGAGATCACTCAGCAATTAGTGTCATGGGCAAAACAGACTCAACTGTAGTGGCTGTAACTACCATTAACATTAAAACTGACAGTATGTATAAGTGCTTAGTGTCAGTCACAGGGTTAAAGTAAAAAATGGTTAAGTGACCCAAACATACAAGGATATCGTGAATCCTCTTTCGATCACTTCAAACAAACTCAGCAATTTTTCATCTGTGCAAACAAGTTGCTACATGAGCAATAGAACTAACAAAGCTTGGCTTCCTTTGCATTTGTGCCTTTACATTTACCTTCCCCGGTCATACCAACACCAACCTACTCATTCCCTTGATACCTCCAGTTCTCACTCAATCTCCTCAACACTGTCTCCAGCTGACTCCACATTGCCTAATTACAAGCTGGACAAGAGGCAGTCATAGCTACATGACTGGTTTGTAAAAGCTAACCAGAACAGTTAAGTCTTAAGCTCACCATGCTCTCACACATTTATTTAGATCCCTTATCTACCTTTATTCAGCCATACATTTATTTTTACTATTATTTCAAAGAAAACACATAAAAATTCAACCTTGTGGAAGATGCCAATGTTGTTTTTGCAGAATGTAGCTGTGTTTCTGGAGCCAGATACAGCTGCCAGTATGTACTTCTAGAATAAAAAGTGTGACTGTAGAGTGTAGTTGTGTTTGTGGAGCCAGATATAGCTGTTAGTATATGGCTGTACGTATGAGATAAAGCTGTGTCTGGAAAATGTAGCTATAGTTTGTGTAAAATATAGCAGTTTACAGTATAAAGCAGATGTGACAAGGATTAGGACAAAAAGGCCTTAACAGTAATTAAAAAAAAAAAAAAAAAAAATCATGTACCCATGATCAGGATGTACCATTGAAAAGTCTTACTATAGGAAGGAACTAATAAATCCAGTAGGGGTACAGGAGATCTAAAATAGCTCATAGGAATTTTAGGCAGCCCAGGTAAGTTGTACACCTTGGGAGTCCCCAGCCAATGAGGAAACAAGGAAGGGACCTTGAAGACAGGAATAGGGAATAAAAAGCCAACCTTTGTATCCATCAGGTGTGCCTACTATCTAAGACACCTGCTCTTGCAAGAATGCTTATTTAAGTGCTTCACTGCAGATTCTGACCTGAGTCCCTCACAAGAAAACTTGTTTCTTACAGATGGGGGCTCCTCCGAGATCCTAAGTTGTCTTCCTGAGGACCTCTGTCGTTGAAGGACAGGAAAGTGCGCCCTGTTGATTTCAACAGTCTCGTGAATCATAGACAGGGGCTCTGCCACAACAGGTTCTGTTGTTCCACAAGGAAAATAGCCAGAGAAGGACAAAGCAAAAGAAGGGACAGAAAAGTGCGCCCTGTTGATTTCAACAGTCTCGTGAATCATAGACAGGGGCTCTGCCACAACAGGTTCTGTTGTTCCACAAGGAAAATAGCCAGAGAAGGACAAAGCAAAAGAAGGGACAGAAAAGTCTCAGGAAATCAGAATGGGAAATAAAAATACTAGGCCTAGGGTAAATAAGAGGGACTAGGGAAAAAGTCCCAGGAACATTCCTTCGATCAGTCCAAAGGTAGGATGTTGGGAAATTGGGAAGACTTATATAAGGAATAAGAATAAAAAAAAGATGATACAATATTTTTGTTTCATGTGGACCAAAGGAAGACCGGTCAGGTGTTAAAATCTTAGATTATTGTTCGTGTTGGATAGACATAGTAGGAGACTAAAGATTATGTGTGTCGTTTTAATTTTTTGTTGCTTAGAGTATAGTGGGCTTTGTGTGGTGGCCAGATGCATTGTCTTGTTTTCTGTGACATTTTGAAGTAGACAGTAAAGTGGGACAAGTCTTTTTGTTGGTATCTGTGTCTTTCCCATCATCCCTGTCATTTGGCAAAATAAAGTTGGTGTCACAGAGAGGATTGCTTAAAATATCACTTTAACATAAGTGAAAGACATCTGTTCAACTTAACATTCCTAAAAAACACAAAACAAACACACAAACCCACAAACCAAAAACCCTCCCCTATAGTTTGCTAACTCTTAAGTGGACAAAGTAAAAAAACTGTGCAAACACTAAAAAAGGTCATCTCAAAGCCACTGGATAAAAAGAAATTGTGGGCTTGGGAAGATGGGAATGATAAGCCAGCTCCAAGAAAAGGAGAATGTATTGTTAAAACACTCTCATATAGAATGCCAACTATGCGATTTCTAAAATTTTAATATTGCGATATCAAAACAAACTGTTTGCTGAAAAGTACAACACTTAGAATGGTGGGGGTTGGAAGAGACCTTTAGAGATCATCTAGTCCAACCCCCCTGCAGAAGCAGGTCCACCTAGAGCAGGTTGCACACACCTAGATCTTGGTCTCTGCACACACACCACCCTGCTATCTTCATGGCTGTTTTTACAGTCAGTGTGTATGAAATGTTTTACTGCTAGTGTGTGTGTCTATGAAAGGTTTTAACCCCTTTCTGTGTTATATGTGTGTGGAAACAAATGTGTTGTGATTTTTTTTTTTTGGTTGTTCAGAATATAATCTAAAGTTGAAGTTAATAGTTATGTGAAAATTATTTAATCTGAAAAGAAAGAAGGGATAACTGACAAGAATGTGGGATTGACTCTGTAAAAAAGAAAACGTGTATTTGAATGACTTTAAGTGGGACTATAATATTCAAATAGAAAATATAATTTGTCAAATTATTAAAAATTTAATACTTGATTAGAGTTTAAAAAGAAAGAGAAGTAAATTGACTTTACTTCTACCATTCTATGATTCTATGTTGATAATGTTTTGATTTCAGAGAAAGAAAGCAATGAGGTAAAAGAAGCCACAGATTGTTAAACTCTTAAAGATAAAAAGGACTCAGAGTATCACAGAATCATAGAATGGTAGGGGTTGGAAGGGACCAGTTGCAATATGTCAAAAAGTTATAGGTATTTGGGACATTTGGTCAATGAAGGGAGACATAAAATGAATCCAGAGAAAATAAAAGGTATTGTGGAATTGCCTCTCCCATGGACAAGAAAATAATTAAGAAAACGTTTGGGATTGATCAGTTATTGCCATCTGTGGATAGATTTCTTATGCACAAAAAACCCCAAGAGGGTTACATTCAAAATTTCTAAACGAAGAACCAAATGTTTTAGTTTGGACAAAAAGGAGAAAAAAAAAAAAATAATTGAGGAATTAAAACAGTTTAATCACTGCTCCTGTGTTAGTCCTTAGATAAACTGATTTGTCACAGTAGATAAGGGAATCACCTTAAATGGTTGAATTCAAGAGTGGTGGGGACAAATGTCAACCAATACCATTTTTATCAAAATTTCTGCACTCAGTATCAAGGGGATGGCCAGAATGTATACAACACAATAGCTGCCATTGCTCTCTTGGTGGAAGAAAGCAGAAAACTGACATTTAGAGGGGTATCAGTAGTCAGTACCCCCCATCAAGAGAAAACTATTTTAACCCAGAGGGCTGGAAGATGGTTAACCAATTCTAGGATATTTTAATATAAGGCAATGTTAATAGAATATGATGATTTAATCTTGACTACCAGCTCATACCTTAATCCAGCCAGTTTCCTATGGGAGGGAGACACAGAATGTGAGGGCCTTGAATACAATTGCTTGGATATAATAGAGTATCAGACTAAAGTAAGACCTGATTTAAAGGAAATACCTTTACATGCAGGCTCTCGGTTATTTATAGATGGTTCCTAAAGAGTAATTCGATGCAACAAGCACAATGGCTATGCAATTATTGAAGGAATAAGTCAAGAGACAAAGGAAGCAGGGCGATTACCAAATACCTGGTCAGCCCAGACATGTGAATTACATGCTTTAAACAGAGCCTTACAATTATTAGAAGGGAAAGAATGAACACTTTATATTGATTCAAGGTATGCCTTTGGAGTGGTACAAACTTTTGGGAAAATATGGGAAGAAAGAGGCTTAATTAACAACAAGGGAAAATGATTAGTACATGAGGAATTAATCAAACAAGTATTAAAAACTTATTGCTTCCCAATAAGATTGCAGTGGTCCACATGAACAGGCATCAAAAACGGAATTCTTTTAGGGCCTGGGGAAACAGCCAATGAAGCAGTCAAAGAGGCAGCATTAGGTCATGAGATTGTGAGTAATCTCACCCCCCAGGTACCTGCACCAAAGGCAAACCCTATATTTACAGAAAGAGAGAAAGACAGACTAAGGAAATTGGGAGCTATTGAGACACTAGAAAAATTGATTCTCCCAGATGGAAAGGAAATGCTAAATAAACAAGCTGTTAGGGAGATAAAGGCTATTTTACATCAAGGAAGTCATTACGGAACACAGCAATGTGTTATTTAGTTTTAAGAAGAGATGTATATATAGGAATTTATACAGTGGCCAAACAAATTTGTGAACAATGTGTTATTTGTAAGAAAATAAACAAAGAGTTCTGAAGAAACAGCCCCCAGGAGAAAGAGAACCTGGTCTAAAGCCCTTTAAACCAAAGGCTTTTTGTATGTTCCAGAGTGTCTGATACCCTTGATGGGAAGAAATCTTTTATCTAAATAAAATGCACAAATTGTTTTTGAAGGTAGAAAATTGTTGTTAAAAATACCTGAATCAAACACAGGAAAACTTTTAATAATACCGGAAAAACCAAAGGCACAAGAAATCTCCCAAGAGGTGGATCATGCAATAATCCCCACAATATGGAAAACTGATTTTCCAGGAAAATCTAAGTTGGCCCAGTCTGTGAAGGTTGAGTTAAAGAAATGTATGAAACCAGTTAGAACCAAACAGTATCCAATTAAACCTGAAGCAAAATGGGGAATCAAGAAATTAACCAATTCTTGAAATAGAAAATCCTAGAGGAGTGTGAATCAGAGTAATACTCCTATTTCGCTGGTAAGGAAGCCCACGGGTGAGTACAGATTAGTACAAGACCTTTGAGATATAAATCAAACCACAAAAGATATCCACCCAGTAGTAGCAAAACCATACACATTAACTGCCCTTAAAGAAACAGATCAGTAGTTTACAGTGCTTGATTTGAAAGATGCTTTACTTAGTATATCCCTAGAGTGGGAGAGTTGTAAATTGTTTGCTTTTGAGTGGGAGGACCCACAGACATGATGCAAAGTACAACATGGACACAACTACCCCAAGGATTCATAAACAGTCCAACAATCTTCGGAAATCAGTTGGCAAAGGAGCTAGAAGTCTGGAAGAAGGAAGAAACAGTGACCCCAGGACCAGAACACCTGATCCTGCAGTACATTGATGACATTTTAATAGCTACCAAAAAAAAAGGTCTGCCTGTGTTTATGTAACCACTGAACTTTTAAACTTTTTGGGACTTAATAGATATAAAGTATCCAAGAAGAAAGCACAGATAAGCCAAACTGTAATATATTTGGCTTTGACATTTCAAAGGGGGAGAGAAAGCTGGGAACTGACCAAAAGGAAGTAATCTGTGCCATTCCTGAACCTCAGACTGTGCATGAATTAAGGACATTCCTGGGAATGGCCGGGTGGTGTCATCTTTGGATCATGAACTATGGCCTAAGAGCCAAACCACTATATGAAGCCCAAAAATCTACTCCTTTTATATGGAGTCACCAGCAGCAAAATGCCTTTCAAAATTTTAAGCAAGCTCTAATATCAGCACCAGCTTTAGGGTAGCCTGATCTAACTAAAGACTTTCAGCTATTTGTCCATGAATGGCAACACCTTGCCCTGGGAGTCCTGACCCAGAAGACAGAAAGCTAAAAGAGAGCAGTAGAACATTTTTCCAAACTGGATACAATAAGTAAGGGATGGCCTTCCTGTCTGTGAGCAGTAGCAGCAATGGTGATCCTGATACAAGAAGCCTGGAAGTTTACTTCGGGGAAAGTCATAACAGTTCATGTCTAACATATGGTTACCTCACTGTTAGAACAGAAGGGGAGGCATTGGCTCTCTTCCAGCAGAATGATGAAATATCAGGTAATCCTTACAGAACAGGATGATGTAGTCCTGAAAACTACCAATCTTGTGAATCCTGCAGTTTTAAGTGCTCCTCAGGAGCAAGAGTGACCAGAACATGACTGTATAGCAATCATCAAACGTGTACTCCAGTTGAGAGGACCTGAAGGACATCCCTCTAGAAAACCCTGAATAGGAGCTGTTCATGGATGGCAGCAGTTGGCAGCAGCTTTGTACAGAAAGGAACCCAATAAGGTGGATATGTGGTAACAACCATAAATACAGTAATAGAAGCAAATGCATTGCCCAACGTGACATCAGCACAAAAAGCAAAATTGATTGCTTTGATACGGGCTTTAGAACTAAGTAAAGAAAAGAATGTAAACATTTGGATGGACTCCAAATACACTTTTGGAGTAGTCCATGTTCATGGAGCCCTGTGGAAAGAACAAGGATTATCATCCTCCCAGGGTACAAGTATTGAGCATCAGAAATTTTTCTATTATTGATGGCAGTTCAAAAAGTGGCCCAAGTAACAATCATGGACTGTAAAGTTCATAAAACAGGAAACACAAAAACAAGAAAAAGGGAATAAGTTGACAGATCAAACTGCTAAAAATGTAGCCCAAAACAAGGATATCACGAATGGCATTAATTCCTACTAAAACTGCAACAATTCCTAAAGAACCACCAAAATATTCAAAGGAAAATGAAAAATTGGCTTGTTTTTAAATGCAAAGATAAACTTTGATGGATGGTGGACAACCTCTGAAGGTCAGGTTGTTGTGCCTTGTGGTAGGCGTCCGGAAGATCTCGGGTTGTAACGTGAGAGGTGGAAGGTACAGAAGAGGTGGGCACGGGGTGGAGTGAGAGGAGGTGCTGGTGGTAGCAGATATAAGCACATGGTGTAAACAAGGGGTTGGAATAAAGTATCATCAATGCTGAGTGTGTGGTGATCCTTGTCCCCTCAGCAGGGGGGCTGAGTAATCCGTGCAGGCGGCCTGGTGGTGTTGCCAGTGGCGGCAACAGTGCCTGACCCTTGATTACGAGAGAAATATTACAGACAAGACATCAGGAATGCTATTGAGGTGTGGAAGCCCTTGTGAAATTTATGAAAATGCACATAGTATCAGTGAAAGTGTTAAAAATAGCCAAATCAGTTGCTGTTAAGTATAAGATATGTTTGAAGAATAATCCAGTTGTGCAAAAGAACGTTCAAATGGACAAACTAAGAACTGGAATAGAACCTGGTGATTATTGGCAAATTGATTTTACAAAACTGCTCAGATGTGGAAGATACATTCTGGTAGAGGCTGACACCTTTACCAAGTGGCCAGAGGCCTTTCCCTGTTGTACCAATCAAGCTAAAGAAACATTTAAGTGGCTGTTACAAGAAATAATTACGAGGTTTGGAGTGTCCCTCAGAATATCATCAGATAGATGCCCACATTTTATAGCAGCTGTGGTACAGGACACAAGCAAAGCCCTATGAATAACCTGAGACTTGCATGTGTCTTGGAGGCCACAGTCCAGCAGAAAAGTAGAAAAAAAATTAAGCAAAAACTTTAAAATAGCAAATAAATAAAGTTTGTCAGAAAGCCAATTTGAACTGGCCTCAGGCACTCCCACTGTTGATTAATCCATATAAATTAATGTATGGGAAACCATATGAATCACCAAAGCCCAATCTAAACACACAACACACAAGCAACAGAAAAAACACAAAGTATATTTGCTTTCTCTCTGAAAAACTTTAGCCAAACTCAGGAACATAGTGGTATGGAACCAACCTCTGACCTTGGAAAATCCCATGCATGATTTCCAACCTGGGAATTACATCTATGTGAAAACATGGACTTTTCTTATAAGAAAAGTGAAGAGGACCTTATCAAGGATTACTGACCATGTTCACTGTAATCAAGATTGCCGAATCAGATGCCTGGATCCACTACACCAGACTGAAGAAAGCACCATCCCCTAACTGCAGACTAGGGGGGGGCCCAAAAGCTTTAAAGATGACTCTGAAACATAATTAACTGTCTGTATTTTGGTTTTCTGTTATTTTCAGTCTGTGACGATAGAGACATGGATGGAAAAGAGATCAGACCATCAGGCCAAGTGTGGGTAAACTAATGATACTCAAATTCAAACACATTATCCAAATGTTTGGTGGGTAAATGTAGATGAACCAGTACAAGCAACATGTGAAAACCAGATTAAAAGATGAGACACAAATAAAGAAATAGACACTGAACAAGTAATATCTGTGCCAGGCAAAACCCAAGAGGAAAGTTTAATGATAAGCTTGATCAAGGAATTTGCTAATTTTCAGAATGTGTTGTAAATCACTGCTTGTCTACTAGTACGCCAGACAGTAGGGGAATCGATCCCCTGAGGAATTTTTACTATGAATTTGACCAAAGCAAAAGAAAGGAATAAAAGTGTTTCCTGTAATTCCAAGCCTGTAACTGAATGATGGGAAAGTAGAAAACAGTCAACAGAAGAAAAAAAAAAAAAGAAAGAAATATCCAGGGAAAAGAGCAGACTGTCACAAATTACCAAATTCTATCTTTAAATAATTAAGAGAAAGACCAAACGTTACAATGTGTTTTCTCTGCAGTAATGCAACATGATAAAGATAGGGGTTATTGTTCCTACGATGAACAACAGAAAAGAAATGTAAATAAAATTATTCTAAAATGAAATTTTAAGAAATCTTAAAACGTAAAGAAAGAAGTATGAAATTCCATTTGGTCTACAAGTATGCTCTCCCGATTTCAATATATGACTAAAACCCTGTGGTGTTTTGCCTGGGATGGATTGGTATTTTCAGTAGATCCTTTTGTAATAGATAAGGGAATATCCAAACACATAGAAGAAAAAAACACAGAGGAAGAAAATAAAAAGAAAATGGTTCCCTGGTAGCAACATGAATGTTATCTATAATTGCAGCACGGTAAGCAAAGCATTAGAACACGTACCTCGTTTAGCAGCAGCACTAAAATACAGATATTTATGTAAAGAAATAAATTATGATCTGAACATGACAAAGCAATATAAGAAAGAGCTAGGAATAAAACTTAGCTGCCAGAAGTCTGTGATTCCAAGCCCTAGACACTTCATCTCACTGATGAATGATGGCTCCTGGACAACATCCAAACACATTTACGTTTGGATGGAAAAGTTAAGCAAACCACACTAGGGATGCCCACATTATGTCCCATCTGGAAGAAATCTCCTTTTAAAGGAAATTTTAATAAATGGCAATTAACACAAGTAAAAAGATCAGAAATAGACAATGATGCGTGGAAAGATCCAGGAGCAGAAGTAAAAATTAGCTGGGCTCTACAGTCCCTTCTAAACCCCATAGCATCATACAGGAACCGAGAATGGTTACAGCAATTAACTGAACAAGTTAAATAATTGGCAAATGTTGCTTGTAAAGAATTTAGAGAAATAAATATACGAGTACAAGCTACTTCAAAAATGACCTTACAGAAAAAATAGGCATTAGATAGGCTGTTGTTAAAAGAGCATGGCGTACATGAATTTCTAAAAGACTGAATCATTGCTGCATACACAATGTTACTAAACATGTGGAACGTGATTTGTGAATCTTGGAAAAAATACAAAAAGAAATTTTTGTCTTGATACATCCTGGGATGCATCAAGAAGAATGAGGCCAGCAGGTCAAGGGAGGTTCTTCTCCCCCTCTACTCTGCCCTGATGAGGCCTCATCTGGAGTACTGTGTCCAGTTCTGGGCTCCTCAGCTCAAGAGGGACAGGGAAGTGCTGGAGAGAGTCCAGCACAGGGCCACCAAGATGATCAGGGGACTGGAACATTGTGGTAGGTGTCCGGAAGATCTCAGGTTGTAATGTGAGAGGTGGAAGGTACAGAAGAGGTGGGCACGGGGTGGAGTGAGAGGAGGTGCTGGTGGTAGCAGATATAAGCACATGGTGTAAACAAGGGGTTGGAATAAAGTATCATCCATGCTGAGTGTGTGGTGATCCTTGTCCCCTCAGCAGCGGGGGGCGAATGATCCGTGCAGGTGGCCTGGTGATGTTGCCAGGGCTGTTTAGTCTGGAGAAGAGGAGATTGAGGGGTGATCTTATTAACATTTATAAATATCTAAAGGGTGGGTGTCAGGAGGTTGGGACATCCCTTTTTTCTATAGTAGATAGTAACAGGACAAGGGGTAATGGGACGAAGCTGGAACACAAAAAGTTCCACTTAAACATAAGAAAAAGCTATTTCACTGTGAGGGTGACAGCAGTGGAATAGGCTGCCCAGAGGGGTTGTGGAGTCTTCGTCCTTGGAGGTCTTCAAGACCCACCTGGACATGTTCCTATGCGATCTGATCTAGGTGAACCTGCTTCTGCAGGGGGGTTAGACCAGATGATCTCTAAAGGTCCCTTCCAACCCCTACCATTTTACGATTCTATGAATCACATGAAAAAGAAGGCGGAAGCAAACTATTGGATAGATAAAATTTTCACTGGTAAGAGACTGAATCTGAATTCATAGATAAAATCATTAATTAAAACATTGCTCATTTTGATACAGATATTTCTAATAAGGCACCTGGCTTACGCTGGTTTAAAATGGCAATTAACTCAAAACAAAATTTAATCAAATGATTATTCAAGCAGTAACAAAAAAAAAATTAGAATAAACTAACAGAGAATCCACCATCATATAACAATTCAGCATATAATGATGTTCAATTATAAATAGGTATTGAGTAATAATTATCAATATTTTCAAAGTGGGAAAACGTTATAGAAGATAAAATCACTTGAATTTTTATAAGTAAAATTTATAAGTTAGCATAACTAAGCAAAACCAGACTTCCTTGGTGAAGACACTCCCAAAGAGAAAAACATGCATGAGAAAAGTCAGGTGCAATGGAAATAAGAGTGATAACGAGGGGAATTGTATAGATCCATGCACCTGCAAGCCATAAAACATCCAAGAACAACGTTGGGAGAGACTGTTCCAGAGAAAGAAGAGTTTGTTATATTGACCATTAAGCTGTTCACTGTCCTGAACCCTTAAAAAAAGAAAATAAGCCCCCAAAGATAACATTGTTATTTACTATGTCTTTCTAAATTAATTTGCTATGAGCAGTTTACTACTTTTTCAACTAGCTTTTACTAGCTTGTAGAGAACATTTTAAAGTTATATTTGCTGCTATAAAGAATAATCTCTAAAAAGAATGTTTCAATTGCTTCAAAAAAGAAAGTACAATTTGATGAGCTCTTTCTTAGTATGCAAGATAGGTTTAAAAGAAAAAGGAATCAAGTTCTCTGAAGTAAACATATCTATTCCTATAGACACTTGAACTCTATGAAGAGAGACATTTTAGAGCTTGCATGCTAATGAAGCTAAAAACAAGCCTGATTAATAGGTCTTTCAGATAGAATTTAACTGTCAGAATCAACTTTCACTTTGGAAGAAATTATCTTTCTGGTAGAAAAAGGAAAATGGCATTACTTATCAAGTCACTGCATCTTTCATTCTGTGCTGCAACATACCTGTAAGATTTTCAGACCTTTGTAATGATAAGTTTCATTCCAATCTCCAATAGCAATTTTTTTTTTTACATCTAAATTCTCACCACAAGCAATATTTTATATGCTAGAAATTGAAATATTTATTACAAAGTTTAACTGTACAGAAACCTGATTTTAAGAAGAGCAGCAAGTTTTTCCTCAGCTCATCAAAATAGACTACAATAAGAACTGTTATATACAGTATCTGTTTCAGTCAACCATAAAGCACAACAGTACATATCACAATAGCAAGGGCTAGCTTTAAGGCCATGCAACTCCGCCCTCTCCACCCTTTGATTGCATTAACTACTCCAGCATAACAAGTACATTTAAAAAAAAAAAGTCTGAGAGCCTTGACTTTCACCTTCCCAAAATTAATATTTTATTGAAATTATTAATTTACCCTGGAGACAGGACTCCAATACAAATCCTATCCCAAGTAATAGATTCTGGAATTCTAGCTATTAACTTGTTTCAATCAAGACATTCTAATCTGACATTTCTCAGTCCCTTTTCTCTGGCCTCCCTTCAAACCTAAATCTACTTATCAAAGAACAAGGGGGTAATTTGAACTGTTAATAATCCCTTTTTACAAGTAATATCAAAAGGAAATAGTTTCAAATACAAGATATTCAAGAATATCAACGTTCTGAAGCCCAATGAATCACCAAATACTGCTAATAAAGGCTTCCATTTAGTATCTCTGTCTCAAACTATGTACCAGTCAGACCATTATAGAAGAATGAAACTTTATATATAAACCTCAAGAATCTTTTACACTTGCATGTTTGAAAGATCTCATTTACAGTGGTTTTCAGAATTTGCATCTACTTTTAAACTAGTTATGATCCGTAAATTTCCATGCAAATATTTTTAATATATACCTGAAGTAGCTTCCTGGAGAGTCCAACATTTTTGTCTAATATTACTTTAGTCCAGAAGGATCATTACTCACATGAGATTTCTAAATTAGCATGAATGTTGTGTTTAACTAGCATCTGATTTTATTTTAACTTTCTTATCCACAACTTGGAATTTAAGAAACATAGGTAAACAATTATGTAGGACTCCTGAAAAATACCAAAGCAAAACACTTCTAAAGGAACATTCTAAAGCACACATGGGTAGCCAAACAGAATTGCTTGATCAAGGTTACTCAGTCACCCATATTTCACTTCCCGAGGGAAAACAAAAACAAAAAAAAAAACCCACAACTAAAAACTAATTTGAGACTATGCATATGAAGTTACAGAGTATACATTTCCCAAAATAAAATATATGTGAACATTTAAGCATTATACAACTATAGTATTAAAGTATTTCCAGGTTCTTCATAGGCTATTCTAAAGCAAAATCAACGAGACACAACTATCACGTTATTCCATAACATCACAATTCACTGATAAAACAAACAGCTGTAAAAAACAAACTGATCTTGGTAGTTGCAGACTACACCGTTGAACAAATGAAAAGGGAGGCAAAACGTAAACATTCCTTTTATAATTTATCAATGCTCCATCAACTCCTCCTTCTCACAGAACTTGAAAACCTAAACCATACAGAGCATGAAAAGCCCACATCCCTATATTGAAGTCATTTAACAAGGAATACGCCCACTCCATTCTGACTGGAGACAGAGTCCCTCCCCCGCCCAATAGTGGGGGTTCAAGCAATACAAAACGACTTACCTGTCATTTAAATCTCACCGCCACTTCTCCACAAGTGTTCCTTATCACCCTGAGCTACCCACCGAAGCCAACCCACGGTAATACGAAGTCTTCAGGCAAACGTGAGGATAAGAGCCTGTGGACAGGATGCAGGGGCACACTGACGAGGCACCCGGAAAGAAAAGAGCGTTACCACTTCTCCAGAAGCCAGGAAGCTTAGTAATTGGAACAGGAAAGGGAAAGGTGAAAACAAAAAGTGGGGGAGGGGGAGAAGTTTGTTGGTGTGGATTTGGTTTTTTGTTTGCTTTTTTTTTTTTTTTTAGGAAAAAGATACTTTTCCCCTTTGTGAAAAATAGCTACTCTTAAGTACGAAAAAGGAAGGGGGATGGGGGAGGGGAACCAACACACCACTATATACTAAAATACCATCGAATTCCACCAAGACAATAACGTGCATTTTCTACCTTTAAAAACTTCAAGCACAGCCTGCTCACACCCGACCCCGTGTCGTGTCGTGTCCGTCCCGTTCTACCCCTACCCTCCCACCCCGGAGGCTGGCAGACTGACCTGTCAACAAAGGGCAGAAACGGCAAAAGAAGAGAAGATAAGCAACGCTGTGCCTGGCCGCTAAGAGAAGGGGGAGGAGCAAGAATCTCTTCAGGGAATTAATTCCTGGCTCCTTTTCCTTCCAGTTTCCCTTTTATGTTTTCCGTATTCCTGACAAGAAAAATAAATTTAAAAAAAAAAAAAAAAAAAAAAAAAAAAAATCCGTCTTTCTGACGCCTCCCTGTCCCTCCCTCTCAGTATTCCGACTCAGACTTTAAAACAAAGAGGCGGAAATAGCCGAGCGCGGGCCGAATGAAGCCGAGTGAGCATGTCATACATAAAGTGCATGCGCACTTATGTACACATGCGCTTATATTTATATCCTTGTCCCTGTCGAGATGTAGGACTGGTTTCAAGTTACCCATTTCTCCTATCCCACTCTATTATGTGTGTGCTGAAAGGGGAACAGCATCTTCTCGGTTTCTCCCTAAGCTCGGGGTGGAGAATATCTCTCTTCTGTACATCTGCTTTTCTTCCTGGGGTGGCCCTTGCCTGATTCCAAATCCACTCTTGCCCCCTCATGTATATGCACTTTTTTCAGGTAGTGTTATTGTGATACTGTATAAGTCGGTCTGAGTAAACTCTCTAAGACTCAGTTTGGAGTTTTAGAAAGCAGGCATTCTTTTATTGAAAGCTGCAGCGATGGACACACGGGGGTATTTCCTTTGAAGTGTGTCTGTCTTGTTACACTAATCTTTATTGTTGAGTTGCATATTCCTCAGACAAGACATGCATATTCATTTTAGTTCCCAGTAATCGTTTACATACTCCCCCCCCCCCCCTTGTGCACGCTCCATGATTTGAGTTGGGGGTCTCTGGTGGTCTCTGATGGTCGTTTTGGAGCGTCCACTGTTTGACCCTGAGGTAGTTAATCCATATGGTTCACCTTAAAAGGAGTTGTTTTTCACAAAGACCTTCTTAGTTGCAGATGTATTCATGAAGATCTTGTTACTTGCTGATGTATCTTTTTCTATGTTATTACCCCCTCTCCTTCTCTTCCTCCTGTCTTCTGGGTTAGCTTGTTAGTACTTATTTATGTCTTCCTACTGACTACAAAGTTTTCACTATCTGTCCCCGTGCATGCTAAATAAGCATCTTGCCTCAGTTTCTCTTAACTCAAGGCCTACGTTAAATTCTTTATTGTTTAGTTCTTGTATCAATTGTATGCTATCTTTTTGTCAAGGTGGGAGTGATTGGGTGAGGGGTGAATTTACCCAGAAATAGCCCTTGTGCAATGCATGCTTTTCCCCTGCCCCATTTAGCCTTCTTGACACACAGGGTCAGGTACCCCTGGCACTGCTTCCCCCAAACCTGTACCTTCTCCACAGGCAAAGACAAGCACCCCAGAACACTCCTCTCCAAACCTGCACCTTTCCACATACAGGGACACTCGTCACCGTCACAAATGATGTGATAAACAGGGACGGACATTTTCTGCGTGACCTTTCTAATGTCTCCCTCACATATTGGGAGGACAAATACTCTTGCAACATACAAGGAAAGATCTCACTGCCACAGCCCACTAACACCCTTATTCACACAGGAATAAGCCCACCAACAGCTTTTCTCCACCAACCACCTCTACACCTCTATTCATAGCACAAAAAGGCACCAGAACAATCTCCTAACGTTAAACTCACACGTGCAACCCACCAACTTCTGTACTAGATTCTCTAGGACCCAAATACTCCCCTATCCACATGTGTAGACTTCAGAAACAGCTCACGTCCTCTCCAAGACACACTCACATTTTAAGAGACCGGAAAATGGATATCCAATTCCTAACAGTACCACCATTACCCAGAGTGTAAAAATGAGTTGAATGTTTCAAAATAATTACAGTAATAAATAAAACTTACATTCTGTACAATTTTTATGCTTTCAGATTTCAATGTTTAAAGCCATATCAAATTCCAAAGTTTTCTCCAGAAGCATATATGTTGTTTGGGGTTTTTTTAAACCTCCTTCCCCAAATAATCACATACTTCTGTAAGTTGGAGCTTTAAGAAGTCTACCAGTTACAATGAAACTTAAACAGGAGCTGGGAATGCTAGTGACAAGATATTTGCAATTTTTCATTGGGTTGCATAAGTCAAGCACTTCAACTGAAAGCCCTGTTGCAAGACAAAGCACAGGGAAAAATTTGCAAAGCAGGAACTGAGGTTGAGCTCACACCACATAGCTGAACACTAAGATTACGAAGACAAGTACTCAAAAATTAATCTTTCCAGGGTGATCTGTACCTTCCCCATTATGCATGTTTTCTATGTAATCTAGATACATGTCTTCACATTTATACACACATACATGCACACACACAAAGCCTAAGCCACAATAGTCTGCTTCAGCTTTGGCTAAGAAGGCGACTAGAAGCAGGATGTTCACTGTGGCACATTCCTAGATGTTTTGCTAGAATGTTAACAATCCACTGAGTCTTAAATGCAATGTATATGATGACTTTAGGGTCCGTGCTTAGCTTTAGGAATAAAGTTATCCAGAGGCTACAGTATGGTAAAAAGGCACATGCTGACACTATAGATTTGCCATGTATAGCTTCAAGGTCTGTTCATCTAAGCAGGTGAGTCCTGTCTGTCAGATATCTAAATTCTGTTCCCAATTTGAACACAAAATACTTTGCAAAAATCTTTATTTATATAGGTATATGCTATGTTGCAAGGGGAGGGCCTGCTGCCTGCCTTCTATATTTAGGGTTCAAGAAGCCAAAAGAAACAGTAACAAACTACATAAATATATGTGGAAATTGGAAACTGGACACCTGTTTCTTTGCAGCCCTAGTATTTCTAGATTCAAACACTGCAGATGTGAAAAAAATAGTAAATCTAGAGTCTATAGCTTCAGCACTGTTAGGTTATGTGATAAAAGCTTGTCTGCATACCCACAGAGGAGCTGAGAGAGACAATGTAAAGAGGGAGAGCCCAAATAAAACCCTGCCAGGCTACTCCTAGCAGCACTGCAGGGGCCATCAGCCCATCAGAGGCTTCTGAAGTCCAGAGGAGCACAGGGACACACAGGTGGGAACCCAAATCAGGGACTCAGGAGGAACAAGCACCTTGTCCAGGCCCCTCCCAGGGCCATCTCAGCAGAATCATCAGCCTTAATTATTCAGGTGTGAAACCTATCAGGATGAGACATCTGGAGCAGCTCTCCAGATCACCTTTTGGACTAGAGAGGGTTGCTGCTTAGGGGTGGGACATATTATGGGATGCAGGGGAAAAGCAGTTTGGGATAGCATGTCACTTGTTATGGGATGTTTATGGGAGGAACCAAAGGCAGAACAAGGGAAGGGTTTAGGTGATTTGGGGAGGAACAAGAGTGGGAAAATAGAGGGGTAAGGGGATAAAAGGGCCAGTTGGGTGTAAATAGTGACTGGTCAGTATACTTACTTGGCTATGCCCAGAGCCTGGTCTACTTATTAAATTCCTTTCTAATTCTTTCCTGGGTGAGGGTCTCTCTATTCTGTGTACATGTGTGTGTATGGAGGTCTGAACACCAGCAACTGGAGTCAGACCATGGGTTGGAGGGCCCATATGTCCATGCTGCTAGCAACTGGAGCAAGTGAGGGTAGGTGACTGTATGATCACTCACAAAGATGAAGTCGGACTAGCTGGTGAATATGTGAAGTGCCCTGGGAGCAAGGGAGTGAATGGATCTCTAAGGGAGGATCTGAGTGTGAGAGTGCCTGTGTATCTCTAAGGGTGAGAGCATAGGAGGGCCTGCTATGGGGCCAGAGGAAGTCCTGGTTATCTATGTATTTGTGACAGTCTATATCAGCAACTGGAGTAAGGCTGTAGCCTTGTTTGCTCCTACGTTCAGCACTGTAGACTAAGTGTCTAAGCCCAGCTGTTAGAGGGATCCACCTTGTATATATCTGTAAATATATTCTCACTGGTGGACTTCCATCCTGTCCGTTCACCACCATTCTCTGGGCCTGGCCAACCAGACAGTTTTCTACCCAATGAAGAGTACATCTGTCTAAGCCATGGGCAACCAGTTTTTCCAGGAGGATGCTGTGGGAGACAGTGTTGAAGGCTTCACTAAAGTCCAGGTAGATCATTCATTATCCTGGGAAGACAGAACAACTTTGTGTACACTCCCAGACAGTGTTAGTCTTAAAAAACATACAACCCCCCCCACATACAAACACACTGATTTATTGGGATCCTTTTATGAAGCAATGCTTGTGTGGGAAATAAAATCTCTCAAACAGGATGGCCAGTCCTTATCTGAATGGTGACAGCAAGCTCTGTTAGAAGCATCCTTATAATGGCGTCTTCAGCTGGATCAGGCGAGACTCATTTGACTTGCGGAAACAGACTTTACAACTCAGAGTTATAAAGAAGGTATGTTTATTCGGCACCGGGCGCACCGCAAACCTGGTGAAAAATTCTTGTTTGTTTCCACATATCTTCCTAAATCTGTCTCAATTTCTTTTTTTTGATTAATATATGCACAGCAACTCTGATTTATTACCATACACACTCCTCCTTCTTTAGCCAGTATTAGATCTAATGCCATGCGGTTCCGTCGGACCACATTGCTTAAGGAAGAGACTTCCATCTGTATCCTTCGAATAGCATCCCTGGTATCATTTTGAAATGCCTCTATGCTAGCTGATATATTGCCTGGAGGTGGGTTTGAGTAGTTGAATACCTAGCTTTGGGGTATTAAATATCCTAGAGTGCATTCTCCGGTCCACCTTCTTGGTAGCATCTTTCTAGCTTTCCCATCTCCACACAACCACCATAGTCCCTTTGGGATGCAATCAAATGTATGGTTTCCTACTAATCCTGCGATTACTGGTGGTGGGCATCCTCGTGGGATTGCATAATTCTTGCAGTGATCTCCCTTAAAAGTCTTAAAACATAGACTCCAATTTGAGGCCGTGTCATTTACATTGAAGCTTCCTAAGTCTGGGGCACCCGCATCACTTCTGGAGATAATTATGGCCTTTCCCAGACTCTGTATTTCAAACTTAAGATTGGTATTATCATCAATTATTTTGTCTTTGCAGCTATGTAATTGAGTTGGAATGTTTGACATCATATTAGTTGTACCCCAACATAGAGTCTGTCCATTAGGGAGTTTTGCTGGAGTTTGACCAGGTAAACATGCTTTTGCCCCTTTCCATTGAATATTTTCTCCTGTAGGGGTTGTGGAATTATTTAAAGGACTATAGGGCGAACTCCAGTTCGCATATGCCACTGGAATGCCGAAAAGGGGCATCTCCATGTTACTCCTGGGAAGGGCTGTACATATCCAGCAGTTGGATATGTTTAAGGCCTGCCCAGCTGCCTGCGTAATCTGCACATATGTATTGTCTTTCCAGGCAGCAAGGGTCCCTAGGAAAAACACTATTAAACAAATCGAATGAATAAAGTTACTCCTCATTCTGCTGTCTCTGCAGTTTCAGTTTCAATGGTCCTTGAGATTCAGATATCCATTGTCCTCCTGGAGCTTTCTTTACCCGAGAATGATGAATCCATGCGTTTTGCTCCTTGATTTTAACTGCAGTGTATGTTGTAAGGATAACTTGGAACGGACCTTCCCACTGAGGCTCCAAAGTTTTCTCTGCAAGATACTTAACATAGATATAATCTCCAGGTTGAATGTTATGTACTGGTGCATCAAGTCCCCTACTCCTGGTTCCAGCTACATATTTTCCAATTTTGTTTAGTTGTTTGCTCAATGCTATCATGTAGGAAGCCATGATTTCATCTCCTGCCTGTGCAGATATCCCTCTCTGGATCATATAGGGTCGCCCGTATAGGATTTCGAAAGGGCTGAGTCCTTCCTTGGCTCTTGGTTTAGTTCGAATATGTAACAGAGCCAAAGGTAGGGCCTGAGGCCATGTTAAGTTGGCCTCTTGTCCCAATTTCACAATCTGTTGCTTAATCAAACGATTCATTTTTTCGACCTGTCCACTTGATTGAGGTCGATATTTTAGAGATGAAATGTGGCCCCCTATCCGAGGACATGGTTGCTGGTACTCCAAAACGTGGTATTATTTCTTGTGTTAATACTCTTGTTACTTCCCGTGCTTTCGCTGTCTTTGTGGGAAATGCCTCTGGCCAACCTGAAAAGGTGTCAGTTAACACCAACAGGTACGGGTACCCCCCTTTCCTTGGGAGTTCTGAAAAATCAATTTTCTATTGCTGCCCAGGCCCATTTCCCCTGCCAATTTGGCCCAACTCCGGTTTAGGAGTGTTCTTTGGATTAGTTTGGAGGCAAAGATCGCATTGTCGAGTTACTTGTTTTACAGTACTATATAAATTCCTAGCTATAATTTGCCTGATTAGATGTCTGTGCAGAGCCTCAGCCCCCCAGTGTCCCTTTTTGTGTTCTTCTCTCACTAAAGGCCATAGTAAGTAAGTGGGAATGACTAATTTTCCTTGTGGGGTAATGGCCCATCCTTCCTCATTATATGTGCCCTCTAGATCTGTGATCAATTTCTTATCCTCTTTAGTATAATTTGGCTTACCTTCAAGGGAGATTTGTCCATCTGGAATCAAGGCTCCCTCAAACCTTACCTCTCCTTTTGCAGCCTGTTTTGCCTCTCTGTCCGCCAGCTCATTTCCTCTTTCCAACTCTGAGCTTACTTTTTGGTGCGCCCTCATATGCATAATAGCCACCTTCTCAGGGAGTTGTATGGCATCAATTAGTTTTAAAATTTCTTCAGCGTATTTAATGTGCTTCCCTTGAGAGGTTAAAAGACCTCTTTCCTTCCAAATTGCTCCATGAGCATGGACAACTCCAAAGGCATACTTTGAGTCTGTATAAATGTTAATAGCTCTGCCTCGTGCTAACTCCAAAGCACGAGTAAGGGCAATCATTTCTGCTTTTTGTGCGGAGGTTCCTGTAGGTAGTGATCCCAATTCTATTACCTCTTGACTGGTCGTGACTGCATACCCGGCGTATCTTCTCCCTTGTAGAACATAGCTGCTTCCATCTGTAAACCAGCTTTCCACGTTGTCCAGAGGGATCTCCTTCAGGTCCAGGCGACTTGAATATACTGCTTCGATGGTCTCTAAGCAATCATGCTGCACTGGTTCTCCTGAGTTTCTGCTAAGAAATGAAGCTGGATTGACAATGTTAGTGACCACAATTTCCACATCATCCTGTTCCACTATTATGGCTTGATATTTTAGGAACCTTTGGGGAGAGAGCCAATATCCCTCTTTTGCTTCTAAAACTGCCGATACTGTGTGAGACACCAGCACTGTCATCTTCTGACCCAGAGTAAATTTCCGGGCTTCTTGAATGTTTATTACAACAGCTGCAACTGCCCCTAAACATCCAGGCCAGCCTTTTGCTGTTGCATCCAGCTGTTTGGAAAAATAAGCAACTGCCCGACGATATGGGCCCAAATCCTGGGCCAATATTCCCAGGGCAATCCCCCATTTTTCATGTGAGAAGAGAAAAAATGGTTTACTCACATCTGGAAGTCCTAAAGCTGGGGCAGACATCAGAGCCTTCTTTAGCCGATCAAAGGTCCGTGCAGCTTCTTTATTCCATTGTAGATATTTTTGCTCTGTGTTCACCATCGTGGATAAAGGCTTAACCAACAGTCCATAATTATAGATCCACAATCGACACCACCCAGTCGTTCCCAAAAAGGTTTGCAGTTCCTTTACTGTTTGTGGCCTGGGTGTTTGACAGATGGCTTCTTTCCTAGCTTGTCCCAATGTCCTTTGTCCCGCACTAATTTCATGGCCCAAATAGGTTACTTTCTGTTGGATTGTCTGGGCCTTTTTCTTGTATACTTGATACCCCTGGAGCCCCAAAAATTTAAAAGACTCACTGTCCAGGTCAGACAGGCATCCTTTGTTTTGGTAGCGATTAATATATCGTCCACATACTGCAGGAGTTTTCCTTCTTCAAATGGGGCTTCCCATGATTTGAGATCTTTGGCTAGCTGGTTGCCAAATATGGTGGGGCTATTTTTGAATCCTTGAGGCAGCACTGTCCAAGTAAGCTGAGTTTTACGTCCACTTTTAGGACTTTCCCATTCAAATGCAAATACTTTCTGGCTGGCTTCATGGAGAGAGAGGCAAAAGAAGGCATCCTTTAGATCTAGAACAGTAAACCAAGTTAAGTTGGGTGTTAGCACAGTTAACAGGTTATAAGGATTTGCTACCACGGGGTAGAGGTCCTCAGTTATTCTATTGACTGCCCGCAAATCTTGGACTATCCGATAAGACCCATCCGGCTTGTGGACTGGTAATATGGGAGTGTTAAAGCTGGACTCACACTCTCTTAATAGTCCTAATTGTAAGAATTTTTCTATTATCGGTTTAATCCCCTCCCTGTTCTCCCTCCTCAAGGGATACTGTTTAATCCTTACCGGCTGTTGTCCTTCTTTAAGTTTTACCTCCACTGGTAGGGCATTTTTCTCCCTTCCGGGTACATCTGTGGCCCATACTCCCGGATATACTTGGTTCATGATGTCTTCGTTAATGTTTCCTTCTGTATCGATATTAGTTAGTAACAGGCTCATAATTTGTATATCATTTTGATCATTCACCTCCAAGCTAATGTGACCTTTTTCAAATTTAATCGTGGCTTGTAACTGCTCCAGCAAATCTTTTCCCAAAAGCACTTTTGGGGCATTAGGCATATACAAAAACCTGTGAATTCCTACTTGCTTTCCCAATTTGTACTTTAAGGGCTCAAAAAAGTACGACTTTTCACATTGACCAGTGGCTCCCATCACCATAACATAATCATCACTTAATGGTAATAGTTCTTGGTTTAAGACCTAAAACGTCGCCCCTGTATCTATCAGAAATTCTACTTGTTTTTCATTTCTCCCTAGCTTTAGTGTAACCAGTGGATCTGCTAGGGTAGACTCCCCAGGTCCCCGTCAATCGTCCTCCTTTAAGTGGGCTATCGCAGGTCTCCCTCTTTGTCCATTGTAGCTCCCCTTGGACCCCTTAGGGCATTCTTTTTTCCAGTGTCCCTTTTTTTTTACAGTACGCACACTGATCCCTATCCAGTCTCAGTGGCTCTCTTCTTTGTGGCCTCTGTTCCAGAGCTGCCACAGTCGCTATTATTCTTTGTTCCATTCTCCTGTCCTTGTCACTTTCCCTATTCCCAAAGACCTTCCATGCTTCTTCGATTAACCTTTCTATATCCCGTACGTCTGCCCCTCTTAATTTTTGCAGTTTTCTTCGGATATCGTCACATGACTGCCCTCTGAACAGGGATATTAGCTGTTGCTGGCCTACTTCGGCCGACGGGGTCCAGAGGAGTATATTTATGCATAGCAAGTCTTATTCTGTCTAAAAGTTCTGAAGGAGTTTCAAAAGGGCCTTGTCTTACGGCGTATAACATTGACCAATTTATAGTTTTAGGAATCGCATTTTCCAACCCATATTTTCCAACCCACTGTTGATATTGTTGCAACTGCTGATAATCATCGCGATCATTTGGATCCCACCCTGGATCTGTCAAAGGCATACACTGATCAACTGTCCGTCCCACTAATGTCCCTCCCATAATTTGGGCCTATACTTGTGTTTTTGTGGTTTTCAATACCAACAGCTTTTCTGTTTCTGTCAGTGCATCCAACATAAGCATCTATGTCTCGCCAGTCTGGATCTAAGGTTTTACATCACACTGAACTGTTTTTCTGGTGAACTCTTATATTCTAGCCAGCTCATGGTTCTATGTGAGCACATTTTTCGCTACATTAGGTTGTTCAAAGTCCCCTCCAACCCGACCTTGAACACTTTCAGGGATAGGGCTTCCACAACTTCTCTGGGCAACCCGCTCCAGTCTCACCACCCTCATCACAAAAAACTTCCAGTCCAAATCTACCCTCTTTCAGTTTAAAACCTTTGCCCCTTGTCCTGTCACTACAGGCCCTGGTAAAAAGTCTCTCTCTGTCTTTCTTATAAGCCCCCTTTGTATATTGAAAAGCTGCTTGTCCTGGTTTAGGCCCATCAGGGAACAAAAGACCATGATTAGCCTCAAGAACCAAAGACCTGAGGATTGCCAAAGGGCAGGGAGAGCTTAATTGCCCCTTCAGGTTCAGGACAAAACAGACCAGGCTACTCGGTTTGGGGAAAAAAGCAGAAAATAATTTAATAATTTAATAATTTAATGCAACACCAACTAAAACATAACCATAAAACCCCAAAACATAACAAACATAAAACAACACAGAGTGGTACAACAATGAAGAGTCCGACCAGCCCTTTAAGACCACCTTCTCCCCACTCCTCCCCTCTTCCCAGGCTCAGAGCCCTGATCCTGGTATTTTTACGGCTCAGGGGGGCAGGGAGTGGGGGTTTCAGTCAGTCTATTCCTGATAGCTTCTGCCATTTGTCTGCTCTGCGGTGCGCAGGCTCTCCAGTACAGCCTGCGCCATGGCCGCCTCCCCACACAGTCCCTCACCCATCCGGGTGCACTCACATGGAGCTGCTGGTGGCTCTCAGTCCTGCCATGGCCCTGCATGGGTTGCAGGGGTACAGCCTGCATTCTCGCCACAGCTTGCAGAAGAGTCTCTGGTCTAGTGCTCCTCCTTGCTTCTTCCTTCTCTGACTGTGGGGTCCACGTGGTCGCCTCCATCTTGTATCACTCTTACACCTCCTATCAGCACTTCAAATTCCCGTCCCTAAATAGTGATCGCAGAGGCACCAGATTGGCCGCAGGTGGGTCTGAACCCAGGAGCCGGGGGAGAGTCCGCAAACTCTTTACCGGGTCTTCACTGCAACCCCCTTCCCCCTGTTACCAAGCAAAAGCTGCTCTTCGCTAAACCATGACACTGCTATAAGGTCTTCTCGGAGCCTTCTCTTCTCCAGGCTGAACAACCCCAACTCTCTCAGCCTTTCTTCAGAGGAAAGATGTTCCAGCCTTCTTAATCATTTTCATGGCCCTCCTCTGGACCTGCTCTACCAAGTTCATGTCCTTCTTGTGCTGGGGACCCCAGAGCTGGACACAGTACTCCAGGTGGGGTTTCACAAGAGCAGAGTAGAGGGGGAGAATCACCTCCCTCGACCTGCTGGCCAAGTTTCTTATGCAGCCCAGGATATGATTGGCTTTCTGGATTGCAAACACACATTGCCAGCTCATATCCAATTTTTCATCCACCAGTATATTCTCAAGTCCTTCTCTGCAGGGCTGCTCTCAATCCATTTGGCTCCCAAGCTGTACTGATATTGGGGATTGCCCCGACCCAGGTGCAGGACCCTGTACTTGGTCTTGTTGTACTTCATGAGGTTTGCATGGTCCCACTCCTCAAGCCTGTCAAGGTCCCTCTGTATGGCATCCCTTCCCTCTATGGAATCAAATGCACCACTCAGCTTGGTGTCATCTGCAGACTTGCCGGGGATACACTCGATTCCTCTGTCATCCTGGTTTTGGCTGGGATAGAGTTAATTTTCTTCCCAGTAGCCAGAACAGGGCTATGTTCTGGTTGTGTGCTGAAAACCAGCATTGATAACAAGGGGATGTTTTGGTTATTACTGTGCAAGGCCTTTTCTGCTTCTCGCCCTGCCCTGACAGTGAGTAGGCTGGGGGTGTGCAAGAAGCTGGGAGGGAGCATGGCCAGGACAGCTGACTCAAACTGGCCAAAGGGCTATTCCATACCATAGGACGTTGTGCCCAGTATATAAACCGGGGGGAGTTGGTGGGGAGGAGTGGATCGCTGCTTGGGCATTGGTCAGCAGGTGGTGAACAACTGCATTGTGCATCACTTGTTTTTTTTTCTTGTTTTTTTGTTTCTCTCTTTTTATTATATTCCTTTTAATTACAATTATCATTATTATTATATTTTCTCTGACCTCGGTGTCTGCAGTATTGTTTCTCTCACCTTTTTTTTTCTCCTCACTGCCTGTGCAGTGTTTTTTTACCCTTTCTTAAATTTGTTTTCACAGAGGCACCACCAGCTTCTCTGATTAGCTTTCCTTTGGCTTGCGGTGGGTCCATGTTTTGCCCAGGACATGCTGGTCCATTACGATTCCAGTAAGAAAGGCACTCAGATTCTGTAAAGTATAATTTAAAATACAATTTGGGAGATCTAACACTGTAAGGAGAGAATAGCATAGACAATCGTATGCCACTTACATGTTGGGAGCCCTGAGTGGTGTAGCACTGAACAGGACTCTGGCCGACATGCAGCATACCATGCAGTCACTATCCATAGCAGAGATTGTTCCCTTTTTGTCTTTCAAGCTATTATAGGTTTTTCTTACAAGAAAACATCTCTATTTATCATATTGACAGTCAAACAGAAATTATGTTCACAAGAACTTAGAATCATAGAAACATTTAGGTTGGAAAAGACCTTTAACATCATCATTAAAGCACCCTTGTGCTACAACATGGATCTTAGTTTTGGCAATTTTATTTGCCAAATTTTTTTTATTAATGGACCTTTCTCTCTAGTTTATCCACCATTAGTCCCTTGCCTTCTTTCCAGGACATTACTGCCAATGAATTGGCATATGACAGTGGTGCATTTTGTAGCCACTTTTGCCACATGGGTGGGCTCACTCAGGGATAGGGTGGTTGCTGCTTTGTTTATGACTTCTGCCTCTTCCTCTTCTTGTGATGGCCCTGCTTTGGAGTAGCCTGCCTCATCCACTTTTTCCTCCTTCCTCTTCTTAGCAGGAGTTTCTTCCCTTACTAAAGGTGCTGTCTTTCACATCCAATATTTCTTCATGTGTATAGGGGTGACTGATACCAGCCCAGATTGGTTCTCTGATTCAGCCGCAGTGCATGTTGCTGGGATTGGGGTAGCTGAGGTGCCTGTCAGTCTGTCTGTCCCCGCCCCCACCTCCCTGAGGGTGCTGCCTAATGTTGAGCAGTGTTTGGTAGATCCTGGCCAGGGCCCAGTAAGTTGTGCCTCTTTGGAATAGCCACAGCAATTTGCTTTTAAACACTCTTATCACTCTATCAGGATCCCGTAGTTGTTCAGGGATGAAGTTCCAAACCACTGGAGGTGAGAAGTTCTCTCATTCCACTCATGACTATCCAGCCTTGGAGTCTCTCTTAAAACCAAATTTTACAGCCCTAAACAAGACCTGAAACACATTCAGGGAGACATGGCAGTACGAGCAGGATGACTGGCATGTCCCAAGAGTATTCAGCATCCTCAAAAGCTGTTGTAGTTAGCCAGAAGGAGAAAGGGGAGGTGAAAGGGTGAGGAGCACCGAGAGTGTGAGGGTGATAGAGCACTGGAACAGGCTGCCCAGGGAGGTTGTAGCGTCTCCTTCTCTGGAGATTTTCAAAATCTGCCTGGACGCATTCCTGTGTGGCCTGATTTAGGTGGACCTGCTTCGGCAGGGGGGTTGGACTAGATGATCTCTAAAGGTCTCTTCCAATGCCTACCATTCTCTGATTCTGTGATTCTGTGAAAGGGT
The DNA here is from genome assembly GCF_028858725.1 of Colius striatus. NCBI lineage: Eukaryota > Metazoa > Chordata > Aves > Coliiformes > Coliidae > Colius > Colius striatus. The sequence continues at coordinate 7,462,437 of NC_084789.1, forward strand.
GGGAGAAAGTATCCCTCCTTGCCCTCCCCATAGATCGGGTGAGATTACTAATGAATTACTAATGAATTGCTTGTTATGGGTGACTCACTGCTAAGGGGCACTGAGAGACCCATCTGTGGAGCAGATAGGGAGTCACGAGAGGTGTGCTGCCTGCCAGGAGCCAAGATCAGGGATGTGGCTGAGAGAGTGCCACGGCTCGTCAGGGATGCAGGCTACTACCCCTTACTTGTGTTCCATGTAGCTATGAATGATGTCATGAGGCATGACATCTCCAGGATCCAGAAGGATTTTAAAACCTTGGGGGAGCAAGTAAAAGGTAGGCGGGCTCAGATTATTTTCTCTCCCATCCTGTTCAGTAGAGATAAAGGGGGAGTCTGCAACGGAAAAATCAGCCAAGTGAACTCCTGACTGAAAGGCTGGTGCCGGCAGGAAGGTTTTGGGTTCTTTGACAATGGATCCTTCCTTGGGGACTACAGCTTGATAGGACAGGATGAGATTCATCTCTCCCGTAAGGGCACTGAAATATTTGGGAGTATGCTAGCAAACCTAATAAAGAGGTCTTTAAACTAAGGGACTTGGGGGGTGGGGGGAGAAGCAAAATAGAACAAGCTGTCCCCTCTAGCTGGGTGTCATGGTTTGACATGATAGCCTTTTCTGGTAAGGGGGAAGGGGCTGTAAAGATGGCTCCTGTAAGAAGTTGCTCGCAAACTCTCCCCAGCTCTGAGCCAGACCCACTTCTGGGGCTGAGCCAATTAGACGCCTCCACGATCACTTTTTAAGAAGAAGCCGGAAGAGGAGGTTTCTTTCCTCCATCTTCTTTCTTCTTCTGCCCCTTTCTTTTTCTTCTGGCTGGTGGTGGTGCAAGGAGTAGGAACAGTGAGAGAAACAACCATGCGGACTCCAAGGTAAGTGAGGAAAGAGAGGAGGAGGTATGCTAGAGCAGAGACTCCCCTGCATTCTATGGAGAGAACTGGTGAAGCTGAGATTTATTTGCATTTCTTTAAAGACCCCGCATCAGCGGTAGAGACTCATTTTGCTAAAGCTGACCCCGGACCAGGGGCAGCGATTCACTTCATTAAAGGCCCCGAGCCAGGGACAGTGACTATGGCTGGAGGAGGCCGTGTCCCGTGGGGGGGACCCAACCACTTCACTGCAGACCCCGAGCCAGGGGCAGTGATTTTCTTCTTTATCACTATGGCTGGAGCAGGCCGTGTCCCGAGAAAGGGTCCCAATATCCACAGCTGTAACTGTGAGGAAGAACCCACGACAAAGCAGCTCATTAAACTTAGGCCCAGAAGAGGCCTTTTCCCGAGAGAGGGACCCTGTAACTGCAGAAACTGCAACCGTGGTGAAGAATCCATGCCAGAGATATTCACCAAGGACTGCATCCCGTGTGAGGGACCCTGCATCGGCAGAAGCCGCAGCTGTTGGGAACAACCCACACCAGAGAAGTTCGTTAAGGACTGTGTTCCAGGGGAGGAACCCCATGTTGGAGCAGAGGAAGAATGCCAGGATTCGTCCTCATCTGAGAAGAGAGAAGTAGCAGAGCCCATCTGTGAGAGACTGACCACATCCCCCATTCCCTGCCCCCCTGAGCTGTTGAGGGGGGAGGAGGTAGAGATATCGGGAGCAGTTTTGCTGGGCCCAGGAAGAAAGGAGGGATGGGAGAGGGAGATCTTAAAGTGCTGGTTGTAATTTTCTCATCATCCTACTCCCTTTTTTGCTTTTATTCCGTTCTGTTTCTTGTAGAATAAACTTTCCTACTTTCCTCTCTAAGTCGAGTACTGGAGTCTGTTTTGCCTGAAACCATAATTGGCAGCGAGCCCTCCCTGCCCTTGTCTCAACCCACAACAACCTTGCTTATCTTTTTCCTCCCATTTCGCTGGGGCTTCCGCCATCCTAACGAGGGTGAGGGTGAATGGGGGCACCGAACGAGAGACTGTCGTGGTGCTGCTGTGCTAGCTGGGCCAAACCACGACACTGGGAAACAGGGCAGGACAGGGAATGCAGTGATAAGTGCCCTTCATCTGCACACTGGGCTGCGATGCGGAAGGCTGACCACCCTGAGGAAGAGCCAAACCAGAGAGGAGCTTCCCGCATCCATCCAGGGAAACCTCTGTGTTTGAGTAAGCCCCTGCGCTGCCTCTACACCAATGCACACGGCCTGGGGAATAAGCAGGAGGAACTGGAGATGTGGGTACAGACCTCATTGCGATCACAGAGACGTGGTGGGACAGCTGCCATGACTGGAGCACAGCCATGGAGGGTTATGTATTGTTCAGGAAAGACAGACTGACAAGGCGTGGAGGTGGAGTTGCTGTCTATGTGAGGGAGCAATTCATGTGTACTGAACTGTGCCTGGGTGGGGATGAGGAGCGGGTAGAGTGCTTATGGGTAAAAATTAATGGGCAGGGCAAGGCAGGTGATATTATCGTAGGAGTGATTCTGTGAATTCTGAGAGGAAAAGCTCGAGGTACGGGAGTGACAACAATGCCACATACAAATCATAGAATGGTAGGGATTGGAAGGGACCTTTAGAGATCATCTAGTCTAACTCCCCTGCCAAAGCAGGTCCACCTAGATCAGGTTGCACAGGAATGCATGCAGGCGGGTCTTGAAGAGCTCCAGGGAAGGAGACTCCACAACCTCCCCAGGCAGCCTGTTCCAGTGCTCCGTCACCCTCACAGTAAAAATAGTTTTTTCTTAGGTTTAAATGGAACTTTTTGTGTTCCAGCTTCATCCCATTACCCCTTGTCCTGTTGCTAAATACAATAGAAAAAAGGGATGTCCCAACCTCCTGACATTCACCATTTATATACTTGTAAATATGAATGAGATGCTGTTGTAGTGGTGCAAACAATATTCATTCAACAACGTAGAGAATCTAGGTAATGCACGTGCAGAGACGTACATGGACAACATAGTACAACCAACAGAGTTGACTCGAAGCCACCTTTCCTATGCTAGCTACCTCATGTGCTGCTTCTGCCCATGAGATCACCCAGGGCCCAATTGATTAATTTGCGGCACCTGTTTCTGAAGTAGCTTGCCAGCTGCATTAACTTTGTCCCTACCATCTTTATTCAAGCTGGCTGGTCCAAGCTACATTTGTGCCTACGATTCCCCCCTTTTTCTTTTTTGGACCAGCCAGCCTTTAGCAACATATTTCAAAATTAAAGGTACATGAAGAAAACATAAATATTTTTACGCATGGCCATGAGTTTACAACAAAAGGTCAATAACAGCTACATCGCTGAACAATACAATACAGAAATCCATAAACTCAAAATAAACATAATCTGATATATGTTGCTAGGAGGGAGGAAGGGATGAGTTCTTGGTAACTCCACTGATATTTCTGTTTCCTAAATGTAGTTCTGGACTTTTCTTCAGCCTCTTTAGCATGCTGATCTGTGAGCATTATCTGTAAGATGGAAGTATCTCTTCATCCGTAGAAAACACACCATTTTTGCTTTCAAGTTCCCATTGGTCATCTTGTTAAGTTCTTCAATTCTTTTAATGCAATACAGATTGCTGGAGGAATTTGCAGCAGCATACATGGTGCCACAGTTGAGAGTGTTTACATTTTAATAGGGTGATGGATTGAGGGTGGATCACTTGGCCCCCTGAACAAATCATTAATTATTATGACCCAGCTACATGGGCACAAGATGGAAGTTGGGGTTATAGAACTCCTATCTACATGCTAAACCGCGTCATTCGGTTACAAGCAGTAGTTGAAATAATTACTAATCAAACTGCTTGGGCTTTAGACTTAGTAGCAAAACAATTATCTCAAACTCGAGCAGTCGTGTATCAGAATCGCTTAGCCTTGGATTATCTACTGGCAGCAGAAGGAGGTGTGTGTGGAAAATTTAATACATCTGAATGTTGTATAGAAATTGATGATCATGGGGATACAATTACAAAGATTGCAGATGAAATTAAACGAGTCGCACATGTACCTGTACAATGATGGGACTCAATTTTGAAAAATGACTGGTGGGATAATTTATTTGGCGGTGTTTGGTGGAAGAAATTAGGATTTATGATACTGTGTTCAATATTAAGCTTATTGTTTTTACCTTGTATGATCCCGTGTTTGATTAGACTGATCCACTCTATAATCCAAGGTATGCAAATTACTGCTATGCCCATAGATCCTGAAAAAGCAACAAGCGGTAAAAACAACCCTTTGATGATATTAAAATTGAAGGAAGATCCAAAATTGATATCGATCAATCAAGTATTAACTCAGAAGCTAAAACACGAATCAATAGTATCAAAAAGAAAATGGGGGACTGTGAAATGTGTTCCCTTGATTCGTGTCAATGTGGATCAACGAATATGGATGATAATTTTTGGTAGCTTTATTTGTTCTTGTGTAACTTGTTCTTGCTTTTTGTAACGGCAGCTTGACAGGTGTCCTGGAAGACTAGCTTGAACCAGGTTTTGATAAGGAGGGTGTTTCTGCTTCTTGTAAGGGCAGCTTGGCAAATGTTTTGGGGAGATTAACTTGAACCAGTTTTGCAGAGATATACACACGGAGGTCACCTGGGGGACACCGTGAGGAAGACCACTGACTTCCTCCAACGACCACCTAAAGAGGGTGAAAAAGACCCCCAAGATGGAACAAAGCATGCGCGAGAAGGAGAGGACCCCTTCCCAGAAATGATTAACATTTTTCAGCCCCTTCGAGGAAAAGTCATGAATACGTATAAGGCCTATCCTACTTAATGTGAACTCGGGATGTGATGGGTGTGCGTCCTGATAGAGCAGAGGCTCTCAGCGCACCCAGCGCTGTTTGCTTGCTCTTATTCATCCAATAAATTCCTGAACTCAACCGGAATCCTGTTCGGGGATACTTCATTTATCACACTTGGTTCTTTCTGTCGTGGTTTTGTCCAGCTGGGACCAAAGAGCCACGAGGGTGCTCGCTCACTCCTCCCCCTCCCGGCGGAGGGGGGAGGAGAACCAGAGAAAAAGGGGAAAAACCCACGTAGGTTGAAATAAGAACGGTTTAATAGAACAACAATAAGAAGAAACAAGTTCAGGAAAAAACAGTTTTAACAGTAAATGAGGGGATATACAAAAGGAATGGTGCGTGCCGCAGCTGCTCACCGCCCGGGACCCGATGCGACCGCTCCCGACCGGCAGCCGAGCCTGCGCTCCCGAAGCCCCGCCCTCGACTAGCTTATATGTACTAGGCATGATGTCAGTATGGTATCGAATACCTGTTGGCCAGCCCGGGTCAGCTGCCCATGCTGTGCCCCTTCCTACTTTCTCATCAAAGTTAACTCTATCCTAGCCCAAACCAGGACACTTTCCTCAAGATTGTTCTTTCCATTGCTCTTAAAGTCATTAAGTACTTTCGGTTGATGTGGCTTGATCCATTTTGCCGGAATCCACTGGGGACCTTGATCTGTAATGACACAAGCATAGCCTCTTCCCCACGTTAACAGATCTGCAGGTCCTTGCCACTCTCCAGTAGTGGGATTCTTATACCAAACTTTAGGTTTGTCAGTAAAATCCAAATCCCGACTCATTTGGGCAAAGTGTGTTAATGCCGGTGATTCATTCTGGTTTGCCACAATTCTGAGATGATTCATTGTATAAAGGGCTTTCATTAGTCTATCTTGAGGGCTCACCCCCTCTTCCCCCATTTTTTGTTTTTCTAGCAGTCCTTTTAAGGTTTGATGAGTACGTTCGATAATGGCTTGACCGGTGGAATTTCCTGGGATTCCAGTAGTATGTTTAACACCCCATAAGTTCAGAAAATTACGTGTTTTACTGGCTACGTATCCCGAGCCATTATTAGTTTTTATCTCTCTTGGAACACCAAGGACTGCAAAGCAACTCCTCCAATGTCTTATGATGTCTCGAGAACTGTCACTGGTTAAGGCTGTGGCCCAAACCATGGCTGAATAAGTATCAATAGTGACATGTATACGTTTAAATCGTCCAAAGGGAGCATAGACAGTGATATCAGATTGCCATATTCCTAATGGTGCCAGAGCCCCGGGATTGACTCCTATTCCTAGGCCGATTTGATTCTGGCATGCAGGGCATGCGGAAACAATACCCTGAGCGGCCGATATGGTCAGGTCAAACTGCTTCACCAGCATTTTCGCACTTTGATGAAAAAAATCGTGCGATCTTCGGGCTTGAGAAAATCTGTCCATTATTGGCCCCGAAGGTATCAATAAAGGAGCTGCCACTATCTTGTCAACAATTTCATTGCCACCTGATAGGCCATCTTTTAAGCCCGAATGGCTTCGAATATGTCCAATGTAATAAGCAGTTTGACGTTCATTTATCTGATGCCAGAGCCGCAGAAATAAGTTATACAGATTCTGATTAGAGATTTCTTTCAACAACGCTCTCTCTGAGTGACGGCATCGACCACATAGAGGGAATCAGAGATGATGTTTAATGGGACGTCTGGCCATTTCTCGAAAGTTTTAACTACAGCCATCAGTTCCAGCAGTTGAACTGAGCTGTCTGGGGAGTGAACAGTTAGATTTTGCCATTTTCTGTTCTCCCACCAAACCACTCCTGCTTTGGCTTGGATCTTACTTGCGTCAGTAAAAACAGCCAGGCCTTTAACGGGTACTGCTGATCTCAACGGCCGGTCTTCCATTTGAAATTTAAACAAAAACAATTCATGGGCTGGATAATGATTATTTATAGTCCCTGAATATGACAATAAGGCCCACTGTAATTCATCAGATTGTTGCAGTGCCCAGTTCAAGAACTCATCTGTGAGAGGAACGAAAATGACGTTTGCCTCAATCCCTGCTATTTCCAGCAGACGTTTCCTGGCCTTAAGTATTATTTTTGCAATTGCCTCTAGCCTCGTGGTAATTGTTTTTTGCAAATTATATGGCAAAAATATCCACTCCAGGATCCTCAATGGGTCTTTCGCTACTGAATCCCATTGCATCAAGACTGCCATTACATGCTGATTTTGACTTATCACAGCAAGGTTAATGGACAAGTCAGGATCATATCGGTCACTGTAGTTACTGACTATCTTGTTTCCTATCTTTTCTATTGCTTGTATTTGCTGCCGGGACAGTTTTCGCGCACTGTCAGCATCTACTGAGCCCTTTAACAAAGGCATTAGTGGCGCAAGATCCTCATTCGCGATACCACATATAGTTCGTACCCATTGGATATCACCTATTAGCTTTTGAACGTCTGTTAAATTAGCAATTTCTGTTTTAATTGCCACCTTCTGAGGATAAATGCGTGCATTGGTGATAATATTTCCAAGAGGCGTGCATTTGTACCTTCTCTGGCGCGATCACCAACCCGGAGATGCTCAACTGTCGCTTCACTTCTTGTAGAATGTGATGCTGGCCCAGGTCTTTTCCTGCAATCAAGATATCATCCATATAATGGTAAAATAAAACATGAGGGTATTTTTTGCGCAGAGGTGCTAGCGCCCAGGCAACGTAAGTTTGACAAATAGTTGGCGAGTTCTTCATTCCCCGAGGTAAAACAGTCCATTGATATCGTTTTGCTGGCTCTTGTTTGTTAATAGATGGTACTGTAAAGGCAAACTTCTCACTGTCATCCTCATGTAGGGGAATTGTGAAAAAACAGTCCTTTAGGTCAATCACCAACAGGGGCCATTCTTTTGGAAGCATTGCAGGAGAGGGTAATCCTGGCTGTAAAGCACCCATGTCCTGCATCACTGCATTAACAGCTCTTAGATCGTGTAACAGCCTCCATTTCCCTGATTTTTTAGGGATAGTAAAAATTGGTGTATTCCATGGACTGGTGGATGGCTTAATATGACCTTTCTCTAATTGTTCATTTACTAATTCATGAATCTGGGCGAGCTTTTCTTTACTCAGCGGCCATTAATCAATCCAAACTGGTTTATCTGTAAGCCAGGTTAACTTCAGGACTGGTCGCCCATCAATGGCCGCCATTAAAAATTTTCATTCGACAAACAAAAGCCCATTTGGCTTAAGGCGTCTCTACCTAAAAGCCAAACTGAAGTGTTCATTACATAGGGTCTAATTTGCACACATCTATTCTCTTCGCCCTGTATGCATACCGAAATCAAGTCTCTTCTAATTTTTGTCATCTGTGTTCCTCCTACTTCAACAACAGGAGCGTCTAAATTCTCTAAAGGCCAGCTTTTTAGCCAATAGGATAATGGAACAATGGTAACATCTGCTCCCGTATCCAGTAACATATTGTACCCAACCATGTGTTCACCATTTGGATGTTGGAATACAACCGTCTGAGTGGGCTTTCCCTGTGAAAGTGGCATTGCCAGTCTTACCTCAGGTACTCCAGTGGATCAAAAACCACCATCTCAACGCTTACGACTTCCTGGAAACGGAACTTTAGCTCTGAAAGGAACTAATTGAGCTATTTTAGTTCCTTGAGGTATATAAACTGGTGGCTGCCAAACTTTAACCATTATTCCAATGTTTCCTTCATAATCCGCATCAATAACACCGGGGAGCACAAAAATACCCTGTCGAGAGGCCGATAACCGTCCTAAAAGCAGAGCACTTAAACCATAGCCAAGGGGTCCATGAGCATTGGATGAGATAATCGTTACCTCTGTATTGTGGATGGTTACATCTACTGCTGTTTCCACATCCACTCCTGCGCTTCCTGCAGTGGCTGATCTGAGGCCATCCAGGCAGCCATTGGTGTTGAAGGGTGTTTTTGTGTCATCACGCTCGCCCTTTTTGCGCTCATTAACCCGTTTCCCTTAGGCGTTGTATGTCTGGCCACTCGAGAACGGCACTCAGTGGCTCTATGTCCAAACTTGCCACATCTGTAACAATTGCCATTAAATCTGCCGTTGGACCCAGATGGTCTGGTGGAGCTGTTTGTCCGTACCAATGGTCTGGACCGACATTGATTTTTCACATGTCCTATTATTCCACAGTTAAAGCATTTTGGCCTCTGATTTCCTTTGTTCTGTTGAACTAATGGTTTCAATGCTGTTGCCATTGCTTCAGCTAAATGTGCTGCTGATCCTACCGAAGAGCAGGCTTCTATCATGTCAACCAAAGTTGCTGTCTGCGGGAGAGCCTGCAGGATCTTTTTGCAGTCATGGTTAGCATTAGCAACTGCTAAGTGTAACCCTATTTCTGCTTTTACTTCAGCTGACATGTTTGGTATATGATCCAGAGCTGCTCTTAGATGGTCTAAAAAGGTCATAAAAGGCTCATTAGGTTTCTGTATAATGGCTGTATATGAGGGAACTGGCACCCCCATGTCAGGGAGGATCTTAAACACATGACGAGCCAGTGTCTGTATTTGCTGCAAAATAGCTTCATGGAGTCGGGCTTGTACCTGAGGGTCAGCAAACGGTCCTTTTCCTAACATCATATCTGCTGTGACGACTCACTGGGGATCTCCCTGTTGTAAGTCCATATTTTCTACTACTGTCACATCAACTCTTTTTTCCCATTCAGACTCCCATAGTAATACCTGAGTGGGCTTCAGGAAAGTTTCTGCTAGCTTCCGGCAGTCAAATGGAGTCATTAATCCACTGGTGAAAATATGATCCAATAAAGTTTGAATGTATGGGTTGGTCAAGCCATATTGCATCACAGCTTTCTGGCCTTCCCTTACCAACTTCCAATCCAAAGGTGCCCATTGTCGTTTTTTATGTGCTGTTATTACTGGAAAGGCTTGCGGAATAAATTCTCCTTCGATTACTGCGTCACGTATGAGGCCTCTCCATTTCTTAGCCGGATCATAGTCATCTGGCCGGGGGTCTCTGAGCACCTGTGGGGATGAAACTGTGGTTTAGTTAATTCATTAATCCGTTCCAACAGTTGATTAGCTGTTGCTTTTGGCTTTTCCATCAGTTCCTCCAAATGGGCCAAAGTCTGTTTCATATCTTCTCCGTGTCGTATTAATTCTTCCTTTAACAATTGTCTTTGTTGATCTTCCCCTTCACTAGATGTTGGGGGTGATGATGGAAGAGGAATACACTCAGGGGTTGATGAGCTCAGGGGCAATGGCAGATCCATAGTGTCATTTGCAAAGCGTACCTTTCATTCTCTGCCAGGTACTCCTTCAGGCACGGCAGCAAGATGGGACGGGGCAGGATGGTGAAGGGTAGGTGGGAGGGGAGGAGAAACAATGCGTGCATTTGGCTCCTGGAACGGTGCTCTAGGGGGTTCTGGGGGAGGTGGGCTCACATCCATGCTCTCCTCTTCTAGAGGTGGAGCCGAGGGTATTATGACATTATCCCCTCAGAAGAGTCTCTTAGTATTTTTTTCTAGAGGTGGAGCCGATGGTACTATAAAGTCACCACCTCCAAAGAACCTTTTAGCATCTACTGGGAACGCAGATGGTACAGCATTTTCTGCTTTCATGGCAGCAGCTGTAGCACGCTCAGCTTCTAGCTGTTGTATAATGAATGACACCAATTTATACAGGCCAATAGCATTATTCAACATGTCTCCTAGATTTTCCCAATGTCCCTTTTCATATACTTCTTGGGGGGGGGGGATGAAGAGACCTACTTCCTGTCCCCATCTTACAAGTCTTAGCAAATCCTCTCTTTCATAATTGAATCCTTTCTCAGCAAGGATATGCTGGAGGGTGTCAATATCATTTTCCTCTTTGTTCATCATTTTTCCCATTGTACTGATTTACTCGGGTCACTTGCCTTTTCAAGCAGGTGCTTTTCTGCCAAGGGTTCTTAATCCAACAAATTCAGCGAATCACGTCGGGGTCACCAAATGTTGTAGTAGTGTAAACAATATTCATTCAACAATGTAGAGAATCTAGGTAATGCACGTGCAGAGACGTACACAGGCAACATAGAACAACCACCAGAGTTGACTCAAAGACACCCTTCCTTTGCTAGCTACCTCCTTATGTGCTGCTTCTGCCCATGAGATCACCCAGGGCCCAATTGATTGACTTGCAGCACCTGTTTCTGAAGTAGCTTGCCAGCTGCATTAACTTGTCCCTACCATCTTTATTCAAGCTGGCTGGTCCAAGCTACATTTGTGCCTACAGATCCCCTCTCATTCTTCTCTTCTCCAGACTAAACAGCCCCAGTTCGCGCAGCCTTTCCTCAGAAGGAAGATGCTCCAGTCCCCTGATCATCCTGGTGGCCCTGCGCTGGACTCTCTCCAAAAGTTCTCTGTCCATCTTGAGCTGGGGAGCCCAAAACTGGACACGGTATTCCAGGTGAGGCCTCACCAGGGCAGAGGAGAGGAGGAGGAGAACCTCCCTCGACCTGCTGGCCACACTCTTCTTGATGCATCCCAGGATGCCATTGGACTTCTTGGCCACGAGGGCACATTGCTGGCTCTTGTTTAGTTTACTGTCAACCAAGACTCCCAAATAACCAGCCGAACCCTGTGACCAATGATATATCATAAGTTCTGACCACACTCTGGTCAGATCTGTCCTTTTCTCAACCCTTTGTGCCCCATGTTGGGCACCAAGGACTGTCATGGTTTAAACCCATCTGTCAACAACCAAATCATGCAGCCAACTCACTCACTCCTCCCCACCTTGTCAGGATGGGGAGGAGAATGAGGAGGAAAAGGTAAAGCTTTGTGGGTTGAGATAAGGACAATTTAATAGAACAAGACAAGGAGAGAACGAAGAGCCATAACGACAGCAAAGGGATACAGAACGTGACCACCTGATGTGGTGGTCAATGTGGAGCCGAATCGAGATGGAGGCCTGTGGCCAGTGGAGTTCCACAGGGATCGGTTCTGGGGCCAGTCTTGTTCAACATCTTCATCAACGACCTGGATGAGGGGACAGAGTGTACCCTCAACAAGTTCTCTGATGACACCAAACTGGGAGGACTGGCTGATTCCCCAGAAGGCTGTGCTGCCATTCAGCGGGATCTCGACCGGCTTGAGAGTTGGGCAGAGAGGAACCTCATGAGGTTCAACAAGGACAAGTGCAGAGTCCTGCATCTGGGAAGGAACAACCCCATGCACCAGTACAGGCTGGGGGTGGAACTGCTGAAGAGCAGCTATGCAGAGAGAGACCTGGGAGTCCTGATTGATAATAAATTAACCATGAGCCAGCAATGTGCCCTCGTGGCCAAGAAGGCCAATGGCATTCTGGGATGTACTAATAAGAGTGTAACCAGCAGGTCAAGGGAGATTATTCTCCCCATGTTCTGTTTTGGGCTTCTCAGTTCAAGAGTGATAGAGAATTTCTGGAGACAGTCTAGGAGGGCTACAAAGATGATTAGGTGACTGGAGCATCTCTCTTTTGAGGAAAGTTTTAGAGACCTGGGGCTATTTTGCCTGGAAAAGAGAAGACTAAAGAGGGACCGTATCAACACTTATAAATACCTAAAGGATGGGTGTCAAGAGGATGGGGCGAGTCTTTTTTTCTGTAGTGTCCAGTGACAGGGCAAGGGGTAACGGACACAAGATGGAATACAGGAAGTTCCTCTGAACACGAGGAAAAAGTTTATTGTGATGGAGCATTGGCACAGGCTTCCTAGAGAGGTTGTGGGGTCTCCTTCTCTGGAGGTTTTCAACACCTGCCTGGATGCTTTCACCTGATCGAGGTGAACCTGCTTTAGCAGGGGGGCTGGACTAGATGATCTCCAGAGGTCCCTTCCAACCCCTACCATTCTGTGATTCTGTAACCTGGGAGTCCTGAAGGCAGACCTTACCTGTTAAAACTGGTTAAAAAAAGGCAGGCACTTGAGTGCCCTTATTGGGAGCCTTGCAGAAGACATTGTATTCAAGGAGTTTGTGATATTGAGTAGATCATATTTGCTCTCTTGGTCCTTGTACCTAAGACTTGAAATGCCCATAGGGTAGCATGTGTAGCCAATGTAAGGGAATCTGACGGAATGCTGTGTGCCGGCCTCTTCTGTGTGCTGGTGGATGTTATCACAGATAACATTCCAACTTGTCAAGAGAAGATATATAATTATGTTTGTTAAACAAAATGAAATGCACCATAGCGTAGGAGGAACAGGAACCACTCTATAGACAGGATCTGTACAGCATGCTGTGGGAAAATCCTTCTGGTGGTGTTCAGTGCTATATAGAAACAGGATTCTCTAGCATCTAAAGGGACGTAAGATTTATTCGCTGTCAATGTTCCTCTTTTTATTCTATCTTATTAAAACAGCTATTTTATTATACACTTTGTTGTCAGGCTTTTCTTACTGTGTTTGGATTATAGGTATGTTGTTCAACTTAATATAAATTCTTTACCTGTTCTATGAAGTTTGTGGTGTCCTCTGCCAACAGCTTCTCACATATGGGAAAAAGATTTAAGAGTACCGCTCTGATATTACTATTTGAGAAATGGCTGTAATCATGTAAAAACTAATGCTTTCTCAAATAGCTTAACTTTTTCATAGAGGGGCTATGCATGCTGCTAATCATAAATTCTTATTAAAGCAAATGTAAACATTAAACTATTTCTTTCTATTCAACAATAAAGATGTTTCTAGCTAGTTTATTTTATTAAACATAGCAGAAAGAATTTTGTAAAAGCTTTGAATATTTTAAAGCTTTATTTTGAAGAAAAAATCCTTTTTAATTTTGAGGCATTTAATTAATTCCAGCAAAACTTCCTTGAAGTTTGAAATTATTGTTTGAAAATATTGTTGGCTGGAGTGAGTGAGGGTCTGAACATCAGTAGTTGGAGGGGCCATGGATCTAAGGAGCATGTGTCTGGAGAGCCAGTTATTGGGGAGATGGGTATGAGTGAATATGGGGACAGCAATTGGAGTCAGACTGAGGGTGTACGCACCCCTGGGCCTGTGGTGCCAGCAACTAGAGGAAGTGAGAACCTCAGTGTCAGTAACTGGAGTGGACGAGAGTCTTGGTATCAGCCACAGGGCCAGGACTGTGGGTCATAGGGCCCATTTGTGTCCTGGGTGCCAGCTACTGAGAAGACCAGGGTGGATGAAGTGAGTGAGGATCACAGCATAAGCAGCTGAAGTGAGGACAGCAAGTCACAGGGCTCATGTGTCTAGGTACCAGCTACTAGGGAGGTTGAAATGTTTGCATTTTACCTCAACCTGTTGTGCATATATCTCTAATTTGCCAGCAAACTTCAAGCTGGACTAGTGTCGTGGCTTTGCCCAGCCAGCACGTGAAGCAACATAACAGTCTCTTGCTCACTGCCCCCCGTTCACACCCTCCCTCGTTAGAATGGCAGAGGCTCCAGTGAGATGGGAGGAAAAAAGATAATCAAGGTTGTTGTGGATTGAGACAAGGGCAGGAAGGGCTCACTGCCAATTATGGCTCTGGGCAAAACAGACTCCAGTACTCAACTGAGAGAGGAAAGTAGGAAAGTTTATTGTACTACCTAAAAGAAACAGAATGGAATAAAAGCAAAAAGGGAGTAGGATGATGAGAAAATTGCAACCGGCACTTTAAGATCTCCCCAATCCTTCCTTTCTTCCTGGGCCCAGCTCCCTCCTCCCCCCTCAGCGGCTGGGGGGGGGGGGATAGGGAATGGGGGATGTGGTCAGTCTCTCACAGATGGGCTCTGCCACTTCATAGAATCATAGAATGGCAGGGGTTGGAAGGGACCTTTAGAGATCATCTAGTCCAATACCCCTGCAGAAGCAGGTTCACCTAGATCAGGTCGCATAGGAACATGTCTAGACGGGTCTTGAAGACCTCCAAGGAAGGAGACTCCACAACCCCTCTGAGCAGCCTGTTCCACTGCTCCATCACCCTCACAGTGAAATAGTTTTTTCTTACGTTTAAGTGAAACTTTTTGTGTTCCAGCTTCATCTCATTACCCCTTGTCCTGTTGCTAGCTACTATAGAAAAAAGGGATGTCCCAACCTCCTGACACCCACCCTTTAGATATTTATAAATGTTAATAAGATCTTCCCTCAATCTCCTCTTCTCCAGACTAAACAGCCCCAGTTCCCGCAGCCTTTCCTCATATGAAAGATGTTCCAGTCCCCTGATCATCTTGGTGGCCCTGCGCTGGACTCTCTCCAGCACTTCCCTGTCCCTCTTGAGCTGAGGATCCCAGAACTGGACACAGGACTCCAGATGAGGCCTCACCAGGGCAGAGGAGAGAGGGAGAAGAACTTCCCTTGACCTGCTGGCCACACTCTTCTTGATGTATCCCAGGATGTCATTGGCCTTCTTGGCCACGAGGGCACATTGCTGGCTCATGGTTAATTATCAATCAGGACTCCCAGGTCTCTCTCTGCAGAGCTGCTCACCAGCTGTAGTTTCCTGGGTCGTCCTGTACTGGTGCATGGGGTTGTTCCTTCCCAGATGCAGGACTCTGCACTTGTCCTTGTTGAACCTCATGAGGTTCCTCTCTGCCCAACTCTCAAGCCGGTCGAGATCCCGCTGAATGGCAGCACAGCCTTCTGGGGAATCAGCCAACCCTCCCAGTTTGGTGTCATCAGAGAAGTTGTTGAGGGTACACTCTGTCCCCTCATCCAGGTCGTTGATGAAGATGTTGAACAAGACTGGCCCCAGAACCGATCCCTGTGGAGCTCCACTGGCCACAGGCCTCCAAGTCGATTCTGTGCCGTTGATCACCACCCTCTGGGCTCTGTCATTCAGCCAGCTCTCGATCCACCTCACTGTCCACTCATCCAAGCCACACGGCTTAAGCTTTCTGATGAGGATGTCGTGGGTGACAGTGTCAAAAGCCTTGCTGAAGTCAAGGTAGATGGCATCCGCTGCTCTCCCCTCATCTAGCCAGCCGGTTATGCACTCATAGAAGGATATCAGGTTGATCAAACAGGATTTCCCTTTGGTGAAGCCATGTTGACTCCCCTTGATAACCATCTTATCCTTCATATGTTCAGTGATAACATACAGGATGAGTTGTTCCATCACTTTTCCAGGGATGGAGGTGAGGCTGACCTATAGTTTTTTGGGTTGTCGTTCTTGCCCTTTTTGAAGACTGGAGTGACATTGGCCTTTCTCCAGTCCTCAGGCACCTCGCCTGTCCTCCATGAATGTTCAAAAATGATGCAGAGAGGCATCACATCAGCCAGCTCCATCAGCACTCTAGGATGCATCCCATCAGGACCCATTGACTTATGAACCTTAAGCTTGGTCAACAAGTCTTTAACCTCTTCCTCTTCCACCCAGGGCAAGTCCTCTGCTGTCCTGGCCATCCTATTATCTTTGCTGGACTGGGCTGCCCGAGGGCCGGCCTTGGCTCTAAAGACTGAAGCAAAGAAGGCATTCAGTACTTCGGCCTTCTCTGCATCCTCAGACACCAGGGCACCCTCAGCGTTTAGCAGCGGTCCCACATTCCCCCCTCATCATCCTTCTGCTGCTGATGTACTTGAAAAATTCCTTATTACCGTCCTTAACATCCCTGGCTAAATTTAATTCTAGAAGGGCTCTAGCCTTTCTAGTTGCACCCCTGCATGCCCTGGCAATGTTCCTATACTCTTCCCAAGAAGCCAGCCCCTGTTTCCACCTCTCATAGATGGCTGCTTTCTGCCTGAGTTGTCCCAGCAGATCCTTGCTCATCCATGGAGGCCTCCTACCTCCTTTTCCTCCTTTCTTGCGCATTGAGACACACTGATCCTGGGCTTGGAGGAAGTGGTGCTTGAAGATTGACCAGCTCGCATTGGCACTTCTGTCTTCTAGAATCATATCCCATGAGATCAGTCCAAGTAGATCTTTGAAGAGGCCAAAGTCGGCTCGCCCGAAATCCAGGGTCACGGTCTGCTTTGTGTTCTGCCTCTTCCACACAGGATCTTGAACTGTACCGTCTCATGGTCAGTTGCTTCCAACCTTCACATCCCCAACCAGACCCTCCTTATTCGTCAGTACCAGGTCCAGCAGCACACCCCTCCTTGTTGGTTCCTCGATCATCTGCGACAGGAAGTTGTCATCAACAATCTGTAGGAACCTCCTGGACTGCATATGCTTGGCTGTGTGGCTATCCCAGCAAATATCAGGGTGACTGAAGTCCCCCGTGAGGACCAGGGACTGTGATCGTGAGGCAGCTCTCAGCTGTTCATTGAAGGCCTCGTCCACATCCTCCTCCTGATCAGGTGGCCTGTAGCAGACTCCTACAACAATATCACCTGCCTTGCCCTGCTGTCATGGTTTTGTCCAGCCGGGAACAAAGAGCCACGAGGGTGCTCGCTCACTCCTCCCCCTCCTGGCGGAGCGGGGAGGGGAACCAGAGAAAAAGGGGAAAAACCCGCATAGGTTGAAATAAGAACGGTTTAATAGAACAACAAGAAGAAGAAACAAGTTCAGGATAAAAAAAAAACAAAATAGTTTTAATAAACAATAAATTGATCTACAAAAGGAAAGGTGCTTGCCGGAGCTGCTCACCACTGCCCGCCCTCCCGCAGCCCCCGCCCCCGACTAGCTCCCTGCCTATATGTACTGGGCATGATGTCAGTATGGTATCAAATACCTGTTGGCCAGCCTGGGTCAGCTGCCCATGCTGTGCCCCTTCCTACTTCCTCATCAAAGTTAACTCTATCCTAGACCAAACCAGGACATTTCACCCCTTATTCTATACCATCTACGTCATGCCTAGTTTCACAATATACAACATCTAAACATCGCATTTCCTCTCCCTGAAAAAATATGGGCACACACGGAGAAGTATATCATTTCCTCAGTTTACAGGCCATCCCCCTAACGTTCCCGTTGAGTCCATTTAGTCCATAACTTCAGGTCTTATTCGTCATAAATCTTTCTCAGCAGGGCAGATGGGATGTGTGTGTGAGAGAGGTCACTGCATGCAGTATCAGGAGTTTGCAGCTGGTCTACTCGGTGTGTCTTATCTGTAAGTTGAAGGCACTGGTCTTGAGGACGTCACTGGGCGCCAATTCACATCCCGCCATTCTGTATCTTGCTCGTCCAGGTCCATCTTTCAGTGATCTGTGTGATTCTTACTGTAGTGTCAGTGATATGGCATAGAGCAACTATGTTAATGGTGACATACAACAGCAAAATTAATACAATTCGATTCATGGAATTCACAGGCTGTTCTCACCCAAAATCAAATTTCCTTGAGGTACACACTGGATTTCCCCGTCCTTATGCATCACCCACCAAGCGTACCCAGGTCCCTGAGCAAAAACAATCCCACAAATGGGTTTGCCTTTACCCAAGGTAGGACTCACCCAGACTGCTTTCCCTAACAGATCTTTTACGTGCACTACAGGGACTTTACCCCCTTCTACAGTATGTAAAAGTTCCGATTGGGCAGGGCCAGCTCTGTTCACAGATCCTCTGGAGTTGACTAGCCAGGTGGCCTTTTCTAAATGTTTGAATGTCCCACCCCCCATTGCTCTCAGTGTGGTCTTCAATAGTCCATTGTGTTGTTCAATTTTTCCCAAGGCTGGTGCATGATAGGGGATGTGATAAACCCATTCAATGCCATGGTCTTTGGCCCAGACATCTATGAGGTTGTTTTAGAAGTGTGTCCCATTGTCTGATTCAATTCTTTCTGGAGTGCCATGTCGCCAGAGAATTTTCTTTTCAAGGCCCTGGATGGTGCTCCAGGCAGTGGCATGAGCCACAGGATACGTTTCCAGCCAGCCAGTGGTCGCCTCCACCACTGTGAGCACATGGCGTTTGCCTTGGCAAGTCTGTGGCAGTGTGATGTAATCAATCTGCCAGGCCTCTCCGTATTTATATTTCTGCCATCGTTCTCCATACCATATGGGCTTCCACCATTTGGCTTGTTTGATTGTAGCACACGTCTCACACTCATGGACAACCTGTGCAATGGTGTCCAAGGTTAAATCCACCCCTCGATCACGAGCCCATTTATAGGTGGCATCTCTGCCTTGATGACCTGAGGTGTCATGGGCCCACCGAGCTAAAAATAACTCCCCCTTGTGTTGCCAGTCCAAATCTACCTGAGCTGCTCCAATCTTTGTAGCCTTGTCCACTTGCTGGTTATGCAGATGTTCTTCTGTGGCCCTGTTCTTAGGTATGTGGGCATCTACATGGCGCACTTTCACAACCAGCTTCTCCAGCCGAGCAGCGATGTCTTGACATATTGGGGGAGCCTGGATGGGTTTGCCCCGTCGTTGCCAGTTGTTTTGCCTCCATTGCTGTAACCACCCCCACACAGCATTTGCCGCCATCCACGAGTCAGTGTAGAGATAAAGCCTTGGCCAGTTTTCTCATTCAGCAATGTCTAAAGCCAACTGGATGGCTTTTACCTCTGCAAACTGGCTCGATTCACCCTCTCCTTCTGCAGCTTCTGAAACTTTGCGTAGGGGGCTCCACACAGCTGCCTTCCACCTCCAATGCTTCCCCACAAGACGACAGGACCCATCGGTGAACAGGGCATACCACTTCTCATCTTCTGGAAGTTCCTCGTATGATGGGGCCTCTTCAGCACGGGTTGCCTCCTTTTCTGGTGATATTTCGCTGTCTTCACACTCTGGCCAGTTCGTGATCAATTCCAGAATTCCAGGGCGGCTAGAATTTCCTACACGAGCTCGTTGTGTGGTCAGTGTGACCCACTTACTCCACATAGCATCAGTTGCATGATGTGTGAGGGAGGCCTTCCCTTTGAACATCCAGCCCAGCACTGGCAGTTGGGGTGCTAGGAGAAGTTGTGTTTCTGTGCCAATCACTTCTGACGCAGCTTGAACCCCTTCATATGCTGCCAGTATCTCCTTCTCAGTTGGAGTGTATCGGGCCTCGGATCCTCTGTATCCCCGACTCCAGAATCCAAGGGATCGGCCTCAAGTCTCCCCAGGTGCTCTCTGCCAAAGACTCCAAGTAGGGCCATTCTCCTCAGCTGCAGTGTAGAGCACATTTTTAACATCTGGTCCTGTCCAGACTGGCCCAAGCGCCATTGCACGAACAGTCTCCCGTTTAATTTGTTCAAAACTTTGTTGCTGTTCAGGACCCCATTCAAAATCATTTTTCTTCCATGTTACGTGGTAGAGAGGGCGCACAATCATACTGTAATTTGGAATATGCATTCTCCAAAAACCCACACCACCTAGGAAAGCTTGCGTTTCCTTTTTTCTAGTTGGGAGAGACGTGACTGCAATTTTGTTGATCACATCTATTGGGATATGCTGATGTCCATCCTGCCATTTTATTCCTAAAAACTGGATCTCCTGTGCAGGCCCTCTGACCTTACTTCGTTTAATGGTAAAACCAGCCTTCAGAAGAATTTGAATTATCTTTTTCCCTTTCTCAAGAACTTCCTCTGCTGAGTTGCCCCACAGAACAATGTCATCAATGTACTGCAGGTGTTCTAGGGCCTCGCCCTTCTCCAATGTGGCCTGGATCAGTCCATGGCAGATGGTGGGGCTGTGTTTCCACCCCTGGGGCAGTTGATTCCAGGTATACTGAACCCCTCTCCAAGTGAAAGTGAACTGGGACCTGCACTCTACTGCCAAAGGAATTGAGAAGAATGCATTGGCAATATCAATGGTGCTATACCATTTGGCTGCCTTGGACTCCAGTTCATATTGGAGTTCCAGCATGTCCGGCACAGCTGCGCTCAGTGGCGGCGTGACTTCATTCAGGCCACGATAGTCCACTGTCAGTCTCCACTCTCCACTAGACTTTTGCACTGGCCATATGGGACTGTTAAAGGGTGAGTGAGTTTTGCTGATCACCCCTTGGCTCTCCAGTTGGCGAATCAACTTATGAATGGGAATCACTGAATCTCTGCTGGTGCGATATTGCTGCCGGTGCACTGTTGTGGTCGCAACTGGCACCTGTTGTTCTTTGACCATCAGCAATCCCACAACAGAAGGGTCCTCTGAGAGGCCGGGCATGCTGGACAGTTGTTCAATTTCCTCTGTCTCCACTACAGCCACACCAAAGGCCCACCGGTACCCTTTTGGGTCCTTAAAGTACCTTCTCTTAAGGTAGTCTATGCCCAGGATACACGGAGCTTCTGGGCCTGTTACAATGGGATGTTTGTGCCACTCATCCCCAGTTAAACTCACTTCAGCTTCTAACAAGGTTAGCTGTTGAGATCCCCCTGTCACTCCAGAAATACAAACAGATTCTGTCCCTTTACAACTTGATGGCATCAGAGTGCATTGTGCTCCAGTATCCACTAAAGCCTTGTACTCTTGTGGGTTTGATGTGCCAGGCCATCGGATCCACACTGTCCAATAAACTTGGTTGTCCCTCTCCTCCACCTGGCTGGAGGCAGGGCCTCCCTAGTACTGGCCATGGCAGTCATTGCATACATTTTGTGGAAAAGAGCTAGAAGTCCCCTCGAGGGGACTAGAATAGAGCTCAACCCTTCTATTCTGTCTAGGGAGTTGCTCACTGGAAACTGGAGCAGCATCTTTCCAGGAGAAATTGCTTCTTGTAGCGGTTTTTCCCCGTAACTGCCGTGTCCGTGCCCTTAAGGCCAAAGTAGGTTGCCCATGCCACTTGTTCATGTTCTCTCCCTGGTCCTGCAGGTAAGACCACAAAGCACCTCGTGGTGTCTGCCCTCTATATTCCCTCTCTTGAGCAGAGGGACATCTACTAATAGCTGAAGTATGGACTCGGGCAGGTGGAGAGCGGGACATATCTTCTTTGAATTGGTGGAACTCTTTTGACATTTTATCTACAGCTGAAACAACAGCCTATAGGGAGGAAGACAGACTTTCTTCATATTGCCGAAGTTGAACACCCATTTCCCCCACTGTTTTCCCCTCGCCTTCTTTCCAGGAGATGACTGCCAATGAATTAGCATAAGATGATGGTGCGCTTTGCAGAAATCTTCGCCACATAGATTGTGTGCACTGGACCTCATCTGGGTCTGTTGGTAACTGCTCATTATAAATCATTTCCCGCACAGCTAACTCCCTCAGGTACTGGATACCTTTGTCCATTGTGGTCCACTTGCCTGGGTGGCATATGATGTGTTCTTTGAAGGGGTATCTTTCCTTCACACCAGACAAAAGTCTTCTCCAGAGGCTGAGGACTTCTGTCTTTCTTCCAATTGCCTTGTCAATGCCGCCATCCCGGGACAGAGAGCCCAGCTGCCTGGCTTCCCTGCTCTCCAAGTCCAAGCTGTGGGGCCCATTCTCCCAGCATCAGAGCAGCCAAGCGACAAGGTACTCGCTTGGGTGGCGGCTGTAATCTTTTTGCACTTCTCTCAGTTCGCTCAGGGACAAGGATCGGGTGATTATCTCTGGCTCTGGCTCTGACTCTTCCTCCCGCTCCCGTGATGACACTGGTTCATCTTCATCCCTCACAAGGCAAACTGATTTTTTTATGTATTTCTTTTTCTGGACAGGAGCAACTGACACTGGCACAGGTTGATCCTCTGATTCAGGATCAGTGTCTGCTGTTGGAGTTAGGGCAGCAACAACATCAGTTGCCTTGGTTTGAATAGCCACAGTTGTTGCTAGGGTGACATTCCTAATCTGTACAAGTAAAAAACTCTTCCAATACCTGTTCATATTCTTCTGTATGTCAATCCCTCCATAGCTGCCCAACCTCATAACAGTCTGAAAAACAAATTTTGCAACTCTACCCAAGAAAAACACCCTACCTAGAGGACAGAGCAATAAAACCACAATGGCTGGGACATCCCAAGTGCAGTTAACTTGAATGAGTAAGGGAGGATGGAAAAAAAGGAAAAATTACGTCCCTCCATTTTTTCCATGAACTGAGTGTCATTACTGTCACTACATTCTGAAAATAAATGTCCAAGTTGCAGAAATGCCAACCAAGTCATGTACAGGTATTGGCCTAGCTCCATATCCAGTGATATAACCATACCATAAGCCAGTATATCAGAACGAGTGCTTTCGTCCCTTTTCCAAAGGACATAAACACTATCACAGAGAATACATAGGGCATCTGAGAAATTATTGGCCAACACCATTTAAGCAT
The DNA here is from genome assembly GCF_028858725.1 of Colius striatus. Lineage (NCBI taxonomy): Eukaryota > Metazoa > Chordata > Aves > Coliiformes > Coliidae > Colius > Colius striatus. The sequence goes on from NC_084789.1 coordinate 7,485,230, forward strand.
ATAAATCAACATTGTGACCAGCAGCTTTTTTTTTTTTTTTTTTAACTAATATCAGAAATGTACACAAGAAAATTGTTTCAGCCTACTGTGTCTTATTTCAACCCTGCGGTGCCCCACGTTGGGTGCCAAATAATGTCATGGTTTTGTCTAGCCGGGAACAAAGAGCCACAAGGGTGCTCGCTCACTCCTCCCCCTCCCGGCGGAGCGGGGAGAGGAACCAGAGAAAAAGGGGAAAAGCCCGCGTAAGTTGAAATCAGAACGGTTTAATAGAACAACAATAAGAAGAAACAAGTTCAGGGAGAAAAAAAAAAAACCAAAAAAACCAAAAAAAAACAGTTTTAACAGTAAATGAGGGGATATACAAAAGGAAAGGTGTGTGCCGCAGCTGCTCACCACCTGGGACACAACGCAACCGCTCCCGACCGACCGGCAGTCAAGCCCGCCCTCCCGCACCACCGCCCCCAACTAGCTCCCTGCCTATATGTACTGGGCATGATGTCAGTATGGTATCGAATACCTGTTGGCCAGCCTGGGTCAGCTGCCCATGCTGTGCCCCTTACTACTTCCTCATCAAAGTTAACACTATCCTAGCCCAAACCAGGACACCTGCCCATTAATTTTTACCCATAAGCACTCTACCCAGTCCTCATCCCCACCCAGGCACAGTTCGGTACACATGAATTGCTCCCTCACATAGACAGCAACTCCACCTCCATGCCTTTTCAGTCTGTCTTTCCTGAACAATACATAACCCTCCATGGCTGTGCTCCAGTCATGGCAGCTGTCCCACCACGTCTCTGTGATCGCAATGAGGTCTGTACCCACATCTCCAGTTCCTCCTGCTTATTCCCCAGGCTGCGTGCATTGGTGTAGAGGCAGCGCAGGGGCTTACTCAAACACACAGGTTTCCCTGGATGGGTGCAGGAGGTTCCTCCCCGGTTTGGCCCTTTCTCAGGGTGGTCAGCCTTCCGTATCTCAGCCCAGTGTGCAGATGAAGGGCACTTATCATTGCATTCCCTGTCCTGCCCTGTTTCCCAGCTAGAGGGGACAACTTGTTCTATTTTACTTCTCCCCCCACCCCCCAAGTCCCTTAGTTTAAAGACCTCTTTATTAAATTTGCTAGTCTACTCCCAAATAATCCAGTGCCTTTACGAGAGAGATGAATCTCATCCTGTCCTATCAAGCTGTAGTCCCCAAGGAAGGATCCATTGTCAAAGTACTCAAAGCCTTCCCGCCGGCACCAGCCTCTCAGCCAGGAGTTCACTTGGTTGATTTTTCCATTACAAACTCCTCCTTTATCTCTAGTGAACAGGATAGAGGAGAAAATAACCTGAGCCCCTCTACCTTTACCTACTCCCCCAAGGATTTAAAATCCATCTGGATCCTGGAGATGTCATGCCTCATGACATCATTCATACCTACATGGAACACAAGTAAGGGGTAATAGCCTGCATCCCTGACGAGCCGTGGCACTCTCTCAGCCACATCCCTGATCTTGGCCCCAGGCAGGCAGCACACCTCTTTTGACTCCCTACCTGCTCCACAGATGGGTCTCTCAGTGCCCCTTAGCAGCGAGTCACCCACAACAAGCACCCGTCGCCTCTTCCTACAATGCCCATTACCTACTGCAGGTGGAGCAGCTGATGGGTTGTTTAGTGGGTTTTCCCCTTTTGGAGCTTGCTTGTCGAAGTTTCCTGTTGCCAGTGCCTCATACTTATTTGTAGTGGGCACTGTGGAAGGAGGGCTTTGAAGACGAGCCTTTGTCTTTCATTTTTTTGTAACCAGGGTCCATGAATTATTGGATTCACTGGAGGCTTGCACCTGACTGCGAAAGCCTCTATCTTTCTCCACTTCTTCCCCTCTAATACTACAGAGCCTACTCACAGTTTCCTGCAGCTCTTTCACCATGCACTGCAGTTCCTGAACTTGAGGGCACCTATGATACATTGTTGCCTCAGAGGCATAGGTCCCTAAGTAGTCTAAACACTCCGTGCGCTCCACCTGGAGCGAAGCTTCTCTACTAACCAGATCTGTCTGGGTGGATGCATTGACCTTCACCTGGGTTTTGTCCACCTGAGCCTTGGCTTTAGTCCTTAGGCGAGTGCTCACCATTTTGCTAGGTTGAAGCTGAAGCTGGGGCACTTCTCTGACTTCTGCTTCTCTAAACGGGCCATGGGGTTGTTCCCTGCCCGTCCTCCCTGCTCGCCCTGCTGCGCAAACTGCCACGTCACTCCCTGTTTGCCGCCCCTGTTCACCACACTCCTGGTCGCTCGCGCTCCCTGGGGGATGATTAAATCCCCCGCGGTTGCTGCGGCTCTGCCTCCCGGCAAGACTGTCCCCCTCACGAGAGCTGCCTGGTCCTGGTGGCTCTCCTTGCTTATCCTCCATTCCCCGTGCTCCAGGAACCCCCGGATTACCTCAATTGGCCGCACAGCCGTGAATAAACGAGCCTTGCCTCCGCTTTGTTTACCACCGATCTTTGTTTACCTCTTCTCTCTTCTCAGAGGAGGATGACTCCTTGCATTCTTCCACTGCTCCGATACGGGGTCCCTCCCACAGGAAACCGTCTTTAACGAACTTCTCTGGTGTGGATTCTTCCCAGCAGCTAGGGCTTCTGCCAATACAGGATCCCTCACATGGGACGCAGTCCTTAATGAACTTCTTTGGCGTGGGTTCTTCCCCACAGTTACAGCTTCTGTGAATATGGGGTCCCTCCCACGGGACGCGGCCTCCTCTGGCCGTAGTCACTGCCCCTGACGTGGGGTCTTTAGCAAAATGAGTCACTGCCCCTGATGGGGGGTCTTTAGCAAAATGCAAACAAATCTCAGCTTCACCAGTCCTCTCCATAGGATGCAGGGGAGTCTCTGCTCCAGCACACCTCCTCCTTTCTTCCCTCACTGACCTTGGGGTCCACATGGTCGCTTCTCTCTCTCTTCCCACTCCTTGCACCACCACCAGCCGGAAAAGAAGAAGAGACGGAAAAAGAAGGAACGGGAAGAAGCCTCCTCTTCCGGCTTCTTCTTAAAAAAATGATCGTGGAGGTGTCTAATTGGCTCAGCCCCAGAAGTGGGTCTGGCTGGGGAAAGTTTCAAGCAACTTCTTACAGGAGCCATCTTTACAGCCCCTTCCCCCTTACCAGAAATGACTGTCATGTCAATCCATGACAACTAGCCATTAAGTAGGAGGACCAGGATCTTGGCAGGGATATCGGACTGGCAAAGGGCCAGCATCAGTATTGAAGGAATATGAGTGTGTGGGTGCCTGTGAAATGAGTGTATGAGTGCATGCACCTGTGTGCTAGTGAGTATCAAACTAGACTAGGTGGCAAGTAGGAGACCCATATAGTGGATAAAAGGGCTCGGGATCTGGGCATGGATATTAGATGGACAAGAGGGGCTGTGCTGACAGTTGAGGAATCTCTGAATGTATGTATGCTTGTGACTCTAGAGAGTGAGGATACATGTGTTTTCACTAGTGAACTTCAATCCTGATCAAGCAGAGAGGAGGAGGGGAACTTGGCTAGCTATATTTATGTTTTATGTGAGTTCTGGTGGTGTTATATGTGGGTGTTATTAAAGACAGAACTCTCTGTGGCAGTTTGTGTAGCTGGCCGTGTTTAGTGTCCTCTGTGAGAATGTATATGTGTGTGTGTGTTTGTGTGTGTATCTCTGGGATGCACACTCAGTCTTGTTACTTTTTTAACCCACAAACAGGAAAGCAGCAGCCACATCTGTTGGCTTTGGACAGAGAGAAAACTGGGCTTGTCTCCAGCAGCCAGGCAGGAGGAATCCTGGAGTCTGTCAGAGGTAGCTGCCTTATAATATCCCTTAACAGTGTTCACCCCTGTTCTGGACTCTCATGAGAGAAGGCTAACTTTTTGTCTTGCATTAAAAAAAAAAAAAAAAAGGTACAGATGAGAACTACAGTTTGCCAGTCTATCAAGTTATTAAGAACAGTTCTAGCAGTTTTGGGTACTCCTGTAAATAAAATAAATGTTAAAATGCTAGCACTCACTTGGCCCTAAACTTGTTTGCATTAAGGGTTAGTAGAGTATCCTTGCCCAGTCACCGATAGCTGGTCTAGATTAAAAAATGAAGTGTACTTCATACTTAGCTTTCATAATGCATCATTGTCATCTTATATTCAGAGCATGCAGCATATGGTGATATAGTACCACTTTGGCTTTTTGATTTTCCCCTCTCAAGAAGATAAACAACATTCTTTTCTTCCATCTTGTCATGGCTTGACCCAGCTAGAACAGAAGCTCAACATAACAGTCTCTCGCTCAGTGCCCCCCATTCACACCCACCCTCATTAGAATGGCAGAGGCCACAGCAAAATGGGAGGAAAAAGATAACCAAGGTTGTTGTGGATTGAAACAAGGGCAGGGAGAGCTCGCTGCCAATTACGATTCCAAGCAAAACAGACTCCAGTACTCAACTGAGAGAGGAAAGTAGGAAAGTTTATTCTACTACTTAAAAGAAACAGAACGGAATAAAAGCAAAAAGGGAGTAGGATGATGAGAAAATTGCAACCAGCACTTTAAGATCTCCCTCCCCCATCCTTCCTTTCTTCCCAGGCCCAGCTCACTGCTCCCGATAGCTCATCCTCAAGTTCATTCTCCTCTACAGCCAAGGGATTTTCTGTTCTGCACGTGAAGTTTTTTGTTGCTGGTACCAACACAAAGGCATGTAATACTGATGCGCGGGAGCTTCCGGAGTCAGAAACGTATCCTCATAGAGGTAGAATCAATGCTTGTTTATTAGTAATACACACTGATATTTATACAATAGTACAGAATTCAGGTGACAGTAACATAACATTTATTGGTTACATCTGCAAAGCAATATGCTACTCGGCACAAGCTAATTGGTTAATTGCTAAAGCTCACACTCTTAGTTTAAGCAAAATCTCAGTACATCTGTGGTTAAAAATATCCTGCTTTTACTTCTTCTCAGCTGCTCACTGTTTTCAGGCAGCGTCCTCCTGGCATGTGCCCAAGGTCAAGCTGACCTGGCTATCTGTGTGAAAGCTTGGATTGTGCAAACATGCTTCTAACAAAACTCCATGTCCCATATCAGCAAGAAACTTCTCTACATAATACCACTCTGCTTTCAGTGTGGCAATGTTTAACATTTTTTTTTTTATTTTCTCTGAATGCAGTAACAAAAAGTACCTGAAGGACATGCTGAGAGATTGTTCAGTTGTCTTACATTCTGGTTTTCACCTACTGTTGTCATGAAATGTCATTCTACCATGGTGTTTCTAATTTCCTTAAGCAATATAAAAGCAAAATGAATAATTGCAAACTATGCCTTTGATTTTGATAGAGGAGGATAAAGAAGCAGTGTTTATTGTTTTTCTTTATAACATCTGGATATTTCCTGTATGAATTAACTTTTTTAAAATTACCTTCTTTTGTCAAGCTAAAATTTTACTGTGATTATCCTTTGTTTGGAAAGTGATGGAAAACTATTTTTTTTCCTTTAAATGTTGGAAAATATATGAAGATTTTGGAGATAGGGCAGATTTCCATAGAATTTTTTTTGAAAATTCAGTGAAATAGAGATGTGTTGGGTTTGTGTGGAGCCATTTCTAGTAATGGGGAAGGGGCTGCAATGGTGACTCCTGTAAGAAGTTGCTTGAAACATTGTCCTGGCTCTAAGTTGGACCCACCTCTGGGGCTGAGCCAATTGTGTGTCTCTATGATCACTTTTTGGAGAGGATAGGACAGAAGAGGAGGAGTTGGAGGTGGTGGAAGGAGTTGAATGAGACAGAAGCGACCAGGCTTCGCTGACCCAAGGTCAATGAGGGAAGAGAGGAGGAGGTGTGCTGGAGCAGAGACTCCCCTGCATCCTGTGGTGAGACAGCAGGCTGTTCCCCTGCAACCCATAGAGGGTAATGGGTGAGCTGAGATGTGACGGCAGCTGTGGGAGGACCCCAAGCCAGAGGGGTCCTGACTGTGCCAGGTGGAGGCCATGATTCTGTAGGGAGGAGGCATTGAAGCAGAATGTGCTGGGAGTTCTGTTGGCCATGGAGCAGACCCACACTGGATGAGTTTGTGAGGAGCTGCAGCCCTTGGGAAGAACTCACATCAGAGAGGTTCATTGAAGACTATGTCCCATGAGAGAGATCCTGTGGTGGAGCAGGGGAAGAATGCGAGGAGTCCTTCTCCTCTGAGAAGAAAGTGGCAAAGACCATCTGTGAGGGACTGACCACAAACCCCCATTCCCTGCGCCGCTGAGGAGAGAGGAGGTAGAGATATCGGGAGCAGGTTACTGAGCCTGGAAAGAATGGAAGGGTGGGGAGAAGGAGGTCTTAAAGTGCTGGTTGCATTTTTCTCATCCTCCTCCTCTGTTCTTGCTTTCTGTCTGTTCTGTTTCTAGTTGGCAGTGGATTAAACTGATCTTGTTTTGGTTGACCCAAGCTATCAACTAAGCACCATACAGCCACTTTCACACTTTGCCCCCACTAGAGGGACAGGGGAGGGAACAGAAGAGCAAAAGTGAGCAAACTCGTGCATTGAGATAAAGACAATATAATAAGCTAAGGAAAGAGGAATAAGAAAGAAAAAAAAGGTGATGCCAAGGAAATCACTCACCACCTCCTACAAGTAGACCAATGTCCAGTCCCTGAGCAATGGCTACTTACCCAAAACTCCCCATCCCTCTGATTTTATTGCTACTGCATAACATTATACGGCATGGAATATCCTTTTGGTCAGTTCCATTCAGCTGTTCTGGTTGTGTCGCCTCCCAACTTCTTGCACATCCCAACCTATGCGCTATGGGGAAGAGTAAGAAACGGAGAAGGTCTTGACACTGTGTAAGCACTGTTCAGCATTGGTGTGTTATCAACACTGTTTTTGGTCACAATTCCAAACCATCACTGTGCTTCCACAGCTGTCTTCCCCCTGAATAAGCTCTGCTATCTGTGATGGGCTCCAAACTGTCTGTGGATGACACTGTGCATGTTGTGATTGTCAGAGGCGGCTTTAGAGGGATTGCAGGTGGCAGCCAGTTGAAGTCCTGGACAATCCCCTTTGTGCTGGTGGTAAGCATCATACAGGCTGCTATGAAGAAAATTAACTCCGTCACAGTCAGGCCCAGTACAGCAGATAACTGGGATTTTTTTTTTGGTATTTTTTCCACCACGTGATATCAGGACTGCTTGAATTTTGGTCTGTTTTTATTTTTCTATGGTAAGCTTGTCTTTCATAGAGGATGTTACATGGGTGTTTCCTGAAGTTCCTTTTTCTTCTAATTCAGACAGGCTTTCCTTTTTTTTTTCTTTATCAGAAATTGTTTCTTTTCCCCTTGAGTTGTTTTGAATTAATACACGTAGGTAGTGTTAGGTGAGCATAGTAGGTTAAGATTTCTATGTGGTGGTTGGATTTTAGAGGAGTATTGGATGATAACTTTGAGATTGTTTTTCTATCTTTTCAGGTCTCTGGATGGCAGACGGAAAAGAAATGCAGTTTTAAGAGGTATGCCTCATGTAGCCCAAAATATTCCTGACTAGCATATATGCTAATGCTAAAGCCACTCCTTTGAGGAGGGAGTCTCTTTTTCTGTCCTATTTCTGTGAGCCTACTAAAATAAGGGGGTTTTTTTGCTGTAATCTCTCAAAGCTGCTGCTTCAAACCTGTTTTGCTAGAATCATGGAATCATAGAATCATAGAATGGTAGGGGTTGGAAGGGACCTTTAGAGATCATCTAGTCCAATTCCCCTTCTAAAACAAGACCACCTAGATCAGGTTACACAGTGTCCTGGTTTTGCCCAGAGGGGAAAAGGAAAAAAAAAACCAAAACCAAAACCACCATGACCCTCCTCCTCTTCCCCCCCCCACGGAACGGGGAGGGGAATCAGAGAAAAGGGAAAAACCCAAGTAGGTTGAAATAAGAACAATTTGTTAGAACAAAACAAGTTAAGGAGGAACAGTTATAACAATAAATGAGAGGATATACAAAGGGGATGGTGCATGATGCAGTAGCTCACCATCCGGGACCCAACCCAACTGACCTCTCCGGACCAGCAACCGAAAACTGCGACCCCAGAAGAGAGCTTCTTCCGGCCAGCTCCCCACCCATATACTGGGCATGACATCAGTATGGTATCGGATGCCTGCTGGCCAGCCTGGGTCAGCTCCCCAGGCTGTACCCCTTCCTACTTCCTCATAGGAGTTAACTCTATCCTAGCCCAAACCAGGATATTCCACTCCTTATTCTATACCACCTACATCATGCCTAGTTTTACACTTCACAGTTATCTACCACCACACTTCCTTTCCCCGAAAATATGGATATACACACAGAGGTATATCATTCCCTCAGTTCACGGGTCATCTCTCTAACGTGTCCGTTGAGTTCATTTAGTCCATAACTTCAGGTCTTCATTCATCGTAAATCTTTCACAGCAGTAGAGATGGTGTGTGTGTGAGACGAGTCGTCGCATGCAGTATCGGGAGTTTGCAGCTGGTGTATTTAGTGTGTCTTATGCTCACGATCTGTGAGTTGAAAGCGTTGATCTTGAAGAAGTCACTGGGTGTCAGCTCACTTCTCACCATCCTGTGTTTTGCTCGTTCAAGTCCATCCTACAGTGATCTGGGAGGTTCTTCCTGCAATGTCAGTGATATGTCATAGAGCAACTATGGTAGTTGCATACAACAGCAGAGTTATTCAACAACTATCATCAGACAATTTAATTCATGGGTTATCCTCACAATCCTTGCACATCACCCACCATGTGCACCCAGGTCCCTGAGTGAAAACAGTCTCACGGATGGGTTTGCCTTTACCCGAGGCAGGACACACCCTGACTGCCTTCCCCAACATGTCTTTTATGTGCACTGCAGGGACTTTATCCCTTTCTACAGTATATAAAAGTTCTGATTGGGCAGGGCCAGCTCAGTTGACAGATCCTCTAGAGTTGACTAGCCAGGTGGCCTTTTTCTAAATGTGTATCCCAATGTTTGCAGGTCCCACTCCCCATTGCTCTCAGTGTGGTCTTCAATAATCCATTATATCATTCAATTTTTCCCGAGGCTGGTGCATGATAGGGGATGTGGTAGACCAATGCCATGCTCTTTGGCCCAGGCGTCCATAAGGTTGTGTTAGAAGTGTGTCCCATTGTCTGATTCAATTCTGACTCAATTCTTTCTGGAGTGCCATGTTGCCAGAGGATTTTCTTTTCAAGGCCCTGAGTGGTGTTCCGGGCGATGGCATGAGGCATAGGATATGTTTCCAACTAGCCGGTGGTCGTCTCCACCATTGTGAGCACATGGCATTTGCCTTGGCGAATCTGTGGCGGTGTAATGTAATCAATCTGCCAGGCCTCTTCATATTTATATTTCTGCCATCACCCTTCATTCCATGTGGGCTTCAACCATTTGGCTTGTTTGATTGTAGCACGTCTCGCATTCATGGATAACCTGCGCAATAGCGTCCAAGGATAAGTCCACCTCTCGATCACGAGCCCATCTATAGGTGGCATCTCTTCCACGATGACCTGAGGTGTCATGTGCCCATCGAGCTAAAAATAACTCCCCCTTGTGTTGCCAATCCAAATCTACCTGAGCCACTCCAATTTTGGCAGCCTTGTCTACTTGTTGATGTTCTTCCGTGGCCCGTTTTTTGGGTACATGGGCACCTACATGGAGCACCTTCACAACCAGCTTCTCCAGCTGAGCAGCGATGTCTTGCCATACTGGGGGAGCCCAGATGGGTTTGCCCCGTCGTTGCCAGTTACTCTGTCTCCATTGCTGTAGCCACCTCCACAGAGCACTTCCTGCCATCCACGAGTCAGTGTAGAGGTAGAGCCTTGGCCATTTTTCTCGTCAAGCAATGTCTAAAGCCAGCTGGATGGTTTTTCCCTCTGCAAACTGACTTGATTCACCCTCTCCTTCTGCGGCTTCTGAAATTCGGCGTAGGGGACTCCATACAGCCGCCTTCGACCTCCAATGTTTTCCCATAATCCGACAGGACCCATCAGGCATATCGCTTCTCGTTTTCTGGCAGTTCATCATACAATGGAGCCTTTTCAGCACGTGTCACCTTCTTCTCTGGAGATATTTCACAGTCTTTGCCCTCTGGCTAGTTCATGATCACTTCAGAATTCTAGGATGGCTAGAATTTCCAATGTGACCTCATTGTGTGATCAGTGCAACCCACTTACTCCACATAGCATCAGTTGCATGATGTGTGAGGGAGGCCCTCCCTTTGAACATCCAGTCCAGCACTGGCAGTCGGGGTGCTAGGAGAAGTTGTGTTTCTGTGCCATTCACTTCTGGGGCAGCTCGATCTCCCTCCTATGCTGCCAGTATCTCCTTCTCGGTTGGAGTGTATCGGGCCTCGGATCCTATGTATCCCCGACTCTAGAATCCAAGGGGTCAGCCTCGAGTCTCACCAGGTGCTCTCTGACGGAGACTCCAAGTAGGGCCATTCTCCCTGGCTGCATGCAGTGTAGAGCACACTTTTCACATCTCGTCCTGTCCAGACTGGTCGAACTGCCATTGCACGAACAATCTCCTGTTTAATTTGTTCAAAACTTTGTTGCTGTTCAGGACCCCATTCAAAATCATTTTTCTTCTGTGTCACACGGTAGAGAGGGCTCACAATCATACTGTAATCTGGAATGTGCATTCTCCAAAAACCCACACCACCTAGGAAAGCTTGTGTTTCCTTTTTGTTAGTTGGTGCAGACATGGCTGTAATTTTCTTGATTCCCTCTACTGGGATTTGACAATGTCCATCTTGTCATTTTATTCCTAAAAGCTGGGTGTCCTGTGCCGGTCTTCTAACCTTATTTTGGTTTATGGCAAAGCCAGCCTTCAGAAGGATTTGAATATTTTCTTCCCTTTCTCAAGAACTTCCTCTACTGAGTTGCCCCACACAATGATGCTATCAATATATTACAGGTGTTCTGGGGCCTCGCCCTTTTCCAGTCCATGGCAGATGGTGGGGCTGCGTTTCCACCCCTGAGCAGTCAGTTCCAGATGCACTGAACCCTTCTCCAAGTGAAAGCGAACCGGGGCCTGCACTCTACTGACAAAGGGATTGAGAAGCTTCGGAAATTTGGCATAGGGGACTCCATAGAGCTGTATTCCAACTTCAATGCTTTCCCACAGTTTGACAGGACCCATCAATGAACAGGGCATATCACTTGTTTTCTGTCAGTTCATCATACAATGCCTTTCACATCCAATATTTCTTCATATGTATAGGGGTGACTGATACCTGCTCAGGTTGGTTCTCTGATTCAGCTGCAGTGCATGTCGCTGTGGTTGGGGTAGCTGAGGTGCTTGTCAGTCTGTCCATCTCCACAGTCAAGCCTCCCCGAGGGTGCTGTCTAATGTTGAGCAGTGTTTGATAGATCCTGGCCAGGGCCCAGTACGGTTCCGTAAGTTGCGCCTCTTTGGAATAGTCACAGCATTTTGCTTTTAAATACTCTTATCATTCTATCAGGATCCTGTAGTTGTTCATGGGTGAAGTTCCAAACCACTGGAGGTGGGATCCGGCCTGTCCAGATCCTTCTAAAGAGTCTTCCAGCCCTCAAGCAGATCTATGTACTTGCCTAGCTTGGTGTCATCTGCAAACTTACTGAAGGTCCACTCGATCCCTTCATCCAGACCATTGATGAAGATGTTAAACAGAACAGGACCCAACATTGAGTCCTGGAGAACTCCACTGGTGACCGGCCACCAACTGGATTTTACTTTATCTACCACCACTCTTTGGGCCTGATCATCCAGTCAGTTTTTTTACCCAACAAAGCACACTCCCGCCCAGGCCACGAGCACTCAGTTTCTGCAGGAAAATGCTGTGGGAAACGGTGTCAAAGGCTTTACTAAAGTCCAGATAAACAACATCCTCAGCCTGTCCCTCATCCACTAAGCATGTCACCTTGTCATAGAAGATCAGGTTAGTCAAGCAGAACCCGCCTTTCATATACCTATGCTGACTGGGCCTGATCACCTGGTTATCCCATACATGCTACATGATGTCACTCAAGATGATCTGCTCTATAACCTTCCCCGGCACTGAGGTCAGGGTGACAGGCCTGTAGTTCCCAGAATCCTCCTTCCAGCCCTTCTTGTAGATGGGTGTCACATTTGCTACCTTCCAGTCAGCTGGGGCCTTCCCGGTGAACCAGGAATGCTGATAATCAAAGTGGCTTGGTGAGCACTTCTGCCAGCTCCCTCAGTACCCTTGGGTGAATCCCATCCAGGCCCATAGACTTGTGTGTGTCTAAGTGTAGTAGCAGGTCACTAACCATTTCCTCTGGGATTATGGGGGCTTCATTCTGCTCCTCATCTCTGTCTTCCAGCTCAGGGGGCTGGGTACCTTGAGAACAACTGATCTTACTATTGTAGATCGAGGCAAAGAAAGCATTATTTACTTTGGGCTTTTCCTCATCCTTTGTCACTATGTTTCCCCCCTCATCCAATAAAGGATGGAGTTTCTCCTTAGCTCTCTTTTTGTTCCTAATATATTTATAGAAACATTTTTATTGTCTTTTACAGAAGTATCCAGATTAACTTCTAGTTAGGCTTTGGCCCTTCTAATTTTCTCCCTTGTAGTCCTCCTGAGTTGCCTGCCCCTTTTTCCAAAGGTCATAAACTCTCTATTTTTTTCTGAATTCCAACATTTTCTCCATTGATTGGTGCTTCCAACACAGCCAAAGCTCTCTGTTCAGCCAGGCCAGTCTTCTTCCCCGTTGGCTCATCTTTTGGCACATGGGGGCAGCCCGCTCCTGCACCTTTAAGATTTCCTTCTTGAAGAATATCCAGCCTTCCTGGATTCCTTTGCCCTTCAGGATTGCCTCCCTAGGGACTTTGTCAACCAGGCCCCTGAACAAGCCAAAGTCTGTCCTCCGGAAATCCAAGGTGGCAGTTTTGCTAAACTCCCTCTTGACTATTCCAAGAATTGAAAACTGTCATTTTGTGATCACTATGCCCAAGACAGCCTCCAACCACTCACAAGTCCTTCTCTGTTCGCAAACAACAGGTCCAGCGGGGCACCTTCCCTAGTTGGCTCCCTCACCAGCTGTGTCAGGAAGTTCTCTTCCATACACTCCAGGAAACTCCCAGACTGTTTCCTCTCTGCTGTATTGTATTTCCAGCAGACATCTGGTAAGCCAAAGTCCTCCATGAGAACAAGGGCTAGCAATTGTGAAACTCCTTCCAGCTACTTATAGAATATTTCATCTGTCTCTTTATCCTGGCTGGATGATCTATAACAGACTCTCACCATGATATCTGTCTTGTTGGCCTTCCCGCTGATTCTTACCCATAAACACTCAGACTTATCATCACCATTATCAAGGTCTAAACATGTGTTATTGGCATTGAGAGTTTCTGAATAAGGATTGGCAAACAGGCCAACTGGCTCATCACCTGCTCCAAGGCAAAGCTCTATGAATTCAAGTCATATGTTTGCATAGACACAACTCCTATTCTTTACCTTTTTGGCCTTACCTTCCTAAAGAACCTATATTTATCTGTTGTAACGCATCAATCTGTACGCAGTCCCTGAACACTTGCATCAAGAAATTGTCTTCAGCACTGTCCAGAAGTCTCCTGATTTCTTTGTGCCCAGACATATTTCCATTCCAGGAGATACCAGGGTTGTGAAGTCTCCTATCAGTACTAAGGGTTGCGGGACTCTATCTGGAGGCTGGTAACAAGTGGAATACCACAGGGGTCTATCCTGGGACCTGCCCTGGTTAAAATCGTTATCAATGATCTAGAAGAAGTGACAGAGTGTACTCTCATCAAGTTTGGAGATGAGATGAAATTGAGGGGCATGGGGGAAGTTGATATGCTTGAGGGCAGGGCTGCCATTCAGAGGTTCTAAGCAGGCTGGAGGAATGGGCCAACAGGAACCTGATGAAATCAACAAGGACAAATGCCAAATACCTGCACCTGAGAAGAAAGAATCCCTGGCAATGATACAGGCTGAGACTGATTGACTGGGGAGCAGCTCTACTGAAAAGGACCTGGAGGTCTAGGTAGACAGCAAGCTGAGTGTGAGCCAGAAGTGTGTTCTGGCAGCCAAAAAGGCCAACAGCATTCTGGGCTGTATTAACAGGAGCACAGGCAGTAAGTAAAGTGAAGAAAGTAATTATGTCTTTTTTTTGTGGCACTCATTAGACTGAATCTACAACACTAATACAGGAAAGGCATCAACAAACTGGAGTTCAGTGTAGGGCCACGGAGATGGTCAAGGTGTTAGAGCACATGCTCGATAAGGAGGGGCTGAGGGAACTGGGCTTGTTCAGCCTGCATAAGAGAAGGCTTTGAGGAGACTTCATAGCAGCCTTTCAATACCCATGAGGAGGTCATCTGGAAGATGGAATCAGACTATTCAGAGTGGAGCATGGTGGCGGGGGGAGGCAGGCATGTGAAAGGCAATGGGGCATAAGCTGAAACAAGAGAAGCTCTGACTAGCTGTAAGGAGTAAGGCCACTATGAAGAAAATTAACTCTGTCCCAGCCAAAAACATGACAAACCATTTTGTTACTCCTGTTTTTCCAGGCTGTGTGCATATTCAAGTACTTGAGATAGCCTCACTCTAGTCATACTGTTTTCACAGAGGAAGTGCAACAGCTGTTCACATCATTTTGTTCTCTGGACACTTCCTCACTGACCCTCATGACTTCACTTCTTTTGGAGCTTATGGTAACCTTTCCCAACGTACTAGATTAAAGCTGCTTTTAGTAGGTTGGCTATCCCATTTTCCAGGGTTAAAGTGTCCCCAACCTTTAAAGCAAATCTACTTATGTGGTAGATGCTGCTTGAGTAAGACTCCATTTGAAACAAAGCTTTAAATTATGCTGTAGTGGGTTTGTGTGGCCAGGTTGTGGTAGTTGGGGGCTAAGGGGGTAGCTTCTTTAAACAAAGAGCTGCTAGAAGCTTCTCCTGTATCTGATAAGGCCAGTGCTAGTTGGCTCTAAGATGGACCCATGGCTGACCAAGGCTGAGCCAATTCGTGATGGAGGTAACACCTCTGTGAATTACATATTTGAGAATGAGAAGAAGTTGCTGCACAGAGGCTAAACTGCAGCAGCAGAAGGGAGTGAGAATGTGAGGACAATATCTCCACAGATACCAAGGTGAGTGGAGAACAAGCGGGAGGAGGTGCCCAAGCACTGGAAGAGAGGTTCCCCTGTAACCTGTTGAGGGAATTTCACACAAAGGGTTCAAACTGCCAGTACCCGCTTATCTCTGGTGCAAGCCTGAGAGATCAGTCTGAAAAGCAGCTGAGGGAGGAAGCCTTGTGGAGGCAAGATGGTCCTGTTTTGGCTATAAATCATGGGACTGAGCATAAAAACAGCTTCAATACAGTTTCAGCAAGGCCACAGGTGCCCAGAGTGAGATAACTGCTTCATCAACTGTAAAATGAATAGTAAACACCCCTTTGATACCCCTAAAAATGAAAATGAGCAAAAGGAGGTACATGCTAAAACATATATGATTATGTTCCTTAACTCTCCACCCAAATCATGTCAAACGTCACCCCAGGGAGGAGACAGAGACGTTTGGGGTATAAAAGCCCAGGGAGAGACAGAGCCTTCCTTTTTGCTTTTTGCCATTTTGCCCTTCAGAGCTTTTTGCTTTTTAGCTTTGCTACTTGCCTTAGTGCTATTTGCCTTTTTGGCTGCTTTGGCCTTTTAGGCCTTTGGATTGTTTTGAGCGCTTTCGCTTCACTTCTTCTCAAGCTGACTGAGAGAGAGAGAAAGATGCAGCAAGGAGAAAGAGAAGACTGAGACAAAACAATTGATGGGTTGTACTCCTCTTCCTCCACCAAGATAGGGACGCCGTCTTGGTAAAAATTGGTCTTCTTTTTGCTCTGTGGTGTAGAATCCCCGGGATAAGTATTGCTGGCATTTTTATCATATATTAGCACTATTGCAGTAAGTGAATTTATCAATGAATTTATCAAATCTATTATATCTGTTGCCTTAATAAATTCTCATAAATCAAATTCTAATCCTTGACTTTGCAAAATTATTTTTGGTGAAAGTTCCCCAGAGGGACTCTGACAGGTGACTCAAGCTCTGACTCTTCTCGTGACACCTGTGGTGAAGAGCATGGTGAGACAGGTTGTCCCACTGCAACACCTGGAGGTCCACGGTGGAGCACAGATCCACTCCAATGTGGGGCAAGATAATAGCAGTTTTACATTAAATGAATGGTAATTACAGTAAGCTAATGAGTGCAAAGTTCCTGTGCTGGGCACGGAGCTTTGCTGTAATTCAGCTTATCTTTCACTTTGTAATGTTTGGGAACATGATGCTACTAACACTGACTCTGTGCTGCGCTCTAACCTTGATAGCTTTGCTAAGTTGGCTGTATGATTTTGTGAAAAGGATGAAAGGGCCTGGGAACATGATGGCCCAAATAATAATAGTGAGTCTCATTCTGTTACTGATGGATTTACTGTGCTGTGGGAGCTATCTTGTAGAGGTCATGGGGCAAAGCACCTCTTTCCCCTCAGCTCAGACTGATGTAGATAATTTTGTTATACAGAGTTCCCAGATCCTTAGTCACCTTTATATGAGAGTTTTAATATTACTAATTAATATGGCTGGTATATTACATATTTTGTGGAATCTGGGCTCATCTGGGTATCAGAGAGGACAAATTTGCGATGGAAACATGTTAAAATGCCCCCTGAAGCGGCCAGTCCCTGGGTGGCAGGGTGTGTGGATGAATTTGGGAAAATTCCTCCTGTAACCTGGGATTTTACACCTGAACAGATAAAAAAAACTGCTTTACTGGCATGCCACCTGATAGAAGGGTGTCTTGCTGTAATGGAAAAGGTCATGTTCGTTAATCAAATCATGAAAGAATAGTTGTGCAAGGAACCGTTTCAAGTCATTGTGAAAGTCTTGTAAAACTTTAACTATAATGTTTCTACAATGTGAACAGGTGCAGTTGGCTAAGGTGCTTAAAGGAGGTACAATAGGTTGTGCATGAGCTGATAAGAGCCAAGAGAAGGGTTCATGAGTGGGCCACTAGAGGAAGACTACTGACTTCATCACAGCGACCACCCTACGACCACCAGGAGGCAGAAGAAGACCCCCTAGTAACAAGCCGGGCACATGCACAGAGTACACCAGGGAGCGATGCATCTGACCGATAAGGACTGTATAAAAGGATTCTGATACGGGGGGGGGGGGTCGCGTGCCGTTGGTGGAGCAGAGTCTCCCGACAGCCCAGCGCTGTTTTGCTTATTTGCCGCTTGCTTAATAAATTTGATCTATGAGTCACAAATTGGCTTGTGAACTTTATCACAGCAACTTATAACAATTTGGTGCCATGACTCGGATACAGGTAGATTTGGTATTGGATTCCCGGACTAGGGGGGTGCCCCATCTGCGCATGGCCCTGGTGTGGGAAATTCCCTTGCCAAACTCTGTATTCCGAACCCCTTCCAAATTTGGCAAATAAGCAAATAAACCTGCAGTACCCCATAATTTTTGTGCACGAAGATCCTAACAAAGACTCTGGATTGGTTAAGTATTTGCGTGGTTCTGTTCGGTCGGGGTGGGTGTCCTAGAGTGCGAGTGACTGAGAGGTCTCAAGGAGACCAAGTGAGTACGGACCCTCCACTAGTGCAGTTCCCATTGCCTGTGAGGGCGTGGGTCACGACCGAGGGGAATGATTGTGGGAACGAGTCAAGGGCACTCTAGAAGATGGGACAGAGGAAGAACAAGCCCTCTGATCCCATGGGTGGCCATAGGGATAGGCTGCTAGATATTCCCCCAGAAAGTCCTCTAGGGATGATGATAAAATTTTGGAATGATTCTCCCCGTAAAAGACAAAAGAGTAAGGAAAAGATGATGCATTACTGTATGGAAGTTTGGCGGGGGGGAAGTCATTAGGAAATCCCCATATTATTTGGCCCATATTTGGGTCTTTTGAGGACTGGTTATGTGCAGACCTCAATTTGTGGGTAAATGATAAGAAGACTGTTACCCAAGAGGAAATTGAATATGCGAGTCTCTGGATACCCCAACCTTCTGATAAGGTATCCTTGTTCGCTCTTAAGGAAAAGAAAGCTAAGAGCCCACCTGAAGAGGAGATTTGGCCTCCCCCATATGTTCCACCAACTATTGAGCCTGGTCCTCTGATTTTACCTCTTCCACCTCCCCCCCTGCCCGAGGCAGGGGTGAGTCTTGTCCCTCCAGAAGTAGAGCATTGGGACCAAAACTCTGAGTTAGAGCTGAAACCTCCGGGCCCCTTGATGAGGAGTAGGACTCGGGAGGGAAGGGCTGAGGAGGGGTTATTCCCCCCTTGAGAGAAGTCCCCGTTGTGAATGCAGGAGCAGGAGCTCAGATAGGAGGACCAGGGGTTGGTTATATAGCTGTGTCCCTGAATACCGGGGATGTGAGAAAATTAAGAAAAGGAGATGGGGAGTTTGTTAGAAGATTCTCTGGGTGTGTCTAAGAGATTAGATACTTTTAGTGGAGGCCGTTCAGGAGGGACAGAAAGGGACTCTGGCAGTAGTCCAAGGCAATGAGAAAGGGAAATAAAAGCCTGGGAGACAGGTGCATTAACAGATGTTTAAGGAAGAATAGGGGAGTCAGAGGCTCTATTTGCTGAGGACCACAAGAGTAACTGAGCCCTTGATAAAACTGAAGTTAGGTCCCCAGCATCAGGAAGTAGAATTTTTAGTGGACTCTGGGGCTGAGAGATCTACAAACCAGCGATTGCCCCAGGGGTGTAAGATATCTTCAGAGAAAATACAAGTAGTAGGGGGAAAAGGGGAACCATTTAAAGTACCTCTTGTGAAGGAGGTACTGATAGAATCTGAAGCCGCAAAAATATGCTGTAGGATCGTTTTTGTTAGTTCCGGAGGCTGATCATAATTTATTAGGGAGAGACTTAATTATAGACTTAGGAAAAACCCAGGGCTGCTGGTAAGGGCAAAGCAGTACCCCT
Source organism: Colius striatus (assembly GCF_028858725.1). NCBI lineage: Eukaryota > Metazoa > Chordata > Aves > Coliiformes > Coliidae > Colius > Colius striatus. The sequence continues at coordinate 7,504,176 of NC_084789.1, forward strand.
TGTCACAAGAAGGTAGACAAGGATTAAAACCAGATATAGAAAGACTAATATCTAAGGGACTACTTGAGCCCTGTATGTCCCCTTACAATACTCCCATATTGCCAGTAAAGAAATCTGATGGGACTTAAAGATTAGTACATGACCTCCGGGAGATAAACAAGAGAACTATTACTAGGTTCCCTGTGGTAGCTAACCCGCACACCTTATTGAGTCAATTGAGTCCAGAGTACCAGTGGTATAGTGTGATAGACCTTAAGGATGCCTTTTGGGCATGTCCCCTGAAAGAGGAGTGCAGGGATTATTTTGCTTTTGAATGGGAAGATCCTGACACCCATAGAAAACAACAGTTGAGATGGACTGTATTACCACAGGGATTTACAGAGTCCCCCAATCTTTTTGGACAAGCACTAGAACAGATCTTGAGAAATTATGAGTTAGGCAAAGAAGTTATTTTAGTTCAATATGTGGATGATTTATTATTAGCAGGGAGAGATGAAGAAGCTGTTAGATAAGAAAGTATTAAATTGATTCATTTCCTGAGTTTACAAAGGTTGAAAGTGTCTAAATCTAAATTATTGTTTACTGAAGAAAAGGTAAAATATTTGGGACACTGGTTTATAAAGGGAAGTAAGCATTATTAAAGAAGAAGGTAAGATTTTTGTATCAGAAATTAACTCGAGATGGATTAGTTAAATGGACGGAAGAAGATGAAAGAGACTTTGAGAATTTAAAAGTGGATTTGATTAATGCTCCTGTGCTTAGCCTGCCTGATGTTAGAAAACCTTTTATTTGTTACCTTTGGAGGGGAGTTAAAGATGTTTTCTCCCCATAACATTCGGGGGAGGTATTACAACAAAAGGCAACAAAAATGGATTACTTATGCTAGGCTCTTAAAATATGAAGGTATATTAATCCACTCTCTGAAATTAGAAATAGAAACCACCAGTATTGGGAGCCAATACCCCATGGCATCCCCAAAGTTCCAGAAGAGTGGAGAGAATGAATGGAGAAATTAAGAAACAGCTAATGAAATTAATGTTAGAAACAAAAATGTCCTGGAATAAATGTTTACCCTTAGCTTTGTTACAGACACGGGGGCTTCTCCGTTTGAAATGTTGTAAAAAAGGGAACGGTGGTACAGAGACCACCCTTAGATATTGCTATCCACACAGTTAATCCTGGGGACAAAGTAGGTCCCAGGAGAACTGAAACTTAAGCTGCGTAAAGCTGCAGATCATCAGAAAGGTGTAAGATAATCAGTGGGGCTGTAATACCTATTTTAAAGTAACAGATCATGGAATAGAAATACCTTAGAAGTATAAAGCAATCTGAGTCAAGTGGGGATTGTAATTTAAGTTTATAAAAGAATGCTTTATATGCAGAAGGCCCATAGAACCGAGACCTGGATGTGAAAGCCAGTGTTTCAGGCACCCCGTGGGTGCTGGAGGAAAAGGCAAAAGGAAAGAGGCCTATAAGGAGACAGAGAATACCCCTGAAGATTACGACTGCTGCCGAGAAGATCATAAACCTCACTGCTCTAAGCAACAGAGTAGGTGAAGGAGGCAGAGGCGTACTAGGAGTGGGGTATAGAGTCTCTCAAAGCCTCAAATTGGGAATCCTAAGATCCCAAGCCTACCTCTAAGAAGGGCAAAAGCATTGCACCGAAAAGAATGTGAGGTGAAAAAATAAAAAGGAAAGTACCATTTTATTTGATAAAGGCCCCACCCATTATCCGGGGATGGTATGTTGTTATCTGGCCGATGGAGTGGTTAACTATACTAGTCCAAATGTTACGGAGCGCTGCTGGCTATGTTATAGCATGAACCCCCCATTTTATGAGGCAATCGGACTGAACCAATCAGACCTGTGAACGACTCCAAGTGGGTTTGTTCGAAAATCAGTGTAACCCCATGCCTCTTTAAAGGTATTTAATGCCAGCAGTGAATATTGTATTCAGGTAACCATTGTTCCATGCATTTTATAATCACCCTGAAGAGTTTGCCTATAATCATTGGAATACCAGGGTGCTCCGGCACAAGCCGGAGCCTTTCACAGCCCTAACTATAGCTACCTTGATGGCAATTGGGGCAGTGGGAGCAGGGACCGGGATTACATCTCTAGTGCAGCAGAACCAGAAATTCCAAGCTTTCAGAAGTAGCTTTACAAAACCGCCGGGGGTTGGATCTGCTATTTTTACAACAAGAGGGACTGTGTGCAGCCCTAGGGGAAGAATGCTGTTTTTATGCAGATCATACCGGTATAGTGAGAGACACGATGACAAAATGACAGGAGAGCTTGGAGAAACAAAAATGAGAAAGGGAACAGCAACAAGTCTGGTATGAGTCATGGTTCAACTATTCCCCTTGGCTCACAACGTTATTGTCAGCTATAGCCGGGCCCGTCATTCTACTGGTATTAGCGTTGACAATTGGGCCTTGTGTATTCAATAAAGTAATTGAGATTGTAAAAACCAGGCTAGAAGCAGCCCACTTAATGCTGGTTAGGAAGTAATACGAGCAGTTAACCAATGGAGAGGATGGAATAAGTGAAACACCTATTTTAGAAATGGCTAAAGATGTTATTAAGAGATTTGATGAACGAAATGAGGAAAAGGGGGATTGTAATAGAAAAGGTCATGTTCATTAATCAAATCATGAAGGAATAGTTGTGCAAGGAACCGTTTCAAGTCATTGTAAAAGTCTTGTAAAACTTTAACTGTAAGGTTTCTACAATGTGAACAGGTGCAATTGGCTAAGGTGCTTAAAGGAGGTACAATAGGTTGTGCATGAGCTGATAAGAGCCAAGAGAAGGGTTCATGAGTGGGCCACTAGAGGAAGACTACTGACTTCATCACAGCGACCACCCTACGACCACCAGGAGGCAGAAGAAGACCCCCTAGTAACAAGCCGGGCACATACAGAGTACACCAGGGAGCGATGCACCCGACTGATAAGGACTGTATAAAAGGATTCTAATACGGGGGGGGGGTCGCGTGCCGTTGGTGGAGCAGAGTCTCCCGACAGCCCAGCGCTGTTTTGCTTATTTGCCGCTTGCTTAATAAATTTGATCGATGAGTCACTTAAATTGGCTTTTGAACTTTATCACAGCAACTTATAACACTTGCCTACCCCAATGAGGCCCATCAGGTTCAGGCACTATACTGGGGCCTAGCCTCTAACTACCGAGCCGCAGTCCAGTACTCTCAGAGAACTATGGTTGAAGTGGAAATTAAAACTGTATCTGAGACCACCATGGTTGAATCAGGGAATCAAACAACCACCACGTTGGTTGCCCCAGTAGTGAAAAATAAACAGTGGATAAGAAGTCAAGTCCATATCATTGATTAGTAAGGGCAGAAGAGGAGGAAGAGGAAAGGTTAGAAGAAGAAGTTGGTACTTCAGTAAGGAGATCAGGAGAAGGAGTGAAAGAAATCGAAAAGGAAATGGAAACTACTCAGTCCCTGACCTCATCAGAACTTGGAGATATGCAAAAAGATTACAGTCGCCAGCCAGCTGAGCGGATTGGAGCCTGGCTGCTCCGATGTTGGGATAACGGGGCTGACAGTCAGCAGTTGGAAGGTAGAGAAGCCCAACAGCTGGGATCTCTTGCTAGAGACTGGGGAATTGATAGAGGCATTGGAAAGAAGATCTCAATTTGCAGTCTCTGGAAACGGCTCCTCTCAAGTGTAAGGGCAAGATACCCATTCAAGGAAGACCTTGTAAATGCTCGAGGAAAGTGCACTAGAGCAGATGAAGGCATCCAGTACCTAAGGGAATTAGCTGTGTTGGAAGTCATCTATGGTGATCTAGATAATGCTGAGGACTCCACAGATCCAGACAATGTCCAGTGTACACGGGCCATGTTGAGAAAAGTAATTCAGAGTGCCCCAGCTTCGTATTCTAACATCTTGGCAATAGTGTATCACCCAGACATGGATATATCAACAGTGGAGAGAACATCTTCTTGGTTGCAAAACTATGAAGAGAGCCTCTGCACCTCATCAACAGTGTGGGATGATGGCCTGACTGTCAGAACTGCCCCAAGAATTCGGTCATCCACTGCCCTGACCAGGGGAAAAGGAAGTCCCAGACGTAGGAGTACACCACAAAATGAACTCTGTCTCTTTTTGCGTGGCCAAGGAGAGGATATGAGGAAATGGGATGGTGAACCCACTTTTAAGCTGGAAGCGCGTATACGTGAACTAAGGGGGGAAGACAGCTGTTAGAAAAGGACCACCCAAGAGGGCTGTCAGCATAGTAGCTGCCAGAACAAAAGAAGACAATCAGCAATCTGCAAGACATAGAAGAACTGCGACCACTTCCTTCGATGCCAATGAGGAGACTTCAGGTCTAAAATTGCAAGGATCAGATAGCGAATATTCTGATGAAGAACAGAAACAGAGGGTCCCTGCCTCCAGCCAGGAGGAGGAAAGGGATGACCGAATCTACTGGACTGTGTGGGTTCGATGGCCTGGCACATCAAACCCACAAAGGTATAAAGCCTTAGTAGACACAGGGGCACAGTATACATTGATGCCATCAAGGTATAGAGGCACAGATTCTGTCTGGACATCTTCACTGACAGGGGGATGTGAAGAATTATCTGTATTAGAGGCTGAAGTGAGCTTAACAGGGGACAAATGGAAAAAACACCCCATTGTGACTGGTCCAGAGGCCCCTTGTATTCTTGGCATAGATTACCTCAGGAGAGGGTACTTCAAAGACCCCAAGGGGTATCAATGGGCTTTTGGTATAGCCACTGTAGATATAGAGAAAATTAAACAACTCTCCAGTTTACCTGGCCTCTCGGAAGATCCTTTTGTTGTGGGATTGCTGCGAGTTCAAGAGCAACAGGTACCAATTGCTACCAGGACGGTGCACTGGAGGCAATATCGCACGAACGGAGACTCCCTGGCTCCCATCCGTGAGTTGATTCATCAACTGGAAGCTCAAGGAGTAATTAGCAAAACTCATTCCCCATTTAATAGTCCCATATGGCCTGTGAAAAAATCTGATGGAGGATGCAGGTTAACAGTAGACTATTGTGGCCTGAATGAAGTGACACCACCACTGAGTGCTGCTGTACCAGACATGTTGGAGCTCCAGTATGAACTGGAGTCAAAAGCAGCCAAGTGGTATGCTACGATTGACATCGCTAATGCATTTTTCTCAATTCCTTTGGCAGCAGAGTGCAGGCCACAATTTGCCTTCACATGGAGAGGTGTCCAATATACCTGGAATCGATTGCCCCAGGGGTGGAAACATAGTCCTACAATTTGTCATGGTCTAATCCAAACTGTGCTGGAAACGGGTGATGCCCCCAAACATTTACAGTACATTGATGACATAATTGTATGGGCCAACAAGGCAGAAGTAGTGTTTGAGAAAGGGAAAAGAATAATTCAGATTCTCCTAAAAGCTAGCTTTGCTCTAAAAAGAAACAAATAAAGGGACCTGCACAAGAGATCCAGTTTTTGGGCATAAAATGGCAAGATAGGCGTCGACATGTGCCTATGGATGTTGTGAACAAAATAGCGACTATGTCTCAAGCAACTAATAAGAAACACAAGCTTTCCTGGGCCTTGTGGGATTCTGGAGGATGCATATCCCAGGTTATAGTCAGCTTGTGAGCCCTCTCTTTAGAGTAACCAGAAAGAAGAACTGTTTTGAGTGGGGCCTTGAGCAACAACAAGCTTTTCAATAAATTAAACAGGAAATAGCTCATGCTTGGGCCCATCCATACAGGACCAGATGTGCAGAATATCCTCTACACTGCCGCTGGAGAGCATGGTCTCACCTGGAACCTCTGGCAGAAAATATCTGAAGAAACCTGAGGTTGACCATTAGGGTTTTGGAGCCGAGGATATTGAGGATCAGAAGCCCACTACACCCCAAATGAAAAAGAAATACTAGCAGCCTATGAGGGACTTCGAGCTGCTTCAGAAGTCATTGGCACAGAAGCTCATCTCCTCTTGGCACCACGTCTGCCTGTGCTAAACTGGATGTTCAAAGGGAAAACCCCTTCTATACATCATGCAACCAGCGCTACATGGAGTAAGTGGATGGCGTTGATTACACAACAATCTCGGCTGGGGAAATCTAATTGCCCAGGAATCCTGGAAGAGATCATGGACTGGCCAGAAGGCAGAGATTTTGGAGCATTGCCTGAGGAAGTAGCTCGTGCCCAAGAGGCACCACCATATAATGAACTGTCAGAAGATGAGATGCATTATGCTTTGTTTACTGATGGATCCTGCCGCGTGGTAGGAAATCATCGTAAGTGGAAAGCTGCTGTGTGGAGTCCCACACGACGAGTTGTTGAGGCCACTGAAGGAGAAGGCGAGTCAAGTCAGTTTGCTGAAGTGAAAGCCATCCAACTTGCTCTAAAGATTGCAGAACGAGAGAAGTGGCCAGTACTCTATCTTTATACTGACTCCTGGATGGTGGCTAATGCTCTATGGGGATGACTACAGCAATGGAAGAAGACCAACTGGCAGCACAAGGGTAAAACCATCTGGGCTGCTGCATTATGGCAAGACATTGCTGCTCGTGTGGAAAACATGACTCTGAAAGTACGTCATGTAGATGCTCACGTGCCAAAAAGCCGTGCCACTGAAGAACAATGGAACAACCAACAGGTAGACAAAGCTGCCAAAATTGAAGTAGCTCAGGTAGACCTAGACTGGGAGCGTAAAAGTGAGCAATTATTTTATAGCTCGATGGGCCCATGAAACATCAGGACATCTGGGAAGAGATGCAACATATAGATGGGCTCGTGATCGAGGGGTGGACTTGACCATGGAAGCCATTACACAGGTCACCCACGAATGTGAAACATGTGCTGCAATCAAGTGAGCCACACGAATCAAGTCTCCCTGGAACAGAGGCCGATGGCTGGGTTTTCAATATGGTGAGGCCTGGGAAATTGACTATGTTGGACCGCTACCACAAACACAGCAAGGCAAGCGTTATATACTCACCATGGTGGAAACAACTACCGGTTGGCTGGAAACATGCCCTGTAAACCATGTCACTGCCCGAAATACTGTCTTGGGCCTTGAAAGGCAAGTTTTGTGGCGACACAGTACTCCAGAAAGAATTGAATCAGACAATGGGACTCATTTTCGAAATAATCTCATAAACTCCTGGGCAAAGAAACATGGCATTGAGTGAATATACCACATCCCCTATCACCCACAAGCCTCTGGAAAGATTGAGAGATATAACGGATTACTAAAGATCATGTTGAGAGCACTGGGCAATGGGGCATGGAAGCAGTGGGATAAAAATTTAGCAGAAGCCACTTGGTTGGTTAACAGCAGAGGTTCAACTAACCGTCCTGGTCCTGTCCAAACAAAACCACTACATACTGTGGGAGGAGATAAGGTCCCTGTAGTGCACCCAGGGAAATGGCTGGGGAAGGCAGTATGGGTTGCACCTCCCATGGGAAAGGGCAAACCCATTCGTGGGATTGTCTTTGCTCAAGGGCCTGGGTGTACTTGGTGGGTGATGAGAAAGGATGGGGAAACTCGATGTGTACCTCAAGGAGACTTAACCTTGGGGAAAAAATAACCTGTTATGTGAGTTGTCTGTTGTAGGCGATGAGGTATGAACTTCGCAAGAAAACCAGACAAGTGGACAAACCAAGCCGGTGCTGGTGCCCAGCACTGAACACAGTGTTTCCCCTGGCCTGGATATCCATCTTAATGGATGAGACATAAGTTATGGCCTGCTCCAGTGAATATCTACAGAGGATGAAAGATATAAGAATGTTGTTTGTTTGTTTGATGCAAGATGCAAGAGGGAATACAAGAATGATGTTTGTCTGTTGAAGAGTGGGGGTACTGGTTAATGAGAATATATAAGAATGTATATGGGTTGTTAAAATGGTTTGTTAGAGCATGATATAAATGGTATGGATTAAGGGGTGGAGACTGTAGTGGGTCTGGGATGGTAGTGATTTTCCACAGCAGCTCTTGCAGTGCTGTGCTTACTGTTGATATCAATATTATGACTACTGCTTGCACAGCACCAGGGCTGTCCCTCCAGCATTCCTTCCCCCACCTTCACCAATAGCTGTGGGTGAGCACAATCTTGGGAGGGACCACTGCCAGAACAGCTGACTCAGACTGACCAAGGAGATATTCCATACCATATGACGTCAGCTGAGTAATATAACCTGGAGGAGAGGAGCAGGAAGGGGAGGCAAGATTCATTTCTGGCCTTCTAAAAGCAACCGCTACGCGTACTGAAGCCCTGCTTCTCGGGAGGTGGCCAGACATCGCTGCTGATGGGAAGTAGAGAGTACCAGCTTTATCTGCTTTTGCTTTGCTTTTTCTTTATCAAACTGCTTTTACCTCAACCCACAAGAGTCCCATCTTATTTTCTCCCCTTCCCTGGCTTGCTGAGGAGATGGGGGATAGAGCGGTGTGGTGGGCACCTGGCATCCAGCCAGGGTCAAACTACCACAGTGGCATAATTACTTAATTGGCCTGGAAATTAAAACTTACATTAAAACTTATTTTAAAAATCAGCATTGTTCACCAATGTCATGGTTTGACATGACAGCCTTTTCTGGTAAGGGGGAAGGGGCTGTAAAGACAGCTCGTGTTACTTGAAACTCCCCAGCTCAGAGCCAGATCCACTTCTGGGGCTGAGCCAATTAGACGCCTCCACGATCACTTTTTAAGAAGAAGCCGGAAGAGGAGGCTTCTTCGTTCTTCTTCCTTTTTCTTCCTCCTTCTCCCCCTTCTTTCTTCTTCCGGCTGGTGGTGGGGCAAGGAATAGGAACAGTGAGAGAAACAACCATTCGGACTCCAAGGTCAGTGAGGAAAGAGAGGAGGAGGTGTGCTGGAGCAGAGACTCCCCTGCATTCTATGGAGAGAACTGGTGAAGCTGAGATTTATTTTCATTTCTTTAAAGACCCCGCATCAGTGGTAGAGACTCATTTTGATAATGACCCTGTATCAGGGGCAGAGACTCATGTTGCTAAAGCTGACCTCAAACCAGGGGCAGTGATTCACTTCATTAAAGGCCCTGAGCCGGAGACAGTGACTATAGCCGGAGGAGGCTGTGTCCCGTGGGAGGGACCTAATCACTTCGCTACAGATCCCGAGCCAGGGGCAGTGATTTTCTTCTTTAAAACTGTGGTTGGAAGAGGCTGTGTCCCGAGGAAGGGTCCCAATATCCACAGCTGTAACTGTGGGAAGGAACTCACGACAAAGCAGCTCCTAGAATCATACAATCATACAATGGTAGGGGTTGGAAGGGACCTTTAGAGATAATCTAGTCCAACCCCCCTGCAGAAGCAGGTTCACCTAGATCAGGTCGCATAGGAACATGTCCAGGCGGGTCTTGAAGACCTCCAAGGAAGGAGACTCCACATCCCCTCTGGGCAGTCTGTTCAGTGCTCCATCACCCTCACAGTGAAATAGTTTTTTCTTACGTTTAAGTGAAAATTTTTGTGTTCCAGCTTCATCCCATTACCCCTTGTCCTGTTGGTAGCTACTATAGAAAAAAGAGATGTCCCAACCTCCTGACACCCATCATTTAGATATTTATAAATGTTAATAAGTTCTCCCCTCAATCCCCTCTTCTCCAGACTAAACAGCCCCAGTTCCCGCAGCCTTTCCTCGTATGAAAGATGCTCCAGTCCCCTGATCATCTTGGTGGCCCTGTGCTGGACTCTCTCCAGCACTTCCCTGTCCCTCTTGAGCTGAGGAGCCCAGAACTGGACACAGTACTCCAGATGAGGCCTCACCAGGGCAGAATAGAGAGGGAGAAGAACCTCCCTTGACCTGCTGGCCACACTCTTCTTGATGCATGCCAGGATGTCATTGGCCTTCTTGGCCACGAGGGCACATTGCTGGCTCATGGTCAGTTTATTATCAATCAGGACTCTCAGGTCTCTCTCTGCTCATTAAACTTATGCCCAGAAGTGGCCTTGTCCCGAGAGAGGGACCCTGTAACTGCAGAAACTGCAACCATTGCAAAGAATCCACGCCAGATATTCACCAAGGACTGGTCCCGTGTAAGGGACCCTGTATCGCCAGAAGCTGCAGCTGCTGGGAAGAACCCACACCAGAGAAGGTTGTTAAGGACTGTGTCCCGGGGGAGGAACCCCGTGTTGGAGCAGGGGAAGAATGCCAGGAGTCGTCCTCATCTGAGAAGAAAGAAGCAGCAGAGACCATCTGTGAGAGACTGACCACATCCCCAGTTCCCTGCCCCCCGAGTCGTTGTGGTGGGAGGAGGTAGAGATATCGGGAACAGTTTTGCTGGGCCCGGGAATAAAGGAGGGATGGGGGAGGGAGATCTTAAAGTGCTGGTTGTAATTTTCTCATCACCCTACTTCCTTTTTGCTTTTATTCTGTTCTGTTTCTTGTAGAATAAACTTTCCTACTTTCCTCTCTCAGTCGAGTACTGGAGTCTGTTTTGCCTGGAACCCTAATTGGCAGTGAGCCCTCCCTGCCCTTGTCCTAATCTACGACAACCTTGCTTATCTTTTTCCCCCCATTTCGCTGGGGCCTCTGCCATCCTAACGAGGGTGGGGGTGAATGGGGGCACCGAGCGACAGACTGTCGTGGTGCTGCTGTGCTAGCACGGCCAAACCACGACAACCAATTAAGGAAAGGTATGAAATCAAGAAGGCTTACAAGGTGGATATAGCTGCTGCTGCTGCTATATGAGTAATCCACAACACAGCAATCCACAGCATGGAGTGTGGAGCAAAGTGGAGGCTCTGCAGTCAGACTCTGTGACTGTTGCTGCTACTGGCAGCATCACCAGGCCGCCCACACAGATAACAGCTCACCGACCGCTGAGGGGACAAGATCACTGCATACTCAATATATATGATGCTTTATTCCAGCTTATTGCTTGCGCCATGCGCTTTTATCTGCTAACACAAGCACCTCCTTTCACTCCACCCCGTGCCCGCTTCTTCCGGGCGCCTACAACATGTGACGATACACAGGAATGAGATGGTTCTCTAGAACTGATAAGCAGTACTTCTGGTACCCTGAGCCAATGGTCTATCAAATCTCAACAAAATACTGTCCTTCATGTGAAATTTGCTCATTTTAATGTCATTTTAATAGCAAAACACACATTCATTCCAAAGGCTACCCACCTCCAAGGTGCGACCAGTCCTTCTTGAGTCTGCGTCCTGAATTTTTTGTAAGCTATACCTTTAAATGCAAGGTGAGAGAATTTTACACCAATCGTAATAAAAGTATTTATGACTAAAGTCACTCAATCTCCACCTTGAAGGTAAAAGAAGGTATAAAAATGGTTAAAGAAGAGGGGGGTGTTGGGGGAAGACACTGTTGCGAACAAGTCAGGGAAGCTCGCACACAGACTGTCTCTGACTCCCCCCTTGGGACGCCGTGGGTGAGACTTAAACGAAGTACTTCTGTGGGAAACTTAGAAATCTCTATAGAGAATTACTCTTTAACATTTTGTAGCCAGGCTGTATTTTTGTAACTTCGCACACTGTATTATTTATATATCTATTTTTGAATGTGCTTTCTTCTGCAGACAGTCACTATCATCGGCAATCCATAAGAACCTGTATATCTGTTGCATGAATAAAATTGTGTTGTTTAAGTAGCTAGTTGTCACAATTTCTCACTGAATGTGACCAAACCCTAGAGTGTGGCCATGCTAGTTCATGAGCACGACTGTACTGAATGTGCAGTCCACTATCAGTGAATCCAGAGTCATGATAGTTCACAGAAGGTGAACACACCTGGACTGATCGTGGCAAATTGGTCATCATTCATAATTTAAACATAGCTGCACCTAACCTCCCACCTTGGTGAGGAGAGCTAGAACGCAATGGGGTTTATTTTCTGCCAAACCACTCTGTCCCCTTTTAATATGACAGAGATGCATGGAGCCTTTGAGCAAGTCACAGTGAGGAGCTTTTTCTGCTCTTTCCCCGTTAGGCTCACTTCAGCCTCCATCATAGTTAGCTGTTGCAGTGTCCACTAGAGCCTTGTACTCCTGTGGATCTGACATGCCAGGCCATCGGACTACACAGACCAATAAGCCCAGTTGTCCGAGTCCTCCTCCTGGCTGCAGGCCAGGCCTCTCTTACTACTGATCATAGAATCATAGAATGGCAGGGGTTGGAAGGGACCTTTAGAGATCATCTAGTCCAACCCCCCTGCAGGTTCACCTAGATCAGGTCACATAGGAACATGTCCAGGCGGGTCTTGAAGACCTCTAAGGAAGGAGACTCCACAACCCCTCTGGGCAGCCTGTTCCACTGCTCCGTCACCCTCACAGTGAAATAGTTTTTTTCTTATATTTAAGTGGAACTTTTTGTGTTCACATTTATCGCTCACTTTTGTGGAAATTAACTCAAAGTCCCTTCAAGAGGACTGGAAGTGAGATCAACTATTCTTCTCATTGGAAATTGGGGCAGCAGTTTTCCATGAAAAATCCCTTTTTGTTACTGTTTTTTTTCTTGTACCTCATGTGCCTCTAGGGTCAGGGTAGGTTTTCCATCCCATTTCCCCATATCCTCTCCATGGCTGCATAGGCAGAACCACAGGGTACCCTGGTGTGTGTACTCTCTATATCTCTTTATCAGAAGCATGCCTGCTCCTAATAGCAGAGACATGGGCTCATACAGGTGGGGAGTAGGACATATCTTTTTTGAATTACTGAAAGTTTCTCCATAGCTAACACACAGGACTGTAGGGAGGAAGAGAGATTTCCTTCATATTTCTGGAGTTGGCCAACCACTTCATCCACTGTTTGTCCCTCACCTTCCTTCCAGGACATGATTACCAATGAGTTGGCATAAGATGGTGGTGCCCTTCCTAGGAACTTCCACCACATGGGAAGTGTGCACTGGACTTCATCTGGATCTGTGGGTAACTGCACATTATCTGTATCATTATAAATCACTTCAGGTGTGGTTTGTACCCTCAGGTACTGGATGCCTCTCTCCATGGTGGTCCACTTGCCTGGGTGACAAAGTCACAACATTTTCTTTCCAAATACTCTATCACAGTCCTGTAGTTGTTCTGGGATGAAGTTCCAAACCATTAGAGGTGAATATTTCTCTAGATACCTGCCCATATTCTCCCACATACCCTTCCACCCATGACTATCCAGCCAGTGACACTCAACAAATTTTACAACACTAAACAAGACCTGGAACACATTCAGGAGACATAGCAGTAAGAGCAGGATTACTGGCATATCCCAAGGGTATTCAATATCCTTGAAAGTTATTTCAGCTATCCAGAAGAAGAAAGGGGAGACAGTATCTCTCCCTGCCCTCCCCATAGATCAGGTGAGATTACTAATGAATTCTGAGAGGAAAAACCTGAGGTAAAGGAGTGACAACGTTGCCACATACAAATGCCAGCTGAACCACATAACCAGTGATATAATCATAGCGTAAGTTAACAGTACCCAGTACAACAAAATCGTGGTTCTCATCGCTCTCCCAGAAGTGATAAACAGCACCACAGGTAACACATAGAGCATGTAACAGTTTATATAACACCACTGTGTAAACAAAAGAGCCAGCATTGTGACCAGCCTGCCTCATTTAACTACTATAAAAAAATCTGTATTACAATTTTGTTTCAGCACACTCTGGTCAGATCTGTCCTTACCACAACCCTTCATGACCCACATTGGGCACAAAAAAGACTGTCATGGTTTAAACCCATATGTCAGCAACCAAACCACACATCTTCTTACTCACTCTTCCCCATCTCGTCAAGATGGGGAGGAGAATCAGTGGAAAAGGTAAAGCTTTGTGGGTTGAGATGAGGACAATTTAATAGAACAAGACAAGGAGAGAACAAATAGCTATAATGACAGCAAAGGGATACAGAACATGAGCAATACCTGGTGTGGTGATAAACGTGGAGCCGAGATGGAGGCCTGTGGCCAGTGGGGTTCCACAGGGATCGGTTCTGGGGCCAGTCTTGTTCAACATCTTCATCAACAACCTGGATGAGGGGACAGAGTGTATCCTCAGCAAGTTCGCTGATGACACAAAACTCGGAGGACTAGCTGATTCCCTGGAAGACTATGCTGCCATTCAGTGAGATCTCAACCAGCTTGAGAGTTGAGCAGTGTGGAACCTCATGAGGTTCAACAAGGGCAAGTGCAGAGTCCTGCACCTAGGGAGGAACAACCCTATGCACCAGTACAGGCTGGGGGTGGACCTGCCGGAGAGCAGCTCTGCAGAAAGACCTGGGAGTCCTGGTTGGTAATAAACTAAACATGAGCCAGCAATGTGCCCTCGTGGCCAAGAAGGCCAATGGCATTCTGGGATGCATCAAGAAGAGTGTGGGCAGCAAGTCAAGGGAGGTTCTCCTCCCCCTCTGCTCTGCCCTGGTGAGGCACCAATTGCAACATCACCAATTGCAACATGGTGTTACAATTTTAACACACCATCCACAGGCCACCTTCCCCCACTGTCTAACCTACACAGTGGCCACCACTGATTGCAATATTAAGTTTGATTCTCCCAGGTAGCTATTCCACCTGGGGGCCCATTTATTTACTTCCAATGTTTCAAAATGCATCCCAGGGGAAGTTTCTTTAAAATTCCCCCTTGGGACTGTTCTGCCGCCATTCTAATCAAATATCAATTGTCGGAAGGCAAGGCAACTTGGCAGAAAATAAACTCCCTTGTGTTCTAGCTTGTCCTCAGATATCAGAGAGGCTGGGGGCAGCTGGGCTTAGATTCTGAGTGATGTCCAACTCGGTATATTTTTTAATATGACTGAACTAATAATACTAAGACAATTAATCAATACGCTAAGACAATAACCATAATCCAGTGAACAGAATATGAGTTGTCAAGGAGCCAAATTATTACAGATCAAAGGGGACTTGGACCCCTGACTTGCGCTATCTGATGCGGAGGGAACTCTCCCCTGACTCATGCTGTCTGCCACAGAGGGGACTCGAATCCCTGCTTTACTCACCATTGAGATTTTCAAAGGTCTTCCTCTGCAGACCTCTTCACAGACCTCCTTGGTCTGCCACTCGTCTGTCTCCTGAACAGTCTTGGGTACCCAGTCAGTTGTCCAGTGTCGTCCAATTTCTGCCACTTCCTGGGATTGTATAGTTCTGCAAAGCCCAAATGAGACCTGCTAAACCACCTAGTTGCAAAGCTCAGATGAGGCCTGCTAAATTACATTGCTATCACTTTATTTGTAAAGACAGCCTTATCTATTTTCATATCAGTGCCAATTACCCCAGACAGCAACTAAGCACCACACAGCCACTTGCTCACTCCTCCCCATCCCACTGGATGAGAACTGGGGAAAAAAAGAATAGCAAACCACATGAGTTGAGATAAGAACAGTTTAATAATTGATGCCCAAGCAGTGACAGACCTGTCCCCATCCACTCCCCTCGGTTTATATACTGGGCATGATGTTCTATGGTATGGAATATCTCTTTGGCTAGTTTGGGTCAGCTGTCCTGGCCGTGCTCCCTCCCAGCTTCTTGTGCACCCCCAGCAGGGCAGTATGAGAAGCAGAAACACTGCTCAGCAATAACCAAAACATTCCTGTGTTACCAACATTCTTTTCAGCGTAAAACCAAAACATAACCCTGTAGCAGTGTGGTAGTTTGAGCCTGGCTGGATGCCAGGTGCCCACCACACCGCTTTACCCTCCACCTCCTCAGCAAGCCAGGGAAGGGGAGAAAATAAGATGGGAATCTCGTGGGTTGAGATAAAAGCAGTTTAATAAATAAGCAGCAAAGCCGCGCGCGCGGGAAGCAAAGCAGAAGCAGATAAGCTGTTACTCTCTACTTCCCATCAGCAGCGATGTCCGGCCACCTCCCGAGAAGCAGGGCTGCGGTACGCGTAGCGGTTGCTTTGGGAAGGCCAGAAATGAATCTCGCCTCCTCTTCCTGCTCCTTTCCCCCAGTTTATATTCCTGAGCTGACGTCATATGGTATGGAATATCTCCTTGGTCAGCCTGGGTCAGCTGTCCTGGCCATAGTCCCTCCCAAGATCATGCCCACTCACAGCTATTGGTGAAGGTGGGGGAAGGAATGCTGGAGGGACAGCCCTGATGCTGTGCAAGCGGTAGTCATAATATTGATATCAACAGTAAGCACAGCACTGCAGGAGCTGCTGTGGAAAATCACTACCGTCCCAGACCCACTACAAGCAGTTACTAAGAAGAAAATTATCCCAGCAGAAAACAGAAAAAGTATACAACTTATTCTTTGCCAAAACTGTGTCAGATAAGCAAGATCTAGTAAATAACAATAGTGATTAAAATTCTGCAGATAAGGAGGCTCTAGACATTACATTCTTATACAAATCATCCACTCCTTTTAGGAGTAATCCACTCTTTTATTTTTTACTCAGTCTTCTTGCCATTTCTGACTGACAAGACCATTAGCTGCAAACTTTTTTAACTGGTGAAGCTTGCAAAGTCCTATTAAGACAGCAATTATTTTCTCTCTTCTTAATGCTGTCCTTGTAGATGTTAATGGTATTTCTTCTTGGAGGTTTATTCTCTTCTCATGTTTCAGGCTGAGGTATGTAATGTAAATATGATTTCTTTTTTCAAAAGAATGACACTTCATTTCCTGTTTCAAAAATTCAGTCTTCTAGATGTATTCCTGTCATGTTGCAAAAGTAAAGAGGATAATAGGGTTGTGAGTGTTTGTTTTTCCCTTGAAGGTCTGTCACTATATTCTTGACATTTCCAGCTACAACCTTAATATGACAGACATTCATATTACTTTTGCCCAGACAGTGTGACAAGCAGTAAAATCATGCAACACTGTCACGTTGATGGCCAATAAAGATTCACTGTCCAGTAGTGTTATAGAAGGTATAAAAAAATCAAGTAATTTTATCAAATAGTTATTTTTAGGTAAAATTTATAAGTAAGTTAGTATAACTAAGCAAAACTAGGCCTCCTTAGTGAAGCCACTCCCAAAGAGAAGAATATGCATGAGAAATCAGGCACAATGAAAATAAGAGTGATAACGAGGGGGATTGTTTAAATTCATTCACCTGCAAGCCATAAAACATCTAAGAACAATGTAGGGAGCAATTGCTTCAGAGAAACAAAGAAGTTCACTATCTTAACCATTAGGCTGTACCATTCAGGTTCAGAACACCAAATAATCAATAGCCTAAATCAGCTAGTAGGCGGAGTGATTTGAAATATATATGAATATGTATAACTTGTGTAATAAGGGATCAATCTATTAGAGTGATGTAATGAGTAAAAGTAAAAATATCCAATCAAGGTAAAGGGTAAATTTAATGAACAATTCTAATCAGGTGTTTATGCATAGTAATAAAGAACAAAAGAATGTTGGGTATAAATATCTGTTAATTTTAATGCTTTGTTGGACATTCTTTGGGAACGATCCCTTGTCCCCCCGTGCATCCTCAAATAAAGGATGTCTCTGCTTATCTAACTTTTGTGTAGATAAATTTTTCTTCCCCAGCAGATTTGCAACAGTTTTGGCGAGCCAGCCAGGAGCTTCACAAGGAGACCAAACAGGATGAAGAATGGATCAGACTCCAGCCGGCACCGAGGGATTCTCAGGGAGAAACATCCATTTTGCCCCTAAGGTTCCTTGCAACACTCTGCTGGAGAAGGGTGAGAATTCAGACACATCCTATTTTTTTTTTCTCTTCTTCTTCTCCCCTTTCCTCTTTCTTTTTGTGTGTGATTTGTGGTAAGCCCATCTGTGAGTCTGGGTGAACACCCTGCATGAATAAGGCTGCGGTAAGCTTGCCAGCCAGACAGGCCGAAAGCCTTGCATGGTTGGGCTTAGGCAATCCCTGTTTGTGTAAGCCTAGGCCTCTGCTCTGTAAGCCACACATAAAAGTGGCAGAGGGTGGAAATCCTGATAATTAGAGTACTCTGCTGAATTTATTGTGTGCACATATCTGAAACAGTTTTTCTTCCCCAGCAGATTTGCAACAGTAGTGCTGCTAGCTAAAACCTTTAAACAAACAAAAAAACCTTATAAAGCCAACTTTGTATACAAAAGCAGCTACCTCTATTTCCAAATGCGCTGTAAGACTCTATACCTCCCATGCATATGTTCTAGTTAGTAACTTGAGTCATTTTGTAGTTGCATCTTTGCCATATTTAGAACTCTTCTAGTTTACAACTAACAATATTGAACTGGATAGTGTATTTAACCACAAAAAACCACAGTAAGTCACTTAGTGGACTTGCAGTATTATTTAGTGTTCCTTATTTGTGTATAGGACTCCAGTATTGCTGCTAGTTTTCTTGCTGCTCAGTATGCAGGCTGACCTTCCCGTTGTGGCAATTAGGATGTCATCCACATATTGGAGAAGCAAATGCTCTGGTCTCGGTGTCACTGTCTTTTCATTAGTCCAAAGTTCTAGTTCTTTTGCTAGTTGTCTTCCAAAGATAGTTGGGCTGTTCTTGAATCCTTGGGGTAGCCATGTGCATGTTAACCGTACCTTGCGCCTTGTTTGGGGGCTTTCCCACTCAAAAGCAAATAGTTTACGACTTTCCTTTTCCAAAGGGATACAAAAGAAAGCATGTTTTAAATCAAGCACTGTAAACCACTGATAATTTTCTCTCAGAGCTGTGAGTAAGGTATATGCTACAACTGGATGTATGTCTTCCACAATCTGATTTATGGGTAAGTCCTGAACTAACCTATACTCTGACTCACATTCTTCTAGAATTTGATATTTCAGAAATTTGTCAATTAGTACTTTTAATCATTGCTTTGCTTTAGGTTTTATTGGGCATTGTCTCACCCTGACCGATTTTACTTTTTCTTTTATTTTAGTTTTTACTGGTTGTGCCAATTTTGATTTTCCTGGAATCTCAGTTTCCCACACTATTGGGATCATTGCATTCTCCACTTCTGGAGGTAATTCTAGCACCTTTGTTTTTTCTTTTATCATCAATATTTGTCCTGTCTTCAATTCAGGTATTTTAGTAACAAGTCACCATTTTGAAAGACAATTTGTGCATTTAATTTAGACAAGTCCCTCCCTATCAGGGGTATGGGACATTGTGAAACATACAAAAATTCATATGTTATCATTTTATTGCCAAATTGTAAATTTAAGGGTTGCAAAAATGGCCGATTTTCCTCTTTCCCTGTGGCTCCCACAATATTTGCAGTTTTACTTCCTATTGCTCCTCTAGATGTATTTAAAACTGAATGCATTACTCCCATGTTTATATTGGGTTCTGTTCTCTAGGTTGTTTTGTTTGTTTGTTTGTTTTTGTGGGTTTTTTTATTTTGGTTTTTTTTTTGGGGGGGGGTTCCTCTTTTTTTTTTTTTTTTTTTTTTTTCTTTTCTCTTTCTCACCTTATCTGGGTGCTCCTTATAGGAGTCAGTTGATTTTTTCTCAGAGAATTAAATCAGAAGGTGAGAAAGGCACTTTCATGTGTACTGGTTCACTCTGCCCAACCCCTTGCCTTAATGGGCAATTATATGCTGTTTGACTTTAGAATTTAAGGGGATCTTTAAGGTGGTTATTAAATGAGTACAGCATTGAGTTCTCTTGGACACCAATGAGGAAGGTTCTGTGTCAGAGTCCTCATTTTTCCACATCACTACTATCTGGACAGGGCTGGGAGCCCTCCCTTGAACCAGCACTCCAGGATGTATCCTTGTCAGGTTGCTGGGTCCCTTAACACAGTAAGTCACTTAGTGGACTTGCAGTATTATTTAGTGTTCCTTATTTGTGTATAGGACTCCTGTATTGCTGCTAGTTTTCTTGCTGCTCCTCATGCTTTTCTATTGCTATTCAGTTTCTCTGGAACTTTTTCCTATAACAAACACATAGAATTAATTTCAGCACAACTTTGAGGAGGAGGAAGTGAGTGGGAGCTTAGGTTAAATACTTCGGTACACATATAGTATCCAACTTTTCCTGCTGAATAGACATAATTTCTCAAAAATGTAGAAATGTAAGTACTCCAAATAGTTCTGATAGTTGCAGTAGAGATTGAGATTTATCAAAAAATACTCTTCCCTGCTATTTAGATCAGCTGATGAATATGATAAAGATCTTCTGTCATCTGTTGTTCTGATAAACACCTGTCTATGCATGCATTGAGATAGGAAAAAAAGCAGCATAGAAATTGTGATTTACTGTAAGAAATGTTTTAAAAAAGAGAAGCTAAAGACTCAAAAGCCTATATGTATAAATCATGTTTTACTGCATTTTATGACTGTGTGGTCACTCTGTCTGGGTGCCAGATGCCCACCAAGTCATTCTATCACTCCCCCTCCTAAACTGGACAGGGGAGAGAGAAATATAACGAGAAGTTTGGGAGTAAAGATAAGGACAGGGATATCACTCAGCAATTAGCATCACAGGCAAAACAGACTCAACTTGGGGAGAAATGGTTTGCTTTATTAATGGACAATCAAAACAGAGTAGGGAAAATGAGAAGTAAAACTGTATCTTAAAACACCTCCCCCCATCCCTCCTTCTTCCCAGGACTCTCACTCCTTCCCCCTCAGCGGCACAAGGGGATGGGGACAGGGGTTGCAGTCAGTTCATTACAGATGGACTTTGCCACCACTTATTCTCAGGGAGAGGCCTCCTCACAATTCCCACTACTACGGTGTGGAGTCCCTCCCATAGGAGGTAATCCTCCATGAACTTCCACAACATGGGTCCTCCCCATGGGCTACAGTTGTTCACAAACTGCTCCGGCATGGGTCCTTCCCATGGGGGCAGCTCTTCACACACTGCCCTACGTGGGTCATCCACAGGGAGAAATTGTGATTTACTGTTGTGGTGGTTTTGCCCTAGTTGAACAATAACCAAGCCACCCAGTTACTCACTCCTCCCCAACTCAACAGGATGGGGAGGAGAATCAAGAGAGAGTTCTAGAACTTTCTGTGTTGAGATAAGGACAATTTAATAGAACACCATAAAGAGTAGGCAGTTACAATGATGGCAAAAGGACACAGAAAAACAAGCAATGCCCAGTGTAACTGCTCACCAGCTGCAGCCCAACGCACAGCACAACCACAGTTCCCACACGGGCCACAAAGCCACCACAGCCTGGCTGCTGCCCTTATATCCTGAGCATGACTTCACATGGGATTGAATAGCCTGGCCACGCCCCCTGGCAGCAGCTGGGGAGAGTTAACTCTATCGTGGCCAAACCCAGGACAACTGTAAGACATGTTTTAAAAAAGAGAAGC
Source organism: Colius striatus (assembly GCF_028858725.1). NCBI lineage: Eukaryota > Metazoa > Chordata > Aves > Coliiformes > Coliidae > Colius > Colius striatus. Next base: position 7,525,364 of record NC_084789.1, read on the forward strand.
TACAGACTCAAAAGCCCATATGTATAAATCATGTTTTACTGTATTTTATGACTGTATGGTCACTCTGTCTGGGTGCCATATGCCCACCAAGTCATTCTATCACTCCCTCTCCTAAACTGGACAGGGGAGAGAGAAATATGAGAGGTTGATGAGTCAAGATAGGGACAGGGAGATTGCTCAGCAATTAGTGTCATGGGCAAAACACTTAACTTGGAGAGAAATTGTTTGATTTATTAATGAACAATCAAAACAGAGTAGGGAAATGAGAAATAAAAAACTAAATATTAAAACATCTCCCCTGTTGTAGTGGTGCAGGCAATATTCACTCGAAAACATAGAGAGTCTAAGTAATGCACGTGCAGAGATGTACACGGACAACGTAGTACAACCACCAGAGTTGACTTGAAGCCACCCTTCCTTTGCTAGCTACCTCCTTATGTGCTGCTTCTGCCTATGAGAGCACCCAGGGCCCAAGTGATTAACTTGCAGCACCTGTTTCTGAAGTAGCTTGCCAGCTGCATTAACTTATCCCTACCATCTTTATTCAAGCTGGCTGGTCCAAGCTACATTTGTGCCTACAATTCCCCCCTTTTTCTTTTTTGGACCAGACAGCCTTTAGCAACACATTTCAAAATTAAAGGTACATGAAGAAAACATAAATGTTTTTACCCATAGCCATGAGTTTACAACAAAAGGTCAATAACAGCTACATCGCTGAACAATACAATACAGAAATCCATATACTCAAAATAAACATAATCTGATATGTGTTGCTAGGAGGGACGCACACTGGCATGAAGGGATGAGTTCTTGGTAGCTCCACTGATATTTCTGTTTCCTGATGTAGTTCTGGACTTTTCTTCAGATCCTTTAGCATGCTGATCTGTGAGCATTATCTGTAAGATGGAAGTATCTCTTCATCCGTAGAAAATACACCATTTTTGCTTTCAAGTTCCCATTGGTCGTCTTGTTAAGTTCTTCAATTCTTTTAATGCAATACAGATAGCTGGAGGAATTTACAGCAGCGTACGTAGTGCCACAGTTGCGAGGGTTTACATTTTAATAGGGTGATGGATTGAGGGTGGATCACTTGGTTCTTTCCTCAAGATTGTGTTTTCCATTGGTCTTACAGTCATTAAGTCCTTTCTGTTGATATGGCTTGATCCATTTTGCCGGAATCCACCTGAGACCTTGATCTGTAATGACACAAGCATAGCCTCTTCCCCACGTTAACAGATCTGCAGGTCCTTGCCACTCTCCAGTAGTGGGATTCTTATACCAAACTTTAGGTTTGTCAGTAAAATCCAAATCCCGACTCATTTGGGCAAAGTGTGTTAATGCCGGTGGTTCATTCCAGTTTGCCACAATTCTGAGATGATTCATTGTATAAAGGGCTTTCATTAGTCTATCTTGAGGGCTCACCCCTTCTTCCCCTGTTTTTTGTTTTTCTAGAGGTCCTTTTAAGGTTTGATGTGTCCGTTCAATAATGGCTTGACCGGTGGAATTTCCTGGGATTCCAGTAGTATGTTTAACACCCCATAAGTTCAGAAACTTACGTGTTTTACTGGCTATGTATCCCGAGCCATTATCAGTTTTTATCTCTCTTGGAACACCAAGGACTGCAAAGCAACTCCTCCACTGTCTTATGAAGTCTCGAGAACTGTCACTGGTTAAGGCTGTGGCCCAAACCATGGCTGAATAAGTATCAGTGGTGACATGTATTCGTTTAAATCGTCCAAAGGGAGCATAGACAGTGATATCAAATTGCCATACTCCTAATGGTGCCAGATCCCTGGGATTGACTCCTACTCCTAGGCCGATTTGATTCTGGCATGCAGGGCATGCGGAAACAATACCCTGAGCGGCCGATATGGTCAGGTCAAACTGCTTCACCAGCATTTTCGCACTTTGATGAAAAAAATCGTGCGATCTTCGGGCTTGAGAAAATCTGTCAATTATTGGCCCCGTAGATATCAATAAAGGAGCTGTCACTATCTTGTCAACAATTTCATTGCCAACTGATAGGCCATCTTTTAAGCCCGAATGGCTTCGAATATGTCCAATGTAATAAGCGGTTTGACGTTCATTTATCTGATGCCAGAGCCGCAGAAATAAGTTATACAGATTCTGATTAGAGATTTCTTTCAGCAACGCTCCCTCTAATCCAGTGACGGCATCGACCACATAGAGGGAATCAGAGATGATGTTTAATGGGACGTCTGGCCATTTCTCAAAAGTTTTAACTACAGCCATCAGTTCCAGCAGTTGAACTGAACTGCCTGGGGAGTGAAGAGTTAGGTTTTGCCATTTTCTGTTCTCCCACCAAACCACTCCTGCTTTGGCTTGGATCTTACTTGCGTCGGTAAAAACAGTCAGGCCTTTAATGGGTACTGCTGATCTCAACGGCCGGTCTTCCATTTGAAATTTAACAGAAAAAAATTTATGGACCAGATAATGATTATTTATAGTTCCTGGATATGACAACAAGGCCCACTGTAATTCATCAGATTGTTGCAGTGCCCAGTTCAAGAACTCATCTGCGAGAGGAACGAAAATGACGTCTGCCTCAATCCCTGCTATTTCCAGCAGACGTTTCCTGGCCTTAACTATTATTTTCGCAATTGCCTCTAGCCTCGTGGTAATTGTTTGTTGCAAATTATATGGCAAAAATATCCACTCCAAGATCCTCAATGGGTCTTTCGCTACTGAATCCCATTGCATCAAGACTGCCATTACATGCTGGTTTTGACTTATCACAGCAAAGTTAATGGACAAGTCAGGATCATATCAGTGACTGTAGTTATTGACTATCTTGTTTCCTATTTTTTCTATTGCTTGTATTTGCTGCCGGGACAGTTTTCGCACACTATCAGCCTCTACTGAGCCCTTTAACAAAGGCATTAGTGGTGCAAGATCCTCATTCGCGATACCACGTATCGTTCGTACCCATTGGATATCACCTATTAGCTTTTGGACATCTGTTAAATTAGCAATTTCTGTTTTAATTGCCACCTTCTGAGGATAAATGGTGATAATATTACCTAAATATTTCCAAGAGGCGTGCATTTGTACCTTCTCTGGTGCGATCACCAACCCGGAGATGCTTAACTGCCGGTTCACTTCTTGTAGAATGCGATGCTGGTCCAGGTCTTTTCCCGCAATCAAGATATCATCCATATAATGGTAAAATAAGACATGAGGGTATTTTTTGCGCAAAGGTGCCAGCGCCCAGGCAACATAAGTTTGACAAATAGTTGGCGAGTTCTTCATTTGCCATGAAATCTGCTGTTGGACCCAGATGGTCTGGCAGAGCTGTTTGTCCATACCAATGGTCTGGATGGACACTGATTTTTCACATGTCCTGTTTTTCCACAGTTAAAGCATTTTGGCCTCCGATTTCCTTTGTGAGGTTGAACTAAAGGTTTCAATGCTGTTGCCATAGCTTCAGCTAAATGTGCTGACGATATTACCCTACAGCAGGCTTCTATCATGTCGACCAAAGTTGCTGTCCGCGGGAGAGCCTGCACGATCTTTTTGCAGTCATGGTTAGCGTTAGCAACTGCTAAGTGTAACCCTATTTCTGCGTTTACTTCAGTTGACATGTTTGATATACGATCCAGAGCTGCTCTTAGACTGTCTAAAAAGGTCATAAAAGGCTCATTAGGTTTCTGTATAGTAGTTGTATAAGAGGGAACTGGCACCCCCATGTCAGGGAGGATCTTAAATGCTTGACGAGCCAGCGTCTGTGTTTACTGCAAAATAGCTTCATGGAGTCGGGCTTGTACCTGAGGGTCAGCAAACGGTCTTTTACCCAACATCATATCTGCTCTGACAACTCGCCACGGATCTCCCTGTTGTAAGTCCATATTTTCTACTACTGCCACATCAACTCTTTTTTCCCCATTCAGACTCCCATAGTAATACCTGAGTGGGCTTCAGGAAGGTTTCTGCTAGCTTCTGGCAGTCAAATGGAGTCATTAATCCACTGGCAAAAATATGATCCGATAACGTTTGAATGTATAGGTTGGACAAGCCATATTGCATCACAGCTTTCTGGCCTTCCCTTACCAACTTCCAATCCAAAGGTGCCCATTGTCGTTTTCTTTGTGCTACTATTACTGGAAAGGCTTGTGGAATAAATTCTCCTTCGATTACTGCATCACGTATGAGGCCTCTCCATTTCTTAGCCGGATCATAGTCATCAGGTCGGGGGTCTCTGAGCACCCGTGGGGATGAAACTTTAATCTCTGGTTTGGTTAATTCATTAATCCGTTCCAACAGTTGATTAGCTGTTGCTTTTGGCTTTTCCATCAGTTCATCCAAATGGGCCAAAGTCTGTTTCACATCTTCTCCTTGTCATATTAATTCTTCCTTTAACAATTGTCTTTGTTGATCTTCAACTTCCCTAGATGTTGGGGGTGATGATGGAAGAGGAATACACTCAGGGGTTGATGAGCTCAGGGGCAATGGCAGATCCACAGTGTCATTTGTAAAACGTACCTTTCGTTCTCTGCCAGGTTCTCCTTCAGGCACGGCAGCAGGATGGGACGGGGCAGGATGGTGAAGGGTGGGTGGGAGGGGAGGAGAAGCAATGCGCGCATTTGGCTCCTGGAACGGTGCTCTAGGGGGTTCTGGGGGAGATGGGCTCACATCCATGCTCTCCTCTTCTAGAGGTGGAGCCGAGGGTATTACGACATTATCCCCTCCGAAGAGTCTCTTAGTATTTTTTTCTAGAGGTGGAGCCGATGGTACTATAAAGTCACCACCTCCAAAGAACCTTTTAGCATCTACTGGGAACGCAGATGGTACAGCATTTTCTACTTTCATGGCAGCAGCTACAGCACACTCGGCTTCTAGCTGGTGTATAATGGATGATACCAATTTATACAGGCCAATAGCATTATTCAACATGTCTCCTAGATTTTCCCAGTGTCCCTTTTCATATAATTCTTGGGGGGAGACAAAGAGACCTACTTCCTGTCCCCATCTTACAAGTCTTAGCAAATCCTCTCTTTCATAATTGAATCCTTTCTCAGCAAGGATATGCTGACGGGTGGCAGTAAGATTTTCCTCTTTGCTTATCATTTTTCCCATTATATCACTTTACTCAGATCACTTGCCTTTTCAAGCAGGAATCCAAGTGCTTTTCTGCCAAAGGTTCTTAATCCAACCAATTCAGCTAATCACATCGGGGTGACCAAATGTTGTAGTGGTGCAGGTAATATTCACTCGAAGACGTAGAGAATCTAGGTAATGCACATGCAGAGACATACACAGGCAACATAGTATAACCACCAGAGTTGACTCAAAGCCACCCTTCCTTTGCTAGCTACCTCCTTATGTGCTGCTTCTGCCCATGAGATCACCCAGGGCCCAATTGATTAACTTGCAGCACCTGTTTCTGAAGTAGCTTGCCAGCTGCATTAACTTATCCCTACCATCTTTATTCAAGCTGGCTGGTCCAAGCTACATTTGTGCTTACAGTTTGGTCCTCAAGGGAAGAATGCAACACTTGCCCATGCCACCTCAATACTCAGAATTACTGTGTAGAAGTAATTCATTCTGCTCCTACCAAACTTGATCAGAGTTTACCTATCCTGTTCTCATAATACTACCTAAGTATTATGAGACTAAGGTAAGGCCACTTTATATTGCATGTCCTCAATTTGTTCTCTAGACAAACAGCTTTTGGCTTGTGAGCTCTGGGATAATGCCATCTTTTATCTTTTACTGACAGTGCCACGTACCTCAGAGATGCTTTGGCAAGTAGTTCATGCAGTCTTGTCTTTAATAGTGTTCTTGTCCAAGATATCAGAATTTGAATAAGAAATTCCAAGTTACTTTTGGATAGTACTGATAAAACAGGAAAGACAGTAGTTTAGTTTCAGTGATAGCTTTGTCCTTCTATCACAAGCTTTTGCAAGTTAATACATTTTGAATTAATTTTGATGAGGATTAGAGGTAGAGATGTTGGTGGCCCCTGTGAGAAGTGGTCTGGAGCTGTCCTGTGCTGGACCCAGCTGAGTCTACAATAGACCCGCTGTAGGCCAAACATGAGCCAATTAGAGAAGTTGGTGTTGCCTCTGGGAAAACATATGTAAGAAAGGGCAAAAAACTCTATACAGGCAGAGGAAGAGAGGTGGGGAGAGAGTGAGAAACGTGTGAACATCAAGGTCAGAGAAGAAGGAGGGGGAAGATGTACTCTGTGTCACTGGAGCAGGTACTCCCCTGTAGCCTGTGGAAGAGACCATGGTAGAGACGTTGGATATTTCCTGAAGGAATTGTGGCCTGCTGGACTGCAGCCCGTGGAGAGGACCCACACTGAAGAACAGGAAAAGTGTGAGGAGGAAGGAGCAGCAGAGAGAAACTGTTATGTACTGACCATAATCCCCCCTGCCATCCGTCCTGTATCATGGGGTGGGCAGAAGAGTAGGGAATGAAGTTGAGCCTGGGAAAGAGAGAGGGAGGGGGGAAGGTGGTGTGGGGTTTGGATTTTTTTGTCTTTATTTTTCACTATCGAAATCTATTTTGGTTGGCAATAAATTAAATTTATTTTCTCCAAGTCAAGTCTGCTTTGTCTGTGATGGTATCTGGTGAGCAATCTCCCAGTCTCCCCCTATACTATTGAGGAGGAGGGAGAGAGAAGCTGGGTGGGAGTTTGCTCACTTTAACAGCATGCAGAGTCTCACAAACAGACAAAAAAAAGATTAGTTTAATGTCTGAGCCCTGAAAATCCCAGTAAACAACCCTTGATTTTTGCTATCTGTCAAGTTGTTCAGATCTTCAGTCTTCTCCCCCTCTACTCTGCCATGGTGAGGCCTCATCTGGAGTCCTGTGTCCAGTTCTGGGCTCCTCAGCTCCAGAGGGACAGAGAACTTATGGAGAGAGTCCAGCGCAGGGCCTCCAAGATGATCAGGGGACTGGAACATCTTTCATATGAGGAAAGGCTGTGGGAACTGGGGCTGTTTAGTCTGGAGAAGAGGAGACTGAGGGTAGATCTTATTAACACTTATAAATATCTAAAGAGTGGGTGTCAGGAGGTTGGCGCATCCCTTTTTTCTATAGTAGCTAGCAATAGGACAAGGGGTAATGGGATGAAGCTGGAACACAAGTTCCACTTAAACGTAAGAAAAAAACTATTTCACTGTGAGGGTGAGGGAGCAGTGGAACAGGCTGCCCAGAGGGGTTGTGGAGTCTCCTTCCTTGGAGGTCTTCAAGACCCGCCTGGACATGTTCCTATGCGACCTGATCTAGGTGAACGTGCTTCTGCAGGGGGGTTGGACTAGATGATCTCTAAAGGTCCCTTCCAACTCCTACCATTCTATGATTCTATAATCCCCTCAAGACACTCAAGCATTTTGACAACTATAAAAAAACAAGATAAAGATGAATGCACGGCTAGACAGATTGAGTCTGGACAATGACTGCTGAGTGTCAAGGAGTGCTTGGCTCATGTTTCAAAACAGATATTACAAATAAGTGATGCGCGGGAACTTTCCAGAGTCAAAGACATATCCTCATGGAGGTAGAGTCAGCGCTTGTTTATTAGTAATACACACTGATATTTATACAATAGTACAGAATTCAGGTGATAGTAACATAACATTTATTGGTTACATCTGCAAAGCAATATGCTACTCAGCACAAGCTAATTGGTTAATTGCTAAAGCTCACACTCTTAATTTAAGCAAAATCTCAGTACATCTGTGGTTAAAAATATCCTGCTTTTTCTTCTTCTCAGCTGCTCACTGTTTTCAGGCAGTCTCCTCCTGGCATGCGCCCAAGGTAAAGCTGACCTGGCTATCTGTGTGAAAGTTTGGATTGTGCAAACATGCTGCTAACAAAACTCCATGACCTGCATCAGTAAGAAACTTCTCTACAATTCCCCCTTTTTCTTTTTGCACAATCCATGTTTCATTGGTTATTCGCAAAATTAGTTTCTTTACGCAAGAGAGCACACAGCTAAATACACATAACCCTACAATTATTAGGATCAATATAAGCAATCCAGTTTTCAACAAACTTCATATCCATCCTTCAAGGCCCATCCAGGACATTAAACCATCTAGGCCGAAAAATCCCACATCTTGCTTGATATTGGAAGTGTGGTCCATAAGTTGCTGTATTTGTTTGTGAATTACTTCTGAATGATCATTTAGATCCATACAACACATGCCTTCAAAGTCTTCACAACCATGACCACGAGCTAAAAGTAAAAAACCTATAGCAGCTCTATTTTGCAAAGTTGCACGTCTAATACTACTTACATCACTAATCAAGCCTTCTAATGTTATTGAGGTTTGATTACTTTGTTTGCTAAGCCAGCATTCTAATTTGCATAGCTGAGTTCATAAAGCAGGTACTCCTACACCTAGAGCAAATATACTAGTTGCTATTATTGCTGAGGGAGACCAAAGGTAACATGGTCATCACATTCACTAGTAAATGCATGTACAAATTGTTTTGGATGACGATGTTTCCAAATCATTGTGTGATTAGGCATCAAGATCGTCAGTCGTCCCAAACTGCACGGTTCCCCTTGTGATCTCGAGGGTATTCCAGGCCATGCCTGGTCCCCACAGATCAGAAAAATTGCCTTTGGCAACTGTATAGGCACAAGACTAGACCTGGATCTTTTTGGTGAAGTATAATTGCACCAAGATGTCGTGTTCTTTTATGCTCCCAGGATGGGATCCACATTCTGTCAAAAAATTTTTTTGTATTGCTGGTAAAATTAAACATAACACAAAAATCCATCTTTACGGATCCTAATAATTCTAACTCCCGTGGCTCTGTTGTCATTGTTGGCAACCATTGCCAACTTTGCCATTACCCTTAACTAAGGGATTTGTTTTTAACACATTTGGTACAGGCCATTGTGCCATATCTGATGGAACTTCCACCAAACAGGTAGAAAAAGAATTATCTGGAGTGGCCATTGATAAACATATTGTAGACCAATTGATTGCTTTGGCTGAAGCATCAACAGTATGACAAAATAAGTTTTTTACTTTTTTTTTTTTTTACTCCTGATGAAAAAAAAAAAAAAAAATCCTTCACCAATGAGTCTAAAACACAAACAAGCCAGTAGCATTATTCAACATGCCTCCTAGATTTTCCCAATGTCCCTTTTCATATACTTCTTGGGGGGAGACAAAGAGACCTACTTCCTGTCCCCATCTTACAAGTCTTAGCAAATCCTCTCTTTCATAATTGAATCCTTTCTCAGCAAGGATATGCTGGAGGGCGTCAATAGGTTTTTCCTCTTTGTTCATCATTTTTCCCATTATATCGGCTTACTCAGATCACTTGCCTTTTCAAGCAGGAATCCAAGTGCTTTTCTGCCAAGGGTTCTTAATCCAACCAATTCAGCAAATCACATCGGGGTGACCAAATGTTGTAGTGGTGCAGGCAATATTCACTCGAAGACATAGAGAGTCTAAGTAATGCACATACAGAGACATAAACAGGCAATATAGAACAACCACCAGAGTTGACTCAAAGCCACCCTTCCTTTGCTAGCTACCTCCTTATATGCTGCTTCTGCCCATGAGATCACCCAGGGCCCAATTGATTAACTTGCAGCACCTGTTTCTGAAGTAGCTTGCCAGCTGCATTAACTTATCCCTACCATCTTTATTCAAGCTGTCTGGCCCAAGCTACATTTGTGCCTACACTCCCACTACTCCTCCCTTCTTCCCAAGTCTCAGCAGCACAGGGAAACAGGGAATGGGGGTTACAGTCAGCTCATTACAGATGATGTTTACCACTGCTTCCTTTCACAGGGAAGACTCCTCATACTTCCCACTGCTACAGTGTGGGGTCCCTCCAACAGGAGATTATCCTCCATGAACTTCCCCAACACGGGCCCTCTCCATGGGCTACAGTTGTTCACAAACTGCTCTGGCATAGGTCCTTCCCATGGGGGCAGCTCCTCACACACTGCCTCAACGTGGGTCATCCACAGGGAGAACAGTCCTTCAAGTACAGACTGCTCCAGCATGGGTCCCTCACAGGTTTACAAGTCCTGACAGCAAACCTGTTCTGACATGGGCTCCTCTCTCCCCACAGATTCCCAGGTCCTGCCAGGAACTTGCTCCAGGGTGGGCTTCCCATAGAGTCACAGCTCCCTTCAGGCATCCACCTACTCCAGCATGGGGTGCTCCACGGGCTGTGAATGGATTTCTGCTCCCCTGTGGACCTCCATTGACTGCAGGGGGACAGCCCGCCTCACCATGGTCTTCACCACAAGTCACAGGGAAAGTTTCTTCCAGGGCCTAAGCACCTCCTCCCCTTCCTTCTCCACTGACCTTGGTGTCTGTGGAGATGTTACATTCTCACTCTCTTCTGCTGCTGCAGTTTAGCAACTTCACAGCACCTTCTTCCCCTTCTCAAGTATGTCATTCAGAGAGGCGTTACCTCAATCATTATTTGGACTTGGCCTTGCTCAGCTGCAAGTCCATCTTAAAATTGGCTGGTAGTGATCCTATCAGCTACAGGGGAAGCTTTTGGCAGCCACTACTGTAGCCCCCCCCCCACTACCAAAACCTGGACTAGACAAAACCACTACAGACTGAAAATATAAGTTATCGTTAATTAGGAAACACTGAAAAACAATACTTAGCAGCAGATGGGACTGGACTTCTATTAGAAGGAAAATAACTGAGATGTCTTAAGGCTGTTGCTGACTTGAACTTCTATGCTCCAAGCTTTGGAATTACTAAGAGATATTCAAATGCATCAAGCTGGTCTGGACTGCAAGATGCTAGCTAAAAAGTGTGGTAGCTGCTCTTTAGAGGCCAGAATATGCATCTGCTCCTGGTTTCGTAGCAAATTTTATTTAGAATTCTACTGGAGGCTCTTGTTCATTGTTCATGTAAAGGTGCCTGCTCTTTTGTTACTAAACACTCTGGGTGATGCATCTTTTCTAGAAGCTTCTGGACCATCTTCAAACACTACTGCCTATAAACTGACTGACTTATGTTTTTTTTCAGGAGCCCGCAGTTACTTGCTTGTTCCCTTAACAAGGCCTCTTTATTTTTGTGACATCTCTTCCAAGTAGGTCTTAAATTTCACCTTCCTTCTCCAAATCCAATGTCATTGCATTATATCTTTTATAAAGCAGTGTTAGAGCAAGCAGATATATGAGGTGAAATTTGTCATTCAATTTAACAAACATTCATAACACAATATATCTGACACTATCTATACTGTCCATGCTTAGGGTTTAGGTGAAGGGAAATGAGGGAGGGAGAGCTGTAATTAGATGCTTACTCTTTGTTAAGCTGAGAAGGGGTCCTGTGACCATCCCCAGGGAGTGGTTAAAGGATAGCACTGGGCAATGCATAATTCCCACTTTTGTTCTTGGGCTCCCAGAATCTTTAGTGCCACCTGTGATAGAAAGGAACACCACACTGAGCTGGAGAGCTATGTTGACTCAGTAGTATATCAGTAATTTTAAGTTAAAATATTTTCTAATTTTACATCAAAAGGTTTTATAATTTTTTATGAGTTGTTTTGATGTTTTGTGTATCATTTCCTCATCCTCTCACTTCAGAGAATGATAGAATCATAGAATGGTAGGGGTTGGAAGGGACCTTTAGAGATCATCTAGTTCAACCCCTGTGAGAAGGAAGAGGAGGATGTGCCAGTAGTCCACAGTAGGAGGAGGCTCCTCAGAGGAGAAGGACTCCTCCTCCGGACACAGCTACCACCTCTGCTGTGAGGTCTTCCATGAACTGCCGACAACTCTCAGCTTCACCACTTCTCTCCACAGGATGCAGGGGAGTCTCTGCTCCAGCACACATCCTCCTCTCTTCCCTCGCTGACCTTGGGGTCTGCATGGTTGCTTCTCTCTCCTCCAACTCTTTCCATCACCACCAGCCAGAAAAAAAAAGAAGCCAGAACAAGAAGAACCCTCCTCTTCTGGCTTCTTCTTAAAAAGTGATCATGGGGGCGTTCAGTTGCCCCAGAAGTGGGTCTGACTCAGAGATGGGGAAAGTTTTGAGCAACTACTTACAGGAGCGATCTTTACAGCCCCTTCTCCATTATCAGAAATGGCTCCACACAAACCCATGACACTGGGAAACTGAAATTTCCTGGGCGAGCTCATTGTGTGATCTGTGCAACCCACTTACTCCACAAGCATCAGTTGCATGATGTGTGAGGGAGGCCCTCCCTTTGAACATCCAGCCCAGTACTGGCAGTCGGAGTGCTAGGAGAAATTGTGTTTCCGTGCAATCACTTCTAAGGCAGCTTGAACTCCTTCATATGGTGCCAATATCTCCTTCTCTGTTGGAGTGTATTGGGCCTTGGATCCTCTTTATCCCCGACTCCAAAACCCGAAGAATCGGCCTCGCATCTCCCCAGATGCTTTTTTCCAGAGGCTCCAAGTAGGGCCATTCTTCCTGGCTGCAGTATAGAGCACATTTTATCATCTATCCTTTCCAGACTGGCCTAAGCACCATTGCATGAAGAACCTCCTGTTATTGTTCAGAACTTTGTTGCTGTTCAGGACCCCTTTTGAAATAATTTTTCTTCCATGTCACATGGTAGAGAGGGCTCACAATCATACTGTAATTTGGAATGTGCATTCTCCAAAAACCCACAACACCTAGGAAAGCTTGTGTTTCCTGTGGTATGCTAGTTGGTAGAGACATGGTTGCAATTTTGTTGATCACATCCATTGGGATGTGATGACATTCATCCGTCCTAAAAACTGGATCTCCTCTGCAGGCCCTTTAACTTTACTTTGTTTTATAGCAAAACCAGCCTTCAGAAGGATTTGAACTATTTTTTTCCCTTTCTCAAAAACTTCTTCTGTTGTGTTGCCCCAAATGACGATTTCATCAATATATTGTAGGTGTTCTGGAGCCTCACCCTTTTCTACTGCAGTCTGGATCAGTCCATGGCAAATGGTAGGGCTATGTTTCCACTCTTAGGCAGTTGATTCCAGGTGTACTGAACACCCCTTTAAATAAAAGTAAACTGAGGCCTGCACTCTGCTGCCAAAGGGATCTAGAAGAATAGGAATATCAATGGTGGTCTACCATTTGGCTTCCTTGAATTCTAGTTCGTATTGGAGTTCCAGCATGTCTGGCATGTCAGCACTCAGCAGCACTGTAACTTGATTTAGACCATGATAGTCTACCATCAGTCTCTACCCTTCACTAGACTTTCCCACTGGCCATATGGGGCTATTAAAGGGGGACCAAGTCTTGCTGATCATCCCTTGGCTTTCCAGTTCACAAATCAGCTCATGAATGGGAATCAGTGTCAAGGTTACTGTGACATTGCTGCCTGTTAACCGTTGTGGTCGCAATTGGCACTTGATGGTCTTCAACCCTCAAAGAGCCCCACAGCAGAAGGGTTGTCTGAGAGACTGGGCAAGCTGGACAGCTCTTCAGTTTCCTCCAAGGCAGCTACAGAAAAGGCCACTGTTACCTTTTTGGGTCTTTGAAATACCTTCTCTTAAGGCAATCTATGCCCAGGATACATGGAGCCTCTGAGCCAATCACAATGGGATACTTTTGCTCCTCATTCTCTGTTAGGCTCACTTCAGCTTCTGTCATAGCTGCTGAGATCCCCCTCTCACTCCAGCAATACAGATGGATTCTGCCTCTTTATAGCTTGATGGCATCAGGGTACATTATGCACTGGTGTCCACTAGAGCCTTATAGTCTTGTGGATCTGATGCTCCAGGCCTTTGGATCCACACTGTCCAATAAACTTGGCTGTCTCTCTCCTCCACCTGGCTGGAGGCAGGGATCCTCTAATACTGGTCATGGCATAAATTACACGCTTCTTGTGGAAATGAACTTGAAGTCCCTTCAAGAGAAGCAGAGATGAGATCAACCCTTCTACTCTGTCTAGGGTACTGCCAATTTGAAACTGGAGCAGCATTTTTCCAGGAAGAATCGTCCTTTGTTACTGTTTTTCCCTGTAACTTGCATATCTGTACCTTTAGGGTTAAGGTCGGTTGCCCATCCCACTTCATCATGTTCTGTCCACGGTCATGCAGGTAAAACCACAGGGTACTTTATGGTGTGTAGCCTGTATACTCCCTCTTTTGAACAGAGCAATGCCTACTCCTAATAGCTGAAATATGGGCTTGTGCAGGTGGAGAGTAGGACGTATCTTCTTTGATTTGATGGAACTCCTGGGACAGTTTCTCTACAGCTGAGATACAGGCCTGTCGGAAGGAAGACAGACTTCCTTCATATTGCCGGAGTTGGCCAATCACTTCATCCACTGTTTGTCCTTTGCCTTCTTTCCAGGACATGACTGCCAATGAATTGGCATAAGATGGTGGTGCACGTTGTAGAAGCCTTCACCACATGGGTTGTGTTCATTGGACTTCATCTGGATCTATGGGTAATTGCTCATGATAAATCACTTCCAGCACAGCTAATTCCCTCAGGTACTGGATACCTCTCTCTATGGTGGTCCACTTGCCTGGGTGACATGTAATATCTTCCTTGAAGGGGTACCTTTCTTTCACACCTGACAAAAGTTGCCTCCAGAGTCTGAGGACTTGTGTCCCTTTTCCAATTGCCTTGTCAATGCCCCCTTCCCTAGACAGGGACCCCAGCTGCTTGGCTTCCCTACCCTCTAGTTCCAAGCTGTTGGTGCCATTATCCCAGCATCGGAGCAGCCAGGTGACGATTAACTCATTAGGATGGCAGCTGAAATCCTTTCACACATCTCGCAGCTTGCTCAGGGACAGAGACTAGGTGATTATCTCTGTCTCTGCCTCTTCCTCCCTTTCAAGTGATGTCCCTGATTCATCTTCATCCCTCACAAGGCAATTTGATTTCTTTGCATATTTTTTCTTCTGTATAGAGGCAACTGATACTGGCACAGATAGGTTCTCTGATTCAGTCACAATGCCTGTTGCAGGGGTTGAGGGAACTGCAGTGTTTGTCACAAGGGTTAGATTAGTCATAGTGCCCACTGGTCTGTTTTCCCTCCCTTCTCTCTGAGGATACTGTTTAATATCAAGCAGTAATTGGTAGATAGGGGCCAGAGCCCAGCACAGTGTGGTAAGTTGTGCCTCTTTGGAAAACCCACAGCATTTTTCTTTCAAATGCTCTATCACTCTATCAGGCCTTTGCAGTTGTTAAGGGGAAAAGTTCCAAACCATTAGGTGTGAGAAGTTCTCCAGATGCCTGCCCATATTCTCCCACATGCCATTCTACCCATGACTATCCAGCCTTGGGTCAGATCATTGGGTGGCACTCTTAAAAAAATATTTGCAACCCTGAACAATACCTGAAACTTCAGGAGACACAGTAATAGCATGCTGGCTGGAACGTCCCAAAGGTATTCATGCTATCATGACTTGTGATCCTGTGGGGGACTCATGTTGGAGCAGTTTGTTCCTGAAGGACTGTTCTCCCTGTGGATGACCCACGTAGGGCAGTGTGTGAAGAGCTGCCCCCATGGGAAGGACCCATGCTGGAGCAGTTTGTGAACAACTGTAGCCCATGGGGAGGACCCATGTTGTGGAAGTTCATGGAGGATTACCTCCTATGGGAGGGACTCCACACTGTAGCAGTGGGAATTGTGAGGAGGCCTCCCCCTGAGAATAAGCAGCGGCAAAGTCCATCTGTAATGAACTGACCGCAACCCCTATCCCCCATGCCCCTGTGCTGCTGAGGGGGAAGGAGTGAGAGTCCCCGGAAAAAGTTCAGCCAGGACTAAACCACCACACCGATAGACTGGGTGTGATTACTAACGAATTCTGAGAGGAAACAGACACGGTACTGGAATTACAAAAGTGCTGCATATAAATACCAGCCTAATTGTGTGACCAATGATACAATCATATCATCAGCTGATAAAAAAAATGATCCTCATCTCTCTCCCAGAAATTAAGAACAGTACCACAGAGTATACATAGAGCATATAAGAATTAATATAATATCACCTTGTGAAAAAGTAAAAAGAATTGACGGGGGCTCCTTGTAGGTTACTCCCTGTTTAAAGGTACTGAGAGATCCATCTGTCAATCAGATAAGGAGTCACATGAGGTGTTCTGCCTGCCGGGAGTCAAGATCCAAGATGTGGCTGAGTGCCACGTCTCATCAGGAATGCAGGCTACTATCCCTACTCCTCTTCCATGTGGGTATGAACCAGAATCAAGGAGGATTATAAAACCTTGGGGAAGCAAGTGAAGAGTAACAGGGCCAAAGTTATCTTTTCATTCATCCTGCCCATCAGAGGAAAGGGGGCAGTCAATAATAGAAAAATCATGCAAATTAACTCCTGGCTGGGCCAAAGCCAATGCCATGAGTTTCAGTAAAGCCAAGTGCCAGGTCCTCCACTTTGGCTACAACAACCCACAGCAGTGCTACAGGCTTGGGGAGGAGTGCCTGGAAAGCTTCCATGACGTGCAGAACAAACTCTGTAACACAATTAAGGGTTATAAAGCAAGTATGTATTGTGCCATTGGGTGCGAAGGAGATAACTCTGCCCAACTTGCACACCCTATTGTCTAACAAGCGGCTACTTATAGTGTAAGGTAGGGGTATACATCAGCGCCTACTACATATTCATAACCTATCCCCGCTTCTTATAATGAGTTCTCTTTGAGCTTGTGCTTCTACAGTGCCTCCTGGTTGATTTCCAAGCCACGGAGCAGGATGCAAATAGCCTTCTGTTTTTCCACATTCCAAATCCTTCTTATCTGCAACTGCACACCAGCTCCTTCATTATCAGCATTCAGGGTCTTCAAGGCCTTTACTGAAAAATTATTCGAATTCCAGTGAACTAAGTTTTTCTTACTATGGTGTTAGTTTACAATGAACTGAGTCCTACATTCTTAGATTTCTCCCCCCTGTATGTCTGCTTTTGCTCATTAACCAGGCAGAGAGGGATCTGGGAGTGTTGATTGACAGCCAGCTGAACAGGAGCCAGCAGTGTGCCCAGGTGGCCAAGAAGGCCAATGGCATCCTGGCCTGTATCAAGAATAGTGTTGTCAGCAGGAGTAGGGAGGTGATCATTCCCCTGCACTCGGCTTTGGTGAGGCCGCACCTCAAATACTGTGTCCAATTTTGGGCCTCTATCTACAAGAAGGACATGGAGGTGCTGGAGAGGATCCAGAGGCGAGTTACCAAGCTAGTAAAGGATTTGGAGCATGTCTCATATGAGGAACGACTGAGAAGGTAGACTGCTTATCACCTCTTAACTTTTGCCTCTGCTGTTGCTATTTGCCTTTATTTTTTCATGTTTTCCCTGTTAAATTTCAATATTTAACACAGTAGTTGTGACTGTTCATTCAACTGCTCAGATTTTGACTAACACGCAGCACATGCTAAGGCCTGGTGCATACTGGGAGCAGCATCATTACGTCATAGAATCATAGAATGGTAGGGGTTGGAAGGGACCTTTAGAGATAATCTAGTCCAAGCACCCTGCAGAAGCAGGTCCACCTAGATGAGGTAGCACAGGAATGCATCCAGGCAGGTCTTGAAGACCTCCAAGGAAGGAGACTCCACAACCTCCCCGGGGCAGCCTGTCCCACTGCTCCATCACCCTCACAGTAAAATAATTTTTTCTTATGTTTAAATGGAACTTTTTGTGTTCCAGCTTCATCTCATTACCCCTTATCCTGTTGCTAGATACAATAGGAGAAAGAAGCAGCAGTGACCATCTGTGAGAGAATGACTACATCCCCCATTCCCTGCCCCCCTGCACCACTGACAGGGGAGGAGGTAGAGATTGGGAGCAGTAAGCTGAGCTCAGAAAGAAGGGAGGGGTGGGGGAGGGAGATCTTAAAGTGCCGGTTGTATTTTTTTCTCATCATCCTTCTCTGTTTTTGCTTTCTGTCTGTTCTGTAGTAGGCAGTAGAAGAAACTGTTCTTACTTTCCTCTATAAGTCAAGTAGTTGAGTCTGTTTTGCCCAGAACTGTAATTGGCAGTGAGCCCTCCCTGCCCTCATCTCGATCTACAAGGTCCTTGGTTATCTTTTTTTCCTCGCATTTCACTGGGGCCTCCACTATCCTAAGGAGGATGGGGGTGAATGGGGGACAGTGAGAAAAAGACTGCATGTTGCTTCATTGCTGGCTAGTCAAAAACCACAACACACAGGAATCCTGGAACTCACCAGAGGGCAAAGATTGTGAAACATCACCAGAGAATGAGGTGACAAAACTGCCAGAAAGCGAGAAGCAATATGCACTCTTCACCAATGGGTCCTGTCGTATTGTGAGAAAGCATCGGAGGTGGAAAGCAGCTGTATGGAGTCCCCTATGCTGAATTTCAGAAGGTGTAGAAGGAGACGGTGAATCAAGTCAGTTTGCAGTGGTAAAAGCCATCCAGCTGGCTTTAGACATTGCTAAACCAGAAAAATGGCGGATACTTTATCTCTACACTAACTCATGGATGGCGGCAAATGCTCTGTGAGGGGGACTACAACAATGGAAACAGAACAACTGGCAATTCTGGGACAAACCCATCTGGGCTGCCCCATTGTGGCAAGACATTGCTGCCCAGATGGAGAAACTAGTTGTGAAGGTGCATCACATAGATGCCCACATACTCAAGAGTCGGGCCAATGAAGAACATCAGCACAACCAGAAGGTGGACAAGTCTTTCAAGACTAATGTGACTATGGTTGATTTGGTCTGTCAACACAAGGTTGAGTTATTAATGGCTCAGTGGGACCATGACAGCTCAGGTCATCAAGGAAGAGAAACCACCTATAGATGGGCTTGTGATCAAGGGATGCACTTAACCTTGGACACCATTACACAGGATATTCATGAATGCGAAATATGTGCTGCAATCAAGCAGACCAAGCAGTTGAAGCCTTCATGGTGTGAAGGATGATGGCTGAAATATAACTATGGGGAGACCTGACAGATTGACTATATCCCACTCCCATAGACTCACCAAGGCAAGCGCTATGTGCTCATGATGGTGGAAGCAACCACTGGATGGCTGGAAACATATCCCATGTCTCATGCCACTGCCTGGAACACTATCCTTGGCCTTGAAAACCCAAGCCTTGGTGAGATTGCACCTTGTATACCATGTTCAGTTCTGGGCCCCTCACTACAAGAGGAACATTGAGGTGCTGGAGCATGTCCAGAGATGGGCAAAAAAGCTGGTGAAGGGTCTGGAAAATAAGCCTTATGAGGAGTGGCTGAAGGAGCTGGAGTTATTTAGCCTAGAGAAGAGGAGGCTGAGAGGAGACATGATCACTCTCTACAACTAGCTGAGGTTTCAGTGAGGTGGGGGTCAATCTCCTCCCTCCAGTAATGAATGACAGAACATGAAGAAATGGGCTCAGGTTGTTCCAGGGGAGGTTTAAATTGGACGTTAGGAAGAACTTTTTTACCGAGAGGGTTATTAAGCATTGGAATGGGCTGCCCAGGGAGGTGGTGGAGTCACCATCCCTGGAGATATTTAAATATGCATAGATGAGGTGCTGAGGGATATGGTTTAGTTTAGTGATGGGCTTGGCAGTGTTAGGTTAGTGGTTGGACTTGATGATCTTTAAGGTCTTTTCCAACCATAATGATTCTATGACTCTATTATTCATATTGGTATGCCTACTTCAACTAAAGTCTACAAAGCAGCAAGAAACCAAATTGATGATCTGATTTAGAAGTGGAAATTGGAAGGGATTAAAAAATCTGAGATGAGATATTTTTTTTTTGTTAATGGTTCTGAGGAGAGAACATTGAAACCTTGCATTCTGTAGTTATTAATAACTCTGGAGACTCAATTAAATGCCACTTGCTATGGAATTGTGCCATTTATAAAAATAATTAGCATTAGCAGCATAATTTAGTATTTCAGTTTCTTACTATTAACTGTTCACATCAGAAAGCTCTTACAGTTTATTTACTGCTGCCTTTTTGTAATGTTTTTAATCACACAGAACTGCAGTGAAGGTACATTAGTGTGTCCAAGCATTTAATACTTGGAGTCATGTGACACCCATAAGTGAGTGGCCTTTGTAAGCCTCACACCACTTCAGAAGATACAACTATATTGCATACAGCAAGCATTGTGGGCTGTAGAATATGTTAACTTCCATGTTAACACCCAAAATCCTATCCCAGTATTTTGGTCCCATATCAGGGTGGGTATCTGAGCACTAAGTAGAAGTGATACTAATATATTTCAGTCCCATATGGACAGTGGCTAAATCCTCTAGGGAGTTGTGGCATAATTACCTAAGTGGCCTGGAAATTAAAACTTATATTAAAAATCAGCATCCACAGCACAGCAATTCCCTGCAAATACCACAGAGTATGGAGCAGAGTGGAGGCTCTGTGGTCAGACTCTGTGATGATACATGGGAAAGAGATGATCCTCTAGAACTGATAAGCAGCACTTTTGGTACCCTGAGCCAATGGTCTGTCAAATATTGACAAAATGCTGTCCTTCATGTGAAATTTGCTCATTATAATGTCATTTTAATACCAAAACACACCTCCATCCCAAAGGCTACCCGCCTCCAAGGTGTGAACCTGCTTCTGCAGTGGGATTGGACTAGGTGATCTCTAAAGGTCCCTTCCAACCCCTACCATTCTATGATTCTATGATTCTATGACTTCTCCTTGAGTCTGTCTTGAATTTTTTGTAAGCTATACCTTTAAATGCAAAGTGAGAGAATGTTACACCAATCATATTAAAGGTATTTATGACTAAAGTCACTCAAACTCCACCTTGAAGGTAAAAGAAGGTATAAAAATGGTTAAAGAAAGGGGGGATTTGGGGGAAGACACCATCACAAACAAGTCAAGGGAAGCTCCCTCGCAGACTGCCTCTGACTCCCAGGATCAGCTGACAGACTGAGACTCTCTTCCTCCCCCCTTGGGTGAGACTTTAAGCACTTCTACAGGAAATTTAGAAATCTCTATAGAGAATTGCTCTTTAACTTTTTATAGCCAGGCTGTATTTTGTAACTTCACGCAGTGTATTACTTAGATATCTATTTTTGCATGTTTTTCTCTGCAGTCACTATCATCAGCAATCCATAAGAACCTGTATATCTGTTGCATGAATAAAACTGCACTAAGTAGCTAGTTGTCATAGTTTCTCACTGAATACGACCAAACCCTAGAGTGTGGCCATGCTAGTTCATGAGCACGACTGTACTGAATGTGCAGTCCACTATCAGTGAATCCAGAGTCATGATAGTTCACAGAAGGTGAACACACCTGGACTGATTGTGGCAAATTGGTCATCATTCATAATTTAAACATAGCTGCACCTAACCTCCCACCTTGGTAATGAGAGTTAGAATGCAATGGGGTTTATTTTCTGCCAAACCACTCTGTCCCCTTCTAATGCAACAGGAGTACGAGTTAACCTGCTGGTATTATTTGCAAAGTAACCTAAGTCCATGAAGAAAATCTCTTCAATGGAGAGTCTGCGGTGCTCACAGAGGTTTTTAAGTAATGTACTTCTGGAGTTTTCCCCTTAATTTGTGTTGGTCCTTCACCTGCTTGAGGGGATGTTGTGGTTTAGGTCCAGCCAGGAACAAAGAATCATGATCAGCCACTCGGTCACTCTTCCCCCTTCCAACGGGACGGGGAAGAGAAAAATACTGAGGGTCTTTGGAACCCCTTAAGGACAGGGAGTGCTCACTCACCACTGTCCTGGGCAAAACAGACAAGACTACTCAACTTGGGGAAGAAAACCAAACTTAATTTAATTTGCCACCAACCAGAAACATAACAAACAGAAAAACCCAACCGAAAACAATACAGTGTAGGGCAATGATGAAGGGTACGATCAACCCTTTAAGATCCACTTCCCCCATCCCTCTTCTCTTCCTGGGCTCAGGAAGATCCTGGTGTCTTTACCACCCCTCTCCCTGAGTGGCACAGCGGGGTAGGGAATGGGAGGTACAGTCAGTCCTTTCCTGATGGCTCCTGCCACTTATCTCTCCTCTGGGGAGAAGGACTTCTTGTCAGTCCTCCCCTGCTCCAGCACAGGGTCCTTCTCACATTGGGCAGTCCTGCAGCTCCTCTCTACCACCTCTGGCACAGGGTCTGCAACATTCACCCCTCTGGCATGGAGTCCTCCTGGTGCTGCTGGTGACTATTAATCCTGCCATTGTCCTCTGTGGGTTGCAGGGGGACATCCTGCTCTCTCCTGCTATGGGCTGCAGCGGGGGTCTCCAGTCCAGCACTCCTCCTCCCTTCCTCCCTCACTGACTGCAGGGTCCACATGATTGCCTCCATCTTGCCCTACTCTTCCTCCTCCTCTTCTGTTGCAGGTTTCCCTTCTTAAATAGTGATGGCAGAGGTGCCAGATTGGCCTGACTGGGCCAGAGGTGGGTCCAACTCAGAGCTGAGGGAAGTTTCGCAAATTGTTTTATGAGGGCAGCACTGCAGCCCCCTTCCCTTGTTACCAAGCAAAAGTAGCTCCACACAAACCCATCACACACAGGGGGCCTGCCAACAAAAGCTAAAAGGTGTCATTTATCACCATGCAGGAGAGGAGTGGCCTCCCCTTTGCAAGGAGCTCTGCCAAGATTTAACAGTTTACTTCACATAGCCCAGAACTGAGATGGAGTATGTTGTCAACATACAACACAACTTCAGTACTTAAGCCATTACTAGGATCCTGAAACATCCAGTTTCCCTGGCCTGAAACAAAACTTGAAGATACTAAGGGCTATAAAAACAGACTGCAAAACTAATTAATTGAACCCATCTTCAAAAGGATAAAAACAGTAGTTGAGCATTACCAAATCTACATTCTTTCTAAGAAAAGCAGGAGAGTTGTGGGTTTTTTCTAACCCAAGGTCACTGATTTATTTTTAGAAAATAGGACAAAAATCTTTACTATTGCAAGAAAAATGCTATTAGTGTCTCTGAAGCTTGCTCATGAGAGCAGAAAGTTTGCCTCTGTGTTCTTTCATATCTTAATACTCTGAAAAGTAGTAAGGATTTCCTTACATTCAAAATGTGCTCAACATCTTCATATAAAGCTGCTCTGCCACAGACAATATTATAACAAACATCTGCATTGGGTTTATGTGGCAAGGTTTGGGGGGAGGGCAGCCTTTATAAGAAGAGATCAGGTACTCCCCCTGTGTCAGATAGAGGCAGTTTCAGCCAGCTCCAAAATGGACTCACTACTGGCCAAATCTGTTCTAATCAATGATCTTGGTAGTGCTTCTGTGCTAACATATTTAAGAAAGGGTAAAAAAATGCTGTGCAGAAACTGTGAGAGAGAGTGAGGAAAATATGTGAGAGAAACAACCCTCCAGACACGGTCAGTGAAGGAGTGGAACAAGGTGCTCCAGGCACCTGAACAGAGATTTCCCTGCAGCCTGTGGAGAAGATCATGTTGAGGCAGGTTGTCCCCCTCCAGCCCATGGAGAGGGCCATGTTGGAAGAAATTCTACTACAGCCTATGACGAGCCTACACTGGAGCAGGCTCCTGGAAGTGTCATGGTTTTGGCCCATCAAGGGACAAAAGACCATGATCAGACTCAAATACCAAGACTTGAGAATTCCTAAAGGACAGGGAGGGATTAATTGCTGCTTATGGTCCCGGACAAAACAGACAAGGCTACTCGGCTTGAAGAAGAAAACAGAAAAGAATTTAATCCACTACCAGCCAAAATATAACCATAAAACCCCAAAACATAACAAACAGAAAACAATACAGAGTGGTACAATGATGAAGAGCACAACTAGCCCTTTGAGAGCACCTTCTCCCCACCCCTCCCCTCTTCCCTGGCTCAGAGCCCTGATCCCAGTGTCTTTTTCTCCTCCCCCACTGAATGGCTCAGGAGAGCAGGGAATGGGGATTTCAGTCAGTCTATTCTTGATGGCTTCTGACATTTGTCTCTCCTCAGGTCAGGTGTGCTCCTCACCGATCCTCCCTGCTCCTCCGCAGGGTACCTCACACATCTGGCAGCCCTGCATGGGCCACTCCAACATATGTTCATTCCAAAGGCTGCAGCTCCTTTTCATCTCTCAGGTGGGTCTGCTATGTGGCCTGCAGGCTCTCCAGCACAGCTTGCGCCATGGCTGCCTCCTCACACATTCTCTTGCCCATCTGGGCGCACTCACCTGGAGCTGCTGGTGGCTCTCAGTCCTGCCATTGCCCTTCAAGGATTGCAGGGGTACAGCCTATGTTCTCGCCACAGGTTGCAGAGGAGTCTCTGATCTGTCACTCCTCCTTCCTTCCTCCTTCTCTGACTGTGGAGTCCACATGGTTGCCTCAATCTTGTACCACTCCTATACCTCCTCCCAAACACTTGGAATTCCCATCCTTAAATAGTGATGGCAGAGGCACCAGATTGGCCCAGCTGGGCTGGAGGTGAGTCTGAACCTAAGAGCTGGGGGAAAGTCCAAGAATTCTTTACCAGGTCTGCACTGCAGCCCCATCCCCCTGTTACCAAGCAAAAGTGGCTCCTCATTAAACCATGACAGGAAGGAACTCCAGCCTGTGGTGAGGAGCCCATGCTGGAACAGTCTGTTCCTGATGGACTCTACCCTGCAGAAAGGGCCTGTGCTAGAACAGTTCTTGAAGGACTGTATCCCATGAGAGGGACCTCACACTAGAGCAGGTGTAAGGAAGGAGCATCAGAGACAAAGTGTTACAAACTGACCGCAACCTCTATTTCCCATCTCCCCTGTGCTGCTTGGTGTGGGGAGGAGGCAGAGAAGTCAGAAACAAAGGAGTGAAGGTGAACCTGGGAAGAAGTGGGTGGTAGTATTTGAGGTTGTTTTTTTTCATTTATTTTTAAAGTTTTGGGTTTTGTTTCCTCACTGTCCTACTCTTTTTTTAATCGGCAATAAATTAATCTTTCCCAAGTAGAGTCTGTTTTGCCCATGACTGTGATTGGTAAGCAATCTCCTTGTCCCTATCTTGAACTATCTTATTTTCTTCCCCTGTTCTATTGAGGAGAGGAAGAGAGAGAGAGCAGCTAGGTGGGGATCTAGCAGACAGCCAGTTAACCTACCACAGCATCTATAATGAAGGTGACTGTCACAGAGCTAAGAAACTTATATGCTGTAATTAACTTTCCACCATTAATTGCCAGCCCTTTCACACCAGGGCTAGTGGAAGAGCTGAGCTGGGCTGGGCTGTTCCTCTAGCATTCAGGAAGCCCATTGGGGATGCAGGAGGGCAAGACTCACCTTGTTGCCACAGCCCTGCCCAGGGAAGCCAGCCCCACTCTCCCTGTGGCAGTAGCAGGCAGCCTGCTCATCTCCTGCTGGCCTGGAAGACACCACACTCGATCAAGCTGTGCTATTTTAGACAATACTGAGGGCCAGACTTACAGTGCCAGTGATGTAGGGCTCACACAGGACCCCCCTCCACAGGCTCCTCATCCAAAGCGTAGGAGGGGAAATAAATGATATTGCAGGAAACGATCCCCACAGGGCTCATCTGAGGTCAAGCAGCTCCCTCGAGCCCTACCCCCCTGCATGTGCCAGTAGCTTGCCTATGTGCACTCGGTAGTGGGCTTTCAAATGGGAGGACTTCCCATAGACCTTACCACAGCCACTGTGGGAGCACTTGTGCCACTTCTCAGTCACCAATTTCCCCTTGGCGGTTGTTGCACAGGTGGGGGGGAGCTGCCCTGGCACTGAATTGAATGCTGGGCTCGACCCCAACTCTATGGTTGCATCCTTGTCCAGGCTCTCCACATTGCTGCTGCAGATGGAGGGGATAGGTAGAGGCTGGCACTTGTTCAGTTCCAGGAGGCTCTTGGCAACAGTCATCAAGGTGCAGCAGTCCTTCCAAACATTGCACAGCAACTTTCCCACCTGCTCCTCACCCAGCACTTTCAGCTGAGCTGCCTCAGGCATGGCAGAGCAGTATGAGATGGACACCAGGCACTGGGCAACCATGAAGTCCATGTAGGCAACAGCTGACATGGTATGGAAGCAGTCCCACTGCTACTGTACACAGTCCCCCACTCCTGCTGCTGGCTGAACTTCTCTGCATCTCCAGGCAGCACAGGATAACTCAATACACTCCCTTAGGACCTGCTGTGCTGTCGCACCAAGTGCTGCAAGCCATGGCTTGCCAACCACTGGAGGGTCCAGTATTGGCCAGTGTGGCACTGGTATGAGGCTCAGAGTCACAGCTGCCAGAGCTGACCTTGAGTAGTTCACTTGGGAATATTTAATAAAAGAAAACGTGAGGGGAAAAAAAATCAAATCCCTAGGGCTCACCTTTCACACACTCCCAACCCCCCAGGCAATATTTAGCAGATGGAATGCAGTGCTGAGGTACAGCACTTTGCTGCCAGATCAGTCTACCTAGGTCTGGGTGACAGCAGAGGACACCAAGGTGGGGACCTGTGCTGGTTTAGCCCTGGCTGGGTACCAGGTGCCCACCAAGTTGTAATATCACTCAACTTGGGGAGAAAACGGTTTGATTTATTAAGGAATAATCAGAACGGGGAGATAAAAAATAAAACCAAATCTTAAAACACCTCTCCCCAGCCCTCCCTCTTCCCAGGACTCTCCTTCCTTCCCCCCCAGCAGCGCAGGGGATGGGGGTTGCAGTCAGTGCGGGGACATGAGTTGATACGAATGCCGTTCCATGCTTGCCTTCCACTTCCATATATATATATATATATATATATGATTGTTAGTTCCACGCGTGGTCACGCAAAGCTCAGTTGATTGCTCTATCTTGTTCACATGCTGTTCACACAGCTCCTACTCTTCACTGATTGGAAGCATCTTGCCAAATCCAGTTCTTCATCATTCCATTCCTGTATCAACTTGTTCCTCTAATCTCTTTCTAACTCCCTTATTATATAACACCCTGTTTATTTAACTGTTACCTCTCTTCAAACCAGGGAAATATCTGGCTGGTACAAATCATGTCTTCTTTCAATTAAATACGCACCCACAGGTCAGTTCATTACAGATGCATTTTGCCGCTGCCTCTTCTCAAGGGGAGGCCTCCTCACAATTCCCACTGCTACAGTGGGGAGTCCCTCCCACGGAAGATCCTCACAAACTTCTCCAACATGGAACCTTTCCAAGGGCTACAGTTCTTTACAAACTGCTCCAGTATGGAGCCTCCCATGGGGGCATCTCTTCACAGACTGTCCCAATGTGGGTCATTCACCAGTAGAATAGTCCTTCAGGTACAGACTGCTCCAGTGTGAGACCCTTACAGGATCCCAAGTCCTGACAGCAAACCTGCTCTCTGAAATGGGCTCTTCTCTTCCCTACAGGCTCCCAGGTCCTGCCAGGAATTTGCTCCAGGGTGAGCTTCCCACAGAGTCATAGCCTCCTTCAGGCATCCATCGGCTCCGGCGTGGGGTCCTCCACGGGCCTCTGCTCCCTGGTGGTCATCCATGGACTGCAGGGGGACAGCCTGCCTCACCATGATCTTCACCACAGGTCACAGGGGAGTCTTTCTTTCAGGGCCTAAGCACCCTCCCCCCTTCTCCCCTGACCTTGGTGTCTGCAAATATGTTATTCTCACTCCCTACTGCTGCAGTTTAGCATCTGTACAGCAACTTCTTTCCCTTAAATATGTTATTCACAGAGGTGTTACCTCAGTCACTAATTGGTCAGGCCTTGGTCAGCTGAGGGGTCCATCTTACAGTTGACTGGCATTAGCCCTATCAGTTACAGGGGAAGCTTCTGGCAACTATTTGTTTAAAGAAGCCACCCCTGTTGTAGCCCCCCCCCTTCCCACCAAAAACCTGGCCAAGGCAAAACCACTACAGGGCCGCTAGTAGAGAGTTCCTGCTCAGGAACAGCAGTGCCAAATCCCATCACTGTTAGGCTCAGAGAACAGCCCCCATCAGCCAACAGACAGCACAAGTCAACTCTGTTTACCTTTATTTTTTTTCTTCACTCAGATGAGCCTTTTTGGCAAGGAGAGTATGTCCACCAAGCACAGATCCACTGATCCCTGTGCTCTCTCAAAGAGATTGCCCTACTCTGGGTGCCTTGGCACACCCATTTAAAAGGGTGATAACGTGAGGGGAGTGAGAGGAGAGGGATTCACATATTCTTCGGGGCTCCCTCATGGCAGCTTCTCCAAGGCTTGATTAACACCACCAATCTCACATTCTCTTATGTGAGAAGTGTGATCCTGCTGGCAGGCTGTGGGGGGCCATCAGAGCAGCTGGCTCCATCTGGCATTGAGAGGTTTAAGTGTCTCGCTAGAAGTCCTACAGTCCTAGCAACTAGCCAACTAAAGAAAAGTGAGACACCTGATGATCCTGGCAATGGTTCAGATAATCAGAGTGAGGTTCTGAAGGGTGTGCAACACTTGTAAAAACAAGCAGCTCACTCAGGTGCTCCAAAACCTTCAGCTAACTCTTCTGTAAAACTAGCAGGCCTTCTCTTCACCCAATACAAGAAAGCTCAAGTTTAGGGCAATATAAAATTACTTAAGTAACTTTTGTATACATTTATATGTGTGTTTTTAGTCAACATCCTGACTTTCTAGTGTGGGACTTTAATATAGATTCAGTGCAGGAATCCAATTTCATTTCAAAGCCCCTTGAAGAAATTCAAACACTTGGTAATATGATTAATTTCAGAAAAGTATAAGAAAGCCAGTAGCAAAATAGTATGCCTTTAGATATATGCTTATTTGTAGAGACGTTTCTTGCTGATACAGGACATGGGGTTTTGTTAGAAGCATATTTGCACAATCCAAGCTTTGACACAGATAGCCAGGTCAGCTTGACCTTGGATGCATACCAGGAGATTGCCTGAAAACAGTGAGCAGCTGAGAAGTAAAAGCAGGATATTTTTAACCACAGCTGTACTGAGATTTTGCTTAAACTAAGAGTGTTGAGCTTTAGCAATTAATCAATTAGCTTGTGCAGAGTAGCATATTGCTTTGCAGATGTAACCAATAAATGTTATGTTACTATCACCTGAATTCTGTACTAATGTATAAATATCAGTGTATTACTAATAAATGAGCATTGACTCTAAAAAAAAAAAAAAATAATAAAAAATTCTCCTCTACACAAGAGTTTTAACAAAGTCAAGGAGGCCCCCGGAGCAGAACTCCCGCGAGAGAGCTGCTTCCCAGTCCAGCCCCGCCCGCCGAGTTACCCCTGGAACGAGTTGCAGAGGATGCGGGCGGGGAATGCCGAGCGGGCGGAGTCGGGCGGGGGTGCAGCGCAGGGTGATCAGGGGACAGTGGGGGGGACGCGACCCCGTGTTAGACTGGGCACCATAGGGCACGAAAGGGGAGACAAAGAAAAAAAAAAAACGCAGGAGAGAGTAATACCGACTGCGCCGCCGGGGACTGCACGGAATCAGCCAGAACCCCCCGCCCCTTCCATCCGCAGCCGCCGCCGCGCAGCTGCTTCCCGCGCCCGTTAAGTTTCCCCGGAGTGCCCCCCCTCACCACGCGCGCCGACACCGTTAGCCCCGGCCCTCACGGACCGCTGGGCTCGTCCTTTCCATCCTCAATCCGTTGCCTCAACGAGTGTAAAAACTGTTAGTCGTGATGTCATGCATTTTGCTATAAATGTGATGATGAATAGTGGTTTTCTTACAGTGGAAACTTTCTAAGGTGTTTTAGGTGTCAGGAATGGAACTTGGAAGAACATTAAATTTTGGCATTGAGCAGTCAGTGACACAAAAAAAACCAAAAACCCCAAACAAAAAACAAACAAAAAAAAGGGGTGAAAAAGGTTTTATAAAAGTGGTTTGTGTTTTAGACTCATTGGTGAAGGATTTTTTTTTTTTTCCATCAGGAGTAAAAAAAAAAAGTAAAAAACTTATTTTGTCATACTGTTGATGCTTCAGCCAGGCACTGTAGAAGCACAAGCTCAAAGAGAACTCATTATAAGAAGCGGGGATAGGTTATGAATATGTAGTAGGCGCTGATGTATACCCCTACCTTACACTATAAGTAGCCGCTTGTTAGACAATAGGGTGTGCAAGTTGGGCAGAGTTATCTCCTTCGCACCCAATGGCACAATACATACTTGCTTTATAACCCTTAATTGTGTTACAGAGTTTGTTCTGCACGTCATGGAAGCTTTCCAGGCACTCCTCCCCAAGCCTGTAGCACTGCTGTGGGTTGTTGTAGCCAAAGTGGAGGACCTGGCACTTGGCTTTACTGAAACTCATGGCATTGGCTTTGGCCCAGCCAGGAGTTAATTTGCATGATTTTTCTATTATTGACTGCCCCCTTTCCTCTGATGGGCAGGATGAATGAAAAGATAACTTTGGCCCTGTTACTCTTCACTTGCTTCCCCAAGGTTTTATAATCCTCCTTGATTCTGGTTCATACCCACATGGAAGAGGAGTAGGGATAGTAGCCTGCATTCCTGATGAGACGTGGCACTCAGCCACATCTTGGATCTTGACTCCCGGCAGGCAGAACACCTCATGTGACTCCTTATCTGATTGACAGATGGATCTCTCAGTACCTTTAAACAGGGAGTAACCTACAAGGAGCCCCCGTCAATTCTTTTTACTTTTTCACAAGGTGATATTATATTAATTCTTATATGCTCTATGTATACTCTGTGGTACTGTTCTTAATTTCTGGGAGAGAGATGAGGATCATTTTTTTTATCAGCTGATGATATGATTGTATCATTGGTCACACAATTAGGCTGGTATTTATATGCAGCACTTTTGTAATTCCAGTACCGTGTCTGTTTCCTCTCAGAATTCGTTAGTAATCACACCCAGTCTATCGGTGTGGTGGTTTAGTCCTGGCTGAACTTTTTCCGGGGACTCTCACTCCTTCCCCCTCAGCAGCACAGGGGCATGGGGGATAGGGGTTGCGGTCAGTTCATTACAGATGGACTTTGCCGCTGCTTATTCTCAGGGGGAGGCCTCCTCACAATTCCCACTGCTACAGTGTGGAGTCCCTCCCATAGGAGGTAATCCTCCATGAACTTCCACAACATGGGTCCTCCCCATGGGCTACAGTTGTTCACAAACTGCTCCAGCATGGGTCCTTCCCATGGGGGCAGCTCTTCACACACTGCCCTACGTGGGTCATCCACAGGGAGAACAGTCCTTCAGGAACAAACTGCTCCAACATGAGTCCCCCACAGGATCACAAGTCATGATAGCATGAATACCTTTGGGACGTTCCAGCCAGCATGCTATTACTGTGTCTCCTGAAGTTTCAGGTATTGTTCAGGGTTGCAAATATTTTTTTAAGAGTGCCACCTGCTGAAGACGACGGGAGACAAGCCCACCCTGTAGTGCAACAAGTCTCAACTTTATTTGCAAAGATACAGCTCTTTTATAGATACAATAATCAGGCTCATACATATTGCAAAAGCTAAGCTCATCATTGGTTCCCAATTACGTATGACTCCCCCCCTCCATTTCAACATACTTCGGATGCTTGTGGCTGCGCAGCCCAAACCAGGCTCCTGATTTTCTCATCCTGTTATCATACCACTCTCTTGCTCTCACGGCCTTGAGCAGGAGTCCAGTAGCTTATCGCTTAGTGCTCACTGCCTAACCAGCTGTATTCTATCATGTCCTCTTTTCTCTAGCCAAGTCTCCACAAAACTCCCCACATTTCCCCCGTTTTCTTTTTGGAAAATGGTATTAGCCTGCCACATCCTCTCAAATGTTCTTTCTATTATCTGTGGGCTAATAAAAGTCTATGGCAGCTCTATTTCGTAGCACTGCATGATTTACACTTCGAACATCAGCTGTTAAAATACCAATAATTTCTGAAGTTTAATTGACCTCGTCCTTAATCCAACATCCTAACTGTTTAGCCAAATTCATGGCCTTATTGGCTGCTGCTCCTGGCAAAAAGGGTGGCAACTATGACTTGCTTCAGTTCACTCCAAAATCGTGGGAGACCAATATTAGCACAATCAAACTCATAGTAACTATGTTTTTTGCGAGAGCTGTTATCATGGTTAGCAAGCTGCATTAGCATGGTTAAGTAAGGGTGGAATAAAGAAAGTTTCCCCAAATAACAGGGTCCACCTGGGGGATTTACTGGTATTCCATTCCAGGCCCTTTCTCCACAGGTTAAAAATATAACCGTGGGTAATTTCTTCGGTGATGTGATACTAGAGCCATTACAGCTGGAATACAATTGCTTAAATACCATTTCTGGCTTCAAAGAAGAGTCTAAGGTGGCCCAATATTTTCAATTTCTATTAAAATCGTGGATATCCCATGACATAAAACTTACCCAATTTTCCCCCAGTTCCATTAATACCAAAGCTTGCATTGGCACTTCCAAACAGGTCTATTTCCTCAGGGGGTGAGGCTAATGTGGTATTAAAGGACTTAATTATCTTACATTGATGTATCTCATCCTAATTGTGCTTAGTCCCATTCTATTACACAAGGTGTTATTATCTATTAATCCACAAAGTTCCTCTAAATTCCACACGGGCAATTCTATCAAATATGTTTTAAAAGGATTAGTAACCCCTCCCAAACTAAGACAAAGAGATGATTGACCAGTTCGATTAGCAAAGGTTATCCAAATATTATCTCTAGGCTGATTAAAATGCATCAAGCTGTTAGCAATGATAGTTACACTAGAAGCTATGGTTATAACAAAACATTACATTATTATTCATTAAAAATCACTATATTTTTGTTATATAACCTTCAGTCTTTTGATTGTTAGCCAGTCCTCCAATGACCACAAGACGAGGGTGTATTTATTCTTCAATCTCTTCCTGTCCTTTTTCATCAGATGATTTGATCTTTGCAGCTTCAAGGACAGCTCTTGTCCACCTGGCTGGCACCCAAATGGATCCTGTATGAGAATCAACACACAAATACCCACGTCCCCAGTATAGTACTTTGGCCAGAGGCTGCTATATCCCTGTTTTAGGGTCACGATATTTAACCCATATTTCTTTCTCTCCTTTTGTGCCTTTGGATTATGATGTATTATTGCAGGTGGTAGCTTCTGTTCCCCAAACACACACAGGTGGTTCATAACAAATAAAGCCTTTAACAATTTCATATGTGGGTCTTTGACATCCCCATATTTACCAAGATATCTTTTTAGAGTCCCATTAGCTCTTTCTATTATGGCCTGTCCTGTGGGGGAATGGGGAATCCCTGCTACATGTTTAACTCCCCATTGCCTCATAAACTGTTCTATGCTTTTACTTATATAGGCTAGACCCTTGTTTGTTTTTATTTTCTGAGGAATTTCCATTATTGCAAAACAACTATATAAACGACGCTCCACATGTATGGCCCTCTCCCCTGTCTGTGCTGTTGCCCAAACAAATTTGCTCCATGTGTCTATGGTTACATGCACATATTTCAGTCTTCCAAACTCTGCCACGAGTGACATCCATCTGCCAAACTTCAACCCCTTGTTTACACCATGTGCTCACACCTGCCACCACCAGCACCTCCTCTCACTCCACCCCGTGCCCACCTCTTCTGTACCTTTCACCTCTCACGTTACAACCCGAGATCTTCCGGACGCCTACCACATCTCCCGTTCCCTATGCTCGATGACTCCAGTATCCTGTGGCACGGGTTGATACATAACGTGTCTGCCCAGCACATATGCTAGCTGAGCCAATTGCAGGAAGATATGATCAGGTGCTGGTCGTGTTCCACTTCACTATTCAATCTTGCCAATAGTTGAGCGACTCCATCTTGATCTGCATCACGGCAAGCACTCCGAGAAACACATCAATCTGCAAGAGAGACTCAGTAGACCATTATACTCATATCTTCTACACCCCATGCTCTCCCCCTCCCTAAGACTAGTGTGAGGGATACCGTGGCTCAATGCATGGGGATAGCTGGTATGTCCATGACCCCTGCGGGCAGCCTATAACTCAAATTTTACTAACAAGCATCAGACCTCCATAATCAGCAGCAAAGCCAGCGTGTTTATAGTACTTCTAATTGGTCCTTTCTCTAAAAACCAGCTGTAGTTTTCTGCGAGAAGCCTTACAGTTTCACATGCTGCCTCAGCCTCCTCCTTGCTCCAAGTTGTTATCTCGTTGGTATTTTTGCTTCTTTGTTTCTCACAGTAGAGAGCAGCTCAAGGACAATCTGCACATTAGTTTTAGCAACTCATGCCTGGTAAGCTTCTTCTTATACACTGAAAAAAAAAAAGCACAGCTGACAAAGAAAGTTATTATACTTGTGCTAAAGGTAAAATCTCTAGCAGGTCTATGTTGCAAAGTTGTATGGCTAATACTACTTACATTACTAATCAAGTCTTCTAATGTCATTGAGGTTTGGTTACTTTGTTTGCTAGGCCAGTATCCTAATTTGCATAGCTGAGTTAATAAAGCAGATACTCTTACACCTGGAGCAAATATACTAGTTGCTATTATTGTTGAGGGAGACCAAAGGTAACATAGTCATCACATTCGCCAGTAAATGCATGCACAAATTGTTTTGGACAATGATGTTTCTAAATCATTGTGTGATTAGGCATCAAGATCGTCAGTTGTCCCAAACTGCACGGTCCCCTTTGTAATCTCGAGGGTTATCCCAGGCCATGCCTGGTCCCCACAGATCAGAAAAATTCCCTTTGGTAACTGTACAAGCACAAGACCTGGATCTTTTTGGTGAAGTATAATTGCACCAAGATGTTGTGTTCTTATACACGCCCAGGATGGGATCCACATTCTGTCCCAAATGTTTTGGCATTGCTGGTAAAATTAAACATAACACAAAAATCCATCTTTATAGATCCCAATAATTCTAACTCCTGTGGCTCTGTTGTTATTATTGGCAACCATGAAATGATCAAATCCCAGTTGTCAACTTTGCCATTACCCTTAAGTAAGGGATTTGTTTTTAATGCATTTGATACAGGCATTGTGCCACATCTGATGGAACTCCCACCAAACAGGTAGAAAAAGGATTATCTGGAGTGGCCATTGATAAACATATTGTAGACTGATTGATTGCTTTGGCCAGTGTAAGCCACATGTTTTGCTTGGGTTGTTGAAATTGTCTAAAACCATTTACTACAATCATTTGAAGCATCAACATAAACCACCTTTTAGCTTCTCAATGCCAAAATGTTCTGTTCTTCCAAGTTCCATTCCCGACACCCAAAACGCCTTAGAAAGCCTCCACTGTAAGAAAACCACTATTCATCATCACATTTACAGCAAAAGGCATAACATCACGACCAACAGTTTTTACACTCGTTGAGGCAAGGGACTGAGGATGGAAAGGATGAGCACAGCGGTCCGTGAGGGCCGGGGCCGGCCGTGTCGGCGCGGTGTGTGTGGGGGGGCACCGGAGACACTGACCGGGCGCGGGAAGCGGCTGCGCGGCGGCGGCTGCGGATGGAATGGGCGGGGGGGTCTGGCTCACTCCGTGCCGTCCCCGGCGCCGGCGGCGCAGTCGGTATTACGCTCTCCCGTGTTTTCTTTTTCTTCCCCCGCGTGGCCGATGGTGCCCAGTCTAACACGGGGTCGCGCTCCCCCACTCTCCTCTGATCATCCTGCGCTGCACCCCCACCCGACTCCGCCCACTTGGCATTCCCCTGCAAGTCGTCCCAGGGGTAACTCGGCGGGTTGGGCTCGAATGGGAAGCAGCTCTCCCGCGGGGGCTCTGCTCCGAAGACCCTTCGCCTCCCTGACTTTGCAAAAACTCTTGTGTAGAGAAGAACCTTTTTCTTTTTTCTCGGTATCATCCGCCTCAGCGCCGCTCCCGGCGCTGCTCTCAACCCCTCTCCCGGCGCTTCTCCCGGCGCTACTCTCGGTGCCTCTGCCAGTTCACTCTCTGCCCCAGGGACAGGCTCACTAAGTGGCGGGGGGAGAGGCGGGGGCTCTTTAGGCCGGCACTCTCGTTCCTCGGGAGGGGCTGATGGCTCATATGGTTCCCGTACCCCATCCGTGCCTTCAGGGTCATTTTCTACACGCGGGCGGGGGAGAACTACTTTTGAAACAGTAGGAGCCAGCGAGGTGGATTGTAACCGGTCATGCTCATAGTTTTTATTCTTACTCTGTGCTGCTGATGCGTGCTCAGCAGCCTTCTTTTCTGCCTGATGTTGCAATAAATCATTATACACTATCTTCCAAAGCTTCCCTAACTTTTCAGCTATCTCATCGTCCTCCAGGGTAGCTTCCCACAGCAAATCCCCAAATTTACGCCATTCGCTCAATTCATGCACTGTATGTGGATTCAGAAACACTCCCTTAGCATACCCATAAGATAACAACCCTGGTAGGTCTTTTTGCAGATCTATACCCTTTATCTGCCGCTTCTGCAAGAATGCAGTAAATAAATTATATGCCGCTTGCCTTTCCATACCTATTTGTCAGCGCGCTGTTGCAGCCCTTCAAGGTCCGGCGGCACGTATCGGCCGGGCTCGTCTATACGGTCACCCAGGGCACGGCGTGTTCCCAATTTTCACGCTTATTGCCGTCCTTGCTGCATAGGACCCGAACCCCTTCGTCGCTCCGCCGTGGCGCCCAGTCGGTATATCACGTCCTTCGTGTATCACGTCGGGGTCACCATTTGCTGAAGACGACGGGAGACAAGCCCACCCTGTAGTGCAACAAGTCTCAACTTTATTTGCAAAGATACAGCTCTTTTATAGATACAATAATCAGGCTCATACATATTGCAAAAGCTAAGCTCATCATTGGTTCCCAAATACGTATGACCCCCCCCCCCCATTTCAACATGCTTCGGATGCTTGTGGCTGCGCAGCCCAAACCAGGCTCCTGATTTTCTCATCCTGTTATCATACCACTCTCTTGCTCTCACGGCCTTGAGCAGGAGTCCAGTAGCTTATCGCTTAGTGCTCACTGCCTAACCAGCTGTATTCTATCATGTCCTCTTTTCTCTAGCCAAGTCTCCACAAAACTCCCC